>NW_006442107.1:5485675-5526606 GCF_000325575.1 Pteropus alecto
GAAAGAGGTCAGCTGATAGTCTCCTCCAGTAACAGGCCCCTGGGATGCTGTACCGTCAGAGCATGTGACACCTGTAGGCTTTTCTGCCTATTACTTCTCAGGATGTAGTCTTGGATGAAGTCTCAAGGCTTTTCCCTAAAAGCAGGGTGTATTTCTGGATTATCAGATTCTCCTCTGTCCTCCTCACATGTCTTACCCCACGTTGCCTCATGGTATGAGTGGGAGGGGGAGCAAGGATGATGGAAGCCAACTACGTTCTAGTTAGCTTGTATTCTCAAAAGCTGAAGACTAAAGCAAGTTGCCTTAAAGACATCCACAAAGGTCTGATGTTACTAGGGAAAAACTGTAAGGCACAACTGGACCATTTTACATTCTATCTTTAAAGATAACAAAAAGATGAAATCACCTAATAGGGAATCAATTCCTAGACACTAGTGAAATTCCTTCACCTCTGAATTTTCTGGATTCCTGCTCTCCAGATCCAACCTTCAGAACTTTCTGAACCCAGCAGGCTATAATGAGCCCAACTGAACTTAATGAGCTTGTCATTATTCATTTCTGCTAACAGCCAAAAAAATAATAATAATAATAATCACGGCATGGCTTTTTACAGACACAGACACACACTAACTAAATAATAATAACTATTTCTTAACTCAGATTTTGCCAAAATCAACCAATGAATAGAACACGAATCCTCTTGAAGGCATCTAATGAGAAAAAGACAAGAAACGGCAAATGGCTTCCCCACCCCCAAAAAGTGGGATGCAATTGGAAATGTTCCATGTTCCTGGGCTCAGCATCGCCAGCCCTAATTTATCATCATCTTCATATATTCTTATATAAGTAGTAATACAGATCACCCCCAGCCAATTAATCAATCTGTAATTAGGAACTGACACGAACATTTACTACCATCAGGCATAATTTATATGATTACAGATGATTAAATAAAATGTAATTGAGTGAACAGGCAATTTGTTAAGCACATCTAGACACAGCCATATCACCTAAAGCTAGAAGCGCCCTGACTCCCTTCCTGCAGCGGGTCAGGAAGTGTGGTTCTGGAGGCTGGGATCTTGGGGTGGCCAGCAGAGGTGGGGGGGATGATTCAGACTCCCAAGAGGTCCCAGATGGGAGCTGGGGGAGGGAACCAAGCAAAAACCTTGAGCCACTTTAGTGTCCGAATTTTTTCCACAATAGGTCACCTGGATTTTCAGAACTCTTCATACTATGAAGAAGAAAAAGAATGTTTAAATTACACGCCTTGGAACAAAATGTACATACCATTTTCCTTCTGGTCCACTGACCCATCCCCACTGGTCACCTTGAAGGACCCCATCACTCATCAGCTTTATTCCAGGAACATTTCTAACATGAAGGGGAATTTAAACAAAGTTTGCACTTGTAGGAAGTGCCTCACTTCTAAAAGGGAAATTTTCAGTGACATCAAGGGCCAAATTCTGACCCTGCCACTTACTGGCTGTGTAGCCTTTGCTAAGCAGCGTCCCTATACTGGATCTTAGATTCTTCCTCTATAACATGAGAAGATAATAAAAATACCTACTTCACTCCACAACGCTATTGATGTCATCAGCATTTGTAGGAGAATTAGTTGATACCATTACAGTTAAAATAATAGTTTACTTGGGGGGATTTTTTTGATAGATGAAACTATAAAAATAATTGTAAATATTCCTAGAAAAGCATGAAGTAGAAGCTACTTTTTTAAAAAATCCTTCCATGTCATATATAAATACATATATGGCTATAAGATAAAGAGAAAATTTCTTAATTTTCTTAATAATAAATATTCCTGAATATTAAATAATTGTTTATCTTTCAGGACATCCCTTTGACAGTTTAGACCAGAGATTTACAACAGAATTTAGAAGAGAGGATGGTCAGAGCCGTTTCTATTTAAGCACACCCCTCCCTCAACCAAATCCTGATCCCTTCTGCCCCATACTAATCTTCATATCTGTTGATGCTACCATTATGGCAAGAATTTAGGAGCTTCCTTTCTTGATAACCTCCAGCTGCAGCTGGTCACACAACAGAAATCAGTCACATTATCTTGCCTCTAGCCAAACATGACCTTCTCCAACTTGATCATTCATTTATTCACTGTATTTAGTTCCAAATACATTTTAACTATTTCCAACCAAGTTCCTCCACTATGAGGATACGCCAAAAAAAGAAAAAAAAAAAAATTCCACCAGCCCTGACTACAAAGAAAAAGAGACACTTCACTTTAAAGTAAAATTCATACATGACTTCCTCTTTAATTTTATAATAGCCACAGAGTGCTATGGACTGAATTGTGGCCGCCTCCCCAATTCATATGTGGAAGCCCTAATTCCCAATGTGATGGGCCTTTGGGAATTGATTAGGATTAGATGAGGTCATGAGGGTGGGCCCTCGTGTTGGGATTAATGCCCTTATAAAAAGAAGAAGAGACATAAGATCTCCCTCTTTCCACCCCCATATGCATGCACCAAGAAAAGCCATGTGAGGACAGAACATGTGAGGACAGAACAAGAAGATGTTCATATGCAAACTTCACCAGACACTGAATCTGCCGAAGCCTTGATCTTGGACTTCCCAGTCTCCATAACTACATGAAATAAACGTTTGTTGTTTAAGTCACCGAAACTATGATATTTTGTTATAGTAGCCCAAGCTGACTAAGACATAGAGTTTTCAATTACTAAATTTGTCCAATGAATAAAAAGTAATTCTGACCTGACAGGAAGACTGGGTTTGGTTCATGTGCTCTCTGAATCACAGCTGTGTGCTCCTGTGGAGATGGTTTAACTTTATTAATTAACAGCCGTCCTCCTTTTTCCTCCTACATACAGGGTAGCGGGTTTCTAAGAGCTTTTGAGAGATTTATTTTTATCCTTCGAGTGGATAAAAGACATTAATGAAACCATTTGAGACTTCAGGGACTGAGCTCCACCCACAGAAGCCAAAAGGAGGCAAGCATGAGCGACTGTTGATTATTAAATGTCCTCTTAGCAAAGGAGCATCACCAGACTGGGCTGATGGGCCTTTAAGTGTGTAGAAAGTAGGGGGAGTGCCATATATGCATTATGTATAAAGAGGCACCCCAGCTTTCTTACACAAGACAATTAATGAAATCACTTTGTGAAAATGTAGACCTCCCCCTCCCACACTCGACTACCAGCTGGTCCAGCCCTTGAACATATAGCATCATGTTATGATGGCTCCAACAATTTGGGTCAGCACAATGTTTAAACTCTTAAGTGGAACCACTAATCTCCATTAATCTGACTGTAAAGATGAGACATAATGCTTAATACAAAAGCATAAGAGTTGATAATGCGTGTTCCTCTGATAGTCTGCCTTAATACATACCAACTCCTGCCCGAAGGGCAGGGTCTTTGGGGTTGCAGCTGACCATTCCAAATCTATTCCTGAACCTTCCTGGAAATCTCTTCTTGCAGGAGGACAAGGACCTGAGGGGAGTGTCCACCATGAGGCCCACAAAGGCGGTCATTCCATGGGACTTCTGGCACTTCAGGCCCCCAATGTCACCCCCTGTGCCCATCACATCCCCTCTGTTGTGATGTTGAGCATCACAACAGCGAATGGGTGCTAAGTTTGGGGTTTGCCAGAGTTGCGACCCTCTCACTGGCTGAGATATCCAAAGGCTGAGTAGACAGGCAGATGCTTCACACATATGTGACACTCACCCTGGTTGGCACTCTAGCGAAGCATGATAGAGTTCTCTTCCTGTTGCGGGGACTTTGAGACTTTGGGAAGTTTCAACTACAGAATAAGTTCTGCTTGTTTTCCTCGTCTCCTCATCTCTATCTTTCTGGGTCAGTATTTCTCAAACCATGGTCCATGAAATCACCTGTAGGAAAATCACTGAAGATGAAGTTTAAAAGCAACGTTCCTGGGCCCTCCCCCAGATGATCAGAATCTCTCAAAAGAAGACTCAGGAAAACCACGTTTTAAACAAGCTCTACCAGTGAGCTTTAAGCACAAAATATTAGAAACACTATCTAAATTTTGTAAAAGTGTAGGAACCCAGGTTAAAAAAAAAAAATAGTCATGCATGAGATAACCCAGCCCCACCACAGTGATTTTCCAGCAAAAATTCCCATTGTATGGTTCCCAAGCAAGTTCTTAAAGCAAAAGTTACATGTATCAGTGGAAAAATGGATATAGATCCAGGACACAGAGAGACTGTGACCTGTTTTGGCAGCCACCATACCTATGTGCTCTCTCTTTTCCTATCACAATGATAATAGTGAAAACGTATTAAGTGTTTACAATGTGGCCAGTGCCATTCTAAGTGTTTCGTATGTATTAGCTCACTAAATTCTCATAACAATTCTATGAATAAAACTTATGACATTTCTATGAATAGTCCTTGTGGGAGGACAAAGAAAGGCTTCAGAAAGGAGGTGACATTTAACTGGGCTATGGAAGATTCGTGAGAATATGTCATCTTCCACACCTTGCTTATTAATTCACTGTCACCAGGAAGGATCCTCATTGCCTTTTTATGCCCAAAGTCTCCACCAGTGACTTCCTAGAAATAAGGGGCAACAATTGGATTAGTGTTGGTAGTTATTGACACCGTGAATTATAAGACTGACTCTTCATATAGGTTCCTGAATTATAAATAACCATTGAGGACTTTGATGGTTAACAAACAATGACTCTTTTCATTGTTTGTTTTCAGGAGGTTGGCCGCCCCCTCTGTGCCCAGGTAAAGCTGCCTCTGTTCTGGGGGTGCTGATGAAACTGAGCTGCACCAGGAGCCAGAAAAATCGAGGCTCAAGTCATGAACATTAGATCCAGATCAACTGGTCTCCTTTCTTACAGAATTCACACTGTTAGGTGGCTATTGTCTCTGACTGCCAGGCCCAGGACTTCTCCCCAACCCACCCCTCCAGTAACAAACCTTATCCCCAGAAACTCTAAGATGAACTCATAATGGCTCCATCCTCTTGGCTACAGTAAGGACAGCAGCAACAGTGACCAGGGATGGACTTGTGACCCAAGGAAGTGTCAATCAGAATCCCTCCCTGGGGTCTTCCTAGCAGGAAACACTAAAAAATTGTGAATTTAGGGCTCCCTGTGGCCATGTTTTCTTCCCCATGGAGAAATCTGTCTGCATTAAAGAGCGAGGTCATACAGGAATGACAGAGACAGTGGCAGAGGAGAAAAGGACAGAAAGAAATTGATTGCTTTTTTTGAGTACCTGAGGCCAACTCCAGTCTTGTATGGTTAGGTTACAGGGGCCAATAAACTTCTTTAAGATTTAAACTAATTCGGGATGAGTTTTTGTTAACTTACCACCAAAAAAATGTTGACTTATGAGATACAACTCATTTCTCCACTTAATTTGGTGTCCCATGGACACAGGACAAAAATAAGTTGGATTTGTATCAGTGTTTGGTGTTCAACCATTTATTCATGCATGCGTCTATTGTATTATCTTTCTGAGTCTACCATGGGATGAGCACTTAGTCAAGGCACTGAGGAGACAGAGGTGGACAGAGTGGTGCTCATGGAGCTTAGAGTCCAAATAATCACACAAATAAATGTTTAAATTACAATTTTGTTAAATTGCATTACATCACTTGAAACAACAAATTAATATGATGGTTTTTACTGACCTATTTTATAGGTGAGGAAGGTGAGATTTGCCTAATATCTACAATGACTTAGGGGGTCTACAGGGAGTAGAACCTATATTTCCTGCATCCTAATCCAACTGTTTTCACTGAGCCATGCTGAATCCTACTACATTTGGCTGATTAAACAAACAATGAAAAAATAATGTTATAGAATGAGACTTTGCTATAAGAGGCATAATGTCAATCCAAAGGCATGTTTTGTAAAATCAATGTTGTAATGTCCAATATTTGGTGTTAGTCTGATAAATGAACCAGACATGTAGAATCCTTCCTCATACTTTACACAGCTGATAACTGGCCTTCCATTGAGAAAAGAGTGTCCACTCTACTGAGGTTTAAGGTTTCATCTGTGCTTTGCAATTGTACCAAACATTGTAGCCATTGTTGGTAAAAACTGTCAAAATACATTCATTCTAATTGTGAAAAGGAAACTATTTCTCAGATCAGCTGCTTTACCAACAGCATCTACCAGCTATATATTCAGATGAAAGAGACAAGCGGAGTTCTGTTTTTAAAAAATCAATAGATTGGCTCTTATGGAAGTCATTAATGCAAACTGTTTAGTAAGAGAGGCTGATTTTTCATTCCTGGTTGGCATTCCATAAAAATAAAAAAAAAATAAAAAAATGTTGCACTGAGTCTCCAAACAAATCTTTGACTAAAAATCATATCCATGTTGCCTATAGAATGTTCTCTGCTCCCTTGACTGGAAAGGCAGGGATGTGCCTGGCTCTGAGGAGAAGCTAAAACCGGTTGTGCAGAGGAGGGCCAGTCTGGGTCAGACCCTTATACAGTATGAGCCTCCTCCAATTCTAGAACAAAGTTATGAGATGATATTTGCAAAAAGCTCAGCCTGATACTGCATTCAGCCTTCTGACATGGCCCCAAAGTTAATCGGTAACTAGGGGAAGAATACTTTAGGGATAGGAAAACTTGTTATCCATCTTTGTGACAACCCTCCACACCCCAGCCCCTAATTTGGCAGCTTACACACAAAAAAAGGCTTCATAGAAGCATGTGGAATGTAGGCTTAGAAGCGTCTAGGCAGTGAGGGCTGGGGTTAGGAAGAGTTTTATGGAAGATGCTGATTTCTTTGCCCAGATCTATCTTTATAAAACATAGTGGGATTTTTCTAGCTAAGAAAAGGGAAGGGAAGGGAAGGGAAAGGAAGGGAAGGGAAGGGAAAGGAAGGGAAGGGAAGGGAAGATAGAGACAAATCATAGGGAAGAAACCAATATTTTTCCATGTAGACCTTCTAACTCTCACAGAGAGAGGGTTGGAATATAACTTCCCTTTTTTCTAACCCATCTCAATGCCCCAGTTTTGAACTCGGAAAAAAGAAAGAAAGAAAGAAAGAAAGAAAGAAAGAAAGAAAGAAAGAAAGAAAGAAAGAAAGAAAGAAAAGAAAGAAAGAAAGAAAGATTTTTATGGATTTCTAAAGTTATGCACAGAAGGTAGCCATTGTTTTACTTCTAAATTGAACTTGTCAACCAAAAATTCCAACTGGCACTTATGGAGAGAAAATAGTTTTGAATTTTTGAGTTGATCTCAGAAAATGAGGCTGAGGTTTCCCACCAACACAGAAAGCGTGGGATATTTTCCCGAACTTTCTGTGCTTACCTTGGTTTGGGTTCTATTAGCACAGGTCTTGCCATACTTGAGACTGACTGGCATTGGAGCCTGCAGGACTTCTGAGGGAACCAGTGGGGTGTTCTCCAGCTCTCACTGGAAAAGTCTCATCATGAAATTGTGGGGCCAGACTAGGAATCAGGGTACCTGGGGTCCAGTCCTAACTCTGCCACTACCTCAGCATGTGACCTTGGACAAATTGTTTCACCTCTCTGAGCCTCAATTTCTTTATCGAGTAAGAGTGGGGACAGTCTCTAAAGTCCATTTCAGAAGTTTAACAGTGCAGATCATTTACTAGTTAAAAGACACTCTTCCCAAACATTTTCAATAGGGATTCCCCATTAATGTTACAGAGAGAAGTAAGAGAAAGATGCCACTCCAGGAATTAAAATGCACACATAGAAAGGTGGGTTGGGGAGGAGTAGGGAGGTTCCCAGGAGTCCCTGAGCCACAGTCGACCATCTTTGTCTGCATTTAACCCCAGTCTGAAAGAGAATGATCTCAGGTATTGAGGAGGCAGCTGGTAACAAGCCTCCAGCGAGCTCCCATGATGAGGCCCCAGGTGCTTCCCTCATGGCCCTGCCAAGGTTGAGTAAAGAATTCTCCAGGTAGTGAATCTTTTAGAGATTCCCTGCGTAAGTTTTTGGAAAGTTTCCTCTGGGGGAACCATGCTCTGAGAAATAGGAGTCAGAATTTTTTTGGAAGAGAGGGTCCAGTTAACTATTTCTGAGGGGAGTTTGTCCTGTCTACAAAACTCTTCCAGCCCCCATCTCCTCCTGAGTCCTACTCCCACCCCTACATGGACACTCTCCTTAGAACGAGAGTCCCTGAAGATAAGGGGCTCGTTTGTTTAAAAAAAAAAAAAAAAGTCCTGTTTCTTCGGCCATTAATCATGCCTGTAAGAGCGTTTATTAATGCCCTGTCAATCGCTCAGAGTGAAGGCAGCCTGTCAGCTGTCCTCCCTCCCCGTTAGCTGTGTGCAAACACTGGTGATTAAGCGCCAGATTTAACATCCTCATGAATATTTAAGAGGCTGTTTTTGAAAGTTTCCTGTCCTTTTACACTAATAGCCCCATTAAAACCTGTTTACAAGCCAGTCAAGAGAGTAACTGCATGCACTTAAAACATGAGAGTGCTCCCCCAAGAGGGGCACATGACCACGTGAAGATCAATATGCTGCTTAAAGTAAGACTGTCTGCCCACCCCCAGTGGAGCCCAGCCCCACGAGAGCCACGTAAAGGAGCTGGAAAGAACCCAACTTGTTAATTAAGCCAGCGAGGGGGAGTGTGGGGGAGCAAGCCCTGGCTATTGGGCTCCCTGCTGCCCTATGTGGGGTGACCCCACCTCCAGAGACTTCATAGAAGTTTTCCGAATGATGTCAACAGCAGCCAGTCTCAGGTCAGCACAGGAAAAGAAGTTTGTGTTTGAGCAAGCTCACCCCGTGGCCCTTGCCCTCCATATGCCACTCTCAGCCCTGGACCCTGCTTCTGTTCCACAATCAAATGAAGCTCCTCCAAGAAGTTAATCAGGGCTTAAGGAAAGGCATCATAATGAAGGAGGGGACCCTTGAGAATTCCGGAAAGCTTTGAGGCTCTAAAAGGGTGAGAGGCAAATTTGCAAGAAAGATATTGGGATGTCTCTTTTCTGCATGGAAAAGACTGGTTTTTCCATCAACACCCGAGGTTGCCTTTCCTGCAGTTAGGAAAGAAGATAGAATTGTGGTAAACCACTTCTTTGAAAGCAAGGGGATGATTACCTGTTGTCTCCTTCAAAGGAATGCAAAGGAATGGGTGCACTGGTGAAACGAGGAGTAGAGGGCTTGCTGAAGGACAGTGCCCGCTAGCTGGGTGGAGTCTACTTCCTCTCCCAGCCCCAGCACGCAGCACTCTCAGGGATGGGCAGGTGCAAGGAGGGACTCCAGGTGGGGGAAAACTCAAACACTAGATCTGCTTCCCCATCCATTGGCTGGATCCATGCTGATAGGGCAAAGAGACGTGCCCCGAACTTCACCACCTAAATTCTTACTCTTTTCGCAAAGTTTACCATTTGGAACACCTCATGTTCCAACAGCATTGTGGGGTCCCACAAAATACAGGCCAGGACTGCTCTACTTTGTATCTGACATATTGCCTCGCCCAGAGATGAATTTTTCCTTTCTTCTATAATGGAATATATACAAGTGATACAGTATATAGTTATGTATAGTAATAATGTAATTGTAGCAACACTCATTGATCTGGAACCTAGTGATCTAGGAATACCTCCTCTCCAGAGATTCTACAAAAACGAAAAGTTAAGCCAAAAGGCTCTGAGCAACCAAAACAAATTTTGCAAGATCCATGCACTAAAAGTTAAGTATTTCACTCTTCAAACCTGTATTCCAGCAGGTTAATGATGTTTTTAATATGATTCTAATAAGTTTGGCTCTCTGTAGCTCTAGCCAATTACAAAGAGGAGGGAGAAGCTAGAGACAGCCTCACTGACAGTAGGAAGAAGTCATAGTTCAGGACGTTGAATGAGAATTAAAATCCTTAGAAAGTGATTCGAGCCCCAACAACACAGTAGTCTGCTGTCATGTATTCCAGGGGCAAATAGCTTCTGCCACCTCCACATGCCCCTACTTGTCAATAAAAAAGGACTAAGCTATAATGCCTCATGTGTAATGGAGTAGGAGAGGGTATGACACAATTCTCTTAAAAGTCCATCTATCAGAATTAAAACTTTTATAGTTTGGGAGCTTAAAAAGCCAAGCCTTCAGCTATCCAGAAAATTTATCTCCAGAATAACTCATTTATCCTCAGCCTTTTTTTTCTTTCACGATATTCATATTTCACGTTTCCACCAAAGAGTATTCAAAAGAGTCAAGACAAATTTATAAACTAGGTTTATAAAACTAGGTTGCCACAGTGAGAAGCCGGTTTTACTACTTTACAGCCAATGGTCAGCTGGAGTTGGGTCACACTGGCCAGGGAGGGCTGGATGTTAAATTTCCAGGAATTGTGTGAGCTAGTGTCAAATACAGCCATTATTAGACATTCAATTATAGAAACTTACATTGAAAAAATTATACTGAAAACAAAGGTAATAAATACAACTCCTCACTTCTTAATCATTTTACTAAGTTTTACTTTTATCTCTGCTCTTATAGTTATTTATGTCTATTGTATCTGTACAGTAAAAATGCCTCACTACCGTGGGCCGCTGCCTCTGTCTCCCAACGCCACATTCAATGACATCACTTTGGCAGCTCGAAATGGAAAGATTTACACCACAGAAATTGGCACATGCAACAAATAGGGTTTGTTTGGTTTCTTTCCCCCCGGAAAGATTGTTAAACCACTTTGTTGACCACTGCTCATAGCACTCACCCTGCAGGTTGTTGAGCCTTAAAGTGAGGGTTCCTAATGAGAAAAGGAAGGTTGCTGTGTGCAGGCAAAAGGGAAAAGGGCGAGGGACTGGCTTTCAGGTGACCTCCAGCGATGTGCGTGGTTTGCTCTCTCTGGACCTCCCTTTTCCCATCTATAACATGGAAGGATTGAACTAGACAATTTCTAAGGCCCCTTCTGGTTTTAACACTATCTGATTCTATAATTCCTGATTTACTTTTAAGTCAAACAAGCTTGGAGGTGTACCATTCTGGCCCTTGGCAGGTAAAGTGAGAGCAAAGGAGTTTAGATATATAGCACTTCCCCTTCTTTTTCAAATACTGCCTGAAAGAATGTAGTACCACGTGGTAAAGCAGGCAAAAAGATCCAGAGCAGGTTGAATCAGATAATAGAACATGATACCCATTCACTTTCACTGTTTTTTTCTGCCTGCAACTTGCCATTAACACCAGCAAAGCCATTTCTGAAATTTGAGGCATTCTCTAAATAATAGAAACCCCAAGAAATCTTTAAGTGTTTACCATTATGATCCAGAGACTCACAGAGTGATGCCCTGGAGAATGAAAAGGATCTGGTGTCTGAAGACCTAGATTTGCGTTCTTGACATCCCGATTGTTTATGTAAGGTTGAACAATTAAACATCTTCAAGACTCAGTTTCCAGTTACATGTGAACAATGACTAATAATAGTATAGACTAGCGTAACCTTTCCGAAGAGACATTTTGGTGGTGCTTATTCAAATTAAATATTTATCTTCTGACTCAGCAATCTTTTTCTTGAGTTTATATCCCAGAGAAATTCCCACCCAGGCCTATTAAGGTTTGTGTGTGCAGTCGGAAGCCATCAAGGTTTCCACTAGGGGGCAGGGATGAGTAAAACATGATGGACTGGAGCAATGGAATATTATGCAGCATTTAGAGACAAGGGAATAGATACATATTGCAACATGGAACACTCTTGAAAACTGTGGAGTGAAAAGAGTATAAACAAGAATGAGATCTATAGAATACTGCCACTTATATGAATGAAAATTGCATGCACACTAAACAAAATACATTTTTATATGTACACATATAAATAACAAGGTAAACATCACCAAATTAAACGAGTTGCCTTCAGTACTATCCATTCTGACCCCTATGTTCTTGAGACCCAGAATGGGAAAATGATTTTGCCTATGATCGTGCTTCAAATTAGTAACAGCCAAGACTAGAACCATCAGAGTTTCAAGAACGGGCCCCTCCCCTCACAGGTAGATTGGTGGAAGAATTATCTAGCTTTGCTAAAGAACTTCATATTTGCAAAGTGCTTTATTCTCATCTATTATTTATGCACTAATGAGAATACTTAGATTGTGCCTTTTCTCCAAGGAGTTCAAAGCACTTTGTAAATGTTAACTCATTCACCTCCTAGGTCCCAGTGGGACAGACAGAAATCCTCACCCCTTGGCTTCACACTTGGTAAAGAGTAAGCCCAGAAAAGGCAGCAGATGTGATGGAAAGTAGGCTCAGAACCAAGGACTTCCAAGTTCCTACCCCTTACTGTCTTCTATCTATCTAAGCAGTGCTCCTGGTACTGAAATAAAAGCCCTAAGGTCCAATGAGATATTTTTTTGAGGCTGAATGGATGTATGATATGATAGCTGAAGAAAGGGGCTTAAGTTGTAGGGAGGGGAGAAGAAAGAGAGTAAAGTTAGAAGGAATGTTTCCTAGCCACGTTATAACAGCCAGCATTTCCTGAGCATTCATGATGCACCAGACTCTCATCTCCTGAGTCATCTTATTAAATCCTTATCTTACTCGTGTGATTGGATAACAATTGTCCCCCTTTTTCATCACCATGAGGTGATGTTTACCCTCTCAGAAATTACATTCCAATTAGAGGCATGATGGTAACACACAAGAGGCCATTGATGAATGACACAAGATAAATTTACATGCTAAACTGAGAGCTTTGGGGAGTTGGGGACTGGAAAAGGCTTCATGGAGAAAGTGATATGTGAGCCTGACCTAAAAAGGTGGACAAACGTGACTAAGAAAAGAAAATATTCCCACCGAGAGAACACGTGGATCTAAGACAGGGCACTGAGTGTGGGCTGCAGGCAGGAGGAGGGGAGCAGCTTGTTAGGAGAAGGTGGGGTAGGTTAAGAAGGCATATTTTTTTTGCCAGAAATTCTCTCAACTCCTTGAAAACTAGCCACTGGAATAGGATGTGCAACCAGATAGTCAGCATTAACCTCAGTTCCAAGGACATATTTCTCTTCCCCTTTGTTCACAAAGAAAGGTCAAGGGGTTTAAACTGTGCCGTCCTCTTCTGATGAATACTGACTCACTAAGATTCACAGCTTGAGTTGGAAAACCTGGGAATCAATAAAGAAGCGATGCATCCTAAGCAATATTAAAACTTCTTGGTACTGCAGTGATTAGAACTTTGAACACGAATAAAAGACTGTACAGTAGTCATAACAGTCTAAGAACAAATATCCTATATATTGAATACAACAACTAATGTAATTGTCACAAAGAGATGGAAAAGCTAAAGAGGGAGATGGTTAGAAAGGGAAAGGTTTTGCCACAATAATGTCAGCTCAGAAACTGAAACTGTCTTCCTGGGTCTTTGTGGCCATATGTCATTATAGTGATATTATTATCACACAATCCTTACTGTTGATATCAAAATGTTTTACTTCTCATCAGTGGGTTCCATTTCCTTGAGAATCCAGAAAATTTAGCATACCCTGGTTAAGGTACAATCTAAACTCCATATCATTTCTCATCCCGGAGAGCAAACTTATACACCAAGACACATAGACACACACATGGACACCCACACCCACTGGTCGCTGGTTTTATGCTTAGGTTAAGTCATTAGCCACCTATCTAGCATAAGCTGAAGACCTTTGGAATATCCCTCCCCAAATCACTCAAAAAGATCTCCCTCGCTAACCCTATAGTGCTCCATCGTGAGGACTCCTTGATGAAAAGGATCTTGGAGGAACACAATACCCCCATGAAGTATTCTTACAAAAAACATCAAGTTCGAATCTGATCACATTTCTAGATATAATGACCAAATTATAGGAAATGTATCAGATACAGGAACTACATTAAACGACACTACAGAAATGCAGTTAGAAAAATCCGAACTAAAAAATTCTATAGGACAAATAACCCGTTTTCTTCAACAAATAAATTGCCAGTATAAAAAGAGATAGAAGGGGAATCTATAGATTAAAAGGTAAAAGATATCCAGTGATCATGCTCCTTAGTATTTACACAAAGGGGTTGAAAACAATTGTCCACACAAAAACTTGCACACAATGTTTATAGCAGCTCTATTTATAATGACCAAAACTTGGAAGCAACTGAGATGTCCTTCAGTAGGTGAATGGATGAATGAACTGTGGTACATCCAGACAATGGATATTATTCAACACTAAAAAGAAATGTGCTATCAAGCCATGAAAAAAAATAGTGGAAACTTAAATGCATATTACTAAGTAAAAGAAACCAATCTGAAAGGGCTACATATTATGATTTCAACTACATGACATTCTGGAAAAAGCAAAACTATGACGACAGTAAAAAGATTAGTGGTTGCCAGTGTTTGGGGGGAGGGAAGGAAGAATAAGTGAAGGACAGAAATTTGGGGGCAGTGAAACTTCTCTGTATGGTATTATAACAGTGGATGCATGTCATGAGACATTTATCCAAACCCGTAGAATGCATGGGTGATTATGATGTGTCAATGCAGGTTCATCAATTGTAACAAATGTACCACTCTGCTAGGGGTTGTTGATACTGGAGTAGCTATGCATATGTGGGATCAGAAGGTTTATGAGAAAATACTGTATCTTCCTGTCAGTTTTGCTGTGAACCTAAAACTGCTGTAAAATATAAAATATATTTTTTTTAAGTTAAAAGACAAATCCAATGCAACATAAGGACTTTATTTGGATATTGATTTATACCAAATATATATATATATGTATATTTACATAATTGTATTTACGCACATGTATTTATATTTACAATTATGTAAAAAAAAGAAAACTATATTCCAAGAAAATTTGAACACCGACTGAATATTTGATGATATTAAAGAATTGTTACTCAGTGTTTTAGGTGTGATAAAGATATTATGGTTATGTTTTTTTCTAAAAAGTTTGGAAATAGTTCCTGAAACAATTATAGATAAAATGCTATGATTTCTGTATTTGCTTCAAAAAGCCAGTGGGAGTGTGGGATTAGAGGTATAGATATAATAAGACTGGCCTTGAGCTGGTAAATCTTGAAGCTGAGCAAGGGGTATACAGGGATCCATTACACTGTATTCCGCAACTTTGTAAGCATTTGAAATTTTACATAATAGAACACATGCCTCTCTCCCTTCTTTGTTCTTCTCTGGCATTGATGTTTCACTTTTTGTGTTTAATTTCTCCCTAACTGTTGTGTTCCATATGTTAATCCTTTCTCCAAACTAGACTGAAAGGTAATGGACTTCCCTTTCTTTATTTCTTCTGGATCCCCATGGATCTTAGCTCCACCTTAGCCACAGAACTAACACATCGACAGCATCACTGTCCACCCAACTGCTCAAGCTAGAGATGGAATTGATCCCCAACTCCAACCTCCTCAATCCCTCTCCAAGTCTTCTTGAGATTCACTCCTTGTTATCTCTCTCATTGTCTTTCCACCCCACTGCCACTATTCTAACTCAGGCCACATCTAACTAGTCTCCCTGCCTCCTGGCTTGCACCTTCCAATCTTTTCTGCAGAGCACAAGGCAGTCTTTCTAAGATGAAATTAGGGTCATGTCACTCTTCTGCTTAAAGAATCTGGATGACTCTTCATTGTCCTCCAGATAATATCCAGTCTCCTTACATGCCATACAAGGCCCCTGGTGATGTGAGGCCCTGCCTTCCTCTCAGACCTCTTCTGTTCACCCTCTTTCTAACCTTCATTCAGACAAAACCTCTTTCAGTCCCTTTCAAAGGGCCAAACTAACTCTCTCTCTCTCACGCGCTCTCTCTCTCTCTCTCTTCTCTCTCTCTCTCTCTCTCTCTCTCTCGCCTTCCAATAAGCCTTTCTTTTTCCTGGAACATTTTCCCAACCTATCTCTCCTAATTCAATTCCTGGTCTCAGGTAACACATCACTTTTTCCTGGAAAACTTCCTAGAAAAGCCTGGGCTGGGTTACGTGGCCCTCTTCGGTGTTTTTAGAACACTCAGCATTTAGCCTTTTGCTCTATACTATAATCTTCTGTTCATCTGTTTTCTCTTCCCCACAGAAGGTTCACTCTGCTAGGGCAGGAACTATGGTACCCTGAGATATCTTCTATAGCTACCACAATGCTTGGTTCTCCACTCAATACTCAACAATACTTGACAAATAAGTAGAAGAAAAATGGAATCACATGATCTGCAAGCCTAAGAAAATGTGACTCACAAGAATTTGAAAACAAACAAACAAAAAAATAGGAATGTGGACTTAGTTACAGTCCTGTCTGGTAAAGAAAGGAGAAAATCAGTAATTTCTCAAGCTGCAACCCTGACCAAGGAATACTACGTTAGACATGAGAATTAAAGAACACTGGGAGTACAAGTTTGGGGTCAGGATCACTGGCTTGAAGTCTCATTTCTGTAACCACTTAGCTGTGTGACCTGAGCCTTCATTTCCTTTTCCAAGAAATGCACCACTGGAGCAGGGGTTCCTGAATGCTCAGCTTTAACATGCTTTGAACCTATGGCCAAACTAGTAGGACAGAAAATCAGATGTCACAAAGAATTTTTAGTTAACAGAAACATTTCCCCTGTGTCAGGATATTGATTCACTTACTTCTATCAGTCTTTGTCTGGGGGCTACTTCCAAGGACACGAAGTCCTCATCACTTCCAGTCTGCAAAGAGAGTCACAGATGCCTGCAACTGGAAGCTGTGAGCATGTACTAGAACAGTTAGTGCCAAAGGGACACAGGCAGGGCATCTACAGCATTAGTGACAACCTGGGGATCTAACTGGGTGCCTTCCTACCTCTTGCTTTTTGTCCTACTATTTCCAAGGGAGACAAGTGCAAATAAAATCACATCTCGAGATTTGGCAACGGCCGAAATTATTCATTGTGATTTTTACTGCTGCACTTATGTTTATTTGTGCATTTCTTATATCTATAAGACACAAAAAAGTGCCAATTCGGCACTGCCTGGGTGGTGTGGCCTTGAAAGCTGCTGCTGGAATCTCCTGCGAGCGCTCAGAGCAGCAGTTTCAAATTTTTGTCTCCCGAAGAACACTTCATCATGTTTCTGGGCCCTGCTTTTTCTTTTACAGCTTCAGGGAAGGACTCAAATTCCATCCAATTAGATGTGCACAACTCCAGCTATTTTGAATCTACCTACATGCAAATGAGACCCTAAGGAGCCTTTCTTTAGGATGAAGAAAGAGATTTGGATATTACTTTGGATTTTTTTAACCTATGCAGGCATCCTTTTTAACAACAGAGAATCTGATTTTCCCTAAAAGTATCCCTTAAAAAATAATAAACGGAAATAAAACAGAATTTTCACTACATTTATTTTTCCCCCCTTTTTTTTAACTATTGAATTTGGTCCAACAGCTGATTTTGTGGTTGTGATTTTTCCTGCTGTTGTGATTGTTTGTCTCCATGACTCAGCTGACCATCCTGGCTGGTTTTTGTTGCTCTTCAGTGCATCATTTTGGCACTGTGCAAACACAGCTTAAGGCGATTTGGAGGCAGTGACTGCTAACTGCACCAGAAGAAAATCTGCAGCTTCTGTCTGGGGCTTGTCTCAGTTTCAAATGCAGGTGACTAAATGACACCTGCCTGCCTCTTTCTCCTCCATCGCCAACACACACACACACACTGTCGTGGGCTTCAGCCAACTCCGTACAGTGCAGTGATCAAATGAAACTCATCAGAACACTTGGAAATGACAGAGTGAACACCAGGAGCTTGTTTCTAATGATATTTTCAATCACCAAGGATTTCCCTCTAAGCCATGCTTGTCTGTTTTCTCAAATTGCTGAAAAGGACATTAATAACATTATCTTTCCCTCAAAATTGGGCAAGAAACTCATCGAAGATGACTTGATGGACTGGGATTAAAACTCTGGGCTCCCTCCCTCTCCTCTAGTTAAAGGGTCAAACTAGCAGGGCAGCTCTAACATGCTGAGGAGCCAAAAATTTCCCTTCAGAATGATTTATATTGTTTAAAAGCGAAAGTATTGAGCAGCCATTTTTCATTTGTTTGTTTTTCTCAACTGCTACTCTCACATAACAAGGGGTAATGGAAATTGAGAAATCAAAGATAAAGAAAATTCACGGACTCACCAAAAACTTTACTTCTTAAATCAGTGAATGTACCAATGCTACCCCTCCCACTCCATTTTTGTTAGTCACCAACAAAGGGCTGAATAGATGGCAGAAAAAGCATTGTCTTAGATAGTCTTTGGGTCTGGGCTCAAGTTCCAGTTTTCTGTGAAATTGGGCAAGTCACCTCACCTCTCTGGGCCTCACCTCTCTGGGCCTCATCTGTAATCCCTGAACTTCCCACCTCAACCACAAATATTGACATGCATTAAGCTGGTTAGACACCTTGGCAATTCTTAATGCATTCTAAGAAATTACTCTTTTTTATTGACCCATCGGAAGTGCAAAGGGTTAGCCAAGGTGTATGGGGAAGTCATTTGCAGGTGTGACTGCAGACTACTGCTGAAAGAAATGGACCCATGAATGGGACTTCTGAATAGACTGCGTAGCTAAGTGAGGATGGGGAGGAAATAGCAGGCAGGTACTGGGATGGCCTTCTGCTCAGAATGTGAATAATGTTCCTCACTATTTATCTATCTAATATCTAAACAGGTGAACAAAAGACTCTTCTAAGCAACACTTGCCATCCTTCTATTTATGGCAGTATTACAGACAAAATATCCTGAGGGTCCCTTTCCATGAAAACATCTAAAATACTAGATAAAATGTTTAAAGTATGTTTTTAATGCACTATTAAATTGGCACAATTGTAAGAAACACATAGATAGCAAAGAAAAAGTGAAAACAAGAATTCTGGAGGCTAAATGAGTGACGAGGCTGGCCTTGCCCTGAGGGTCTGTTCTGAAACCTGAATATCCTGAGTCTCCACTTTGACAGCAGCATCCGCTATAATGTAGGAAGTCTAAATAAGGAGTCCAGACATAAAGGTGGTATCATAAAGAGCTACACATTCTGTAAAGAGGAAATTGATGAATAAATCTGTGACATAGAAACAGTCAACAAGGAAACTTGTCTATCTCAACCTTAGCATTGGTTGGGGAAAAAAGCCTTCCATTGGAATCTGTTTCTACAAGCTGGCCCTCACACAAGGTTATGGCCTGAATTCACGCAACTTATGTTGTCCAATAAATCTCAAATTTAGACTTTTATTTTAAATGATCCTGGCAACATGGATGAACCTCAAAAACATTATGCTAAATGAACAAAGCCAGATAGAAAACACCACATATTATATGATTCCCTTTATATGAAATGTCCAGAAAAGGCAAACTTACAGACGAAGAAAGTAGACTAGTAATTGCCTGGGGCTGAGAATGCTGAATAATTGTAAATGAACAAAGGGATCTTTGGGTAATTATGGAAAAGTTTTAAAACCAGATCATGGTGATGGGTGTACAACACTGTTAGCATACTAAAACTCATTGAATTAAATGCTTAAAATGGGTGAATTTCATGGTATGTGCATGATACCGCAACAAAGTTATTTTTTAAAATGATCTTTGGTTACTAGTGTCTGGGTAGCTAGTGGAAGTTTGTTTCTCAGTCATGAAACATACCAGTTGCAAGGCAGCTCCATGTTGTTTTCAACCCAAACTGATGAAGGAGTTCCAAAATATTTCCAGTGTCAAGGCAAAGGGAAAGGATATCGTGGTGAAGTGCATGATGGCTCCTAAAGCTTCCAGACAGAAATGATCTTTGCTCATATTTCCAAATATGTTATTGGCCAAAGCAAATTACATGGCCACACCTGTGTTAAAAGTACCCTGGCACTGTAAGGGTACCTTAAAAGAGATCATTATTAGAAATGCCCCTGAAGTGTGAATTAATTGGGTGGGGATAGAGGAGGAAACCACGAAATACCTAGATAATATACAATGCTAAAAATCAGATTCCAAGAACATTTCAGAGAATGTTACATGTTATGCGAACAGAGTTAACTAATATCGACACTTATTAAAATTATAGAGCCCATGCCCAAGACACCAAGCTATTAGGAAGAGCCTCATAGGACTTAGGTCACTGCTGTGTTCAACACACACCAAGCCCCTCACTGCCATTGAAAGATTTCTCCTCTGATTATAATATTGCAAAAATTTTCTGGAATCCCAAAAATTTTCATCAAGTCCAGCTTACTCCACTGAGGGCCATATAGGTACATGAAAATGTTAGGATATGTATCTTGCATAATTCAAAATGTCAGGAGGCATTTATTGACCATCTTTTATGTGCCCACCTCTTCACTATGTGCTGTAGCAAATGCCAAATGTAAGATAACCTCAAGGATCAGGAAGACAAGATCTAACCATGTTAAATGATCAAAGACCAATACAAAGCTTATGCTTATAACAGATAGCTATGGTCTGTTCTTTGCTCTCCAGGAGAAAGTCATCAGCCACTGAGATACTTGTACTCTAGTTGGCAGTTTAAGATACACTGAAAGCATAGGAAATTATAGCAAGCAAAGCAGTATGTAAATGATAAAGCAAGTGGTAGAGAGTCCAGGTGCGGGAAAAGATCAGAGAAGGGTAAAATTGCCAAGGACTAAAATAGTCATTTTGAAGGAGGAAGAACTAGAGCTGAACCTTGAGTTATAACACAAGATTATCTTTGGAAAAGAAAGGAGGCCAAGAACCTCCCTGCTCAGTTCTTTTGCCAATGCCCATATGCCAATGCCGAATCTTACTATATTCCTAGTTATAAAAGATAGAGCAATGTCCAGTCACCCTCCAGTGACCTTTTATGGCACAATCTCTTCTTCTAGCCAATGTGGCCCTATCAGCTTCCTAAAATCTGACCAATGAGATTAGCATTTCCCTTCCTTAAGAAGAAGGGAGAAGAATAACTCCTGAGCACTAAATACTATCTGGGCCATACATTACTAAGTACAACCAGGGCAATAGAGGTTGTCACTAAAAGATGAGAGCCAGGGCTGGAAGCAAGAAGGAGCTGCTGAGTCTCTGCCTTTTTTGGTTCTTGATGGCAGGTGCAGTGATTGCAAATGTTGACACTTCGCTTATATATTACTCTACTCCATGTTTCTTTCTCATTTCTTTCTATACCCCAGCAAGAAGATTCCTTTCTTTGGAGATTTCTGTAAGAAGAAATGTAGAATCCAGAAACTGTTTAGTTTTGGATTTTGGTGTTTCAAGTATCACACGTGTTCTGTTGACACCACAAAAGTTTCACAACTGTCTGCCCTGGACCTTCAACATAAAGAAGAGGGTTTGTCTTCTCTGTACCCCTATATCGTTTTTATTCTGAATCACACAAGTTAGTCTTGACTGCATCCTCTTGATCATCTAGTCCTCTGTAACAATAATGTTAATCTTGTCTCCTGAAGTAGAATATAAGGGGCCTTACTGGCACCATGTTTGAACCCTCACAGTACCCTACCTAGTGCTGGGCAGGGCTAACCCTTGGTGAAATCGTAGTGGTTCTTCTTCTTCTACGGCCCTTTTCTTTCGCCCTCTTTCCCCCTGTGGATTGTGCCATTTTTTCTCTAACCCCAGATATTTGACATTTTCACACTTTTTACACCTTCAAACTAATCAAAATATATAATTTTGGGGAAAATCTGATAAACTAATCCAACCTAACTGATAAATGGTTACTTGAGTTTAAAAAAATGTCCAAAAAAACAAATCGCCATTAGTAGAATTTAAAGTATTATCAGGGTGTCAGGGAAGTTATTCTGAGGGACAGAGGGCTTTGCTGGAGCCTCTGAAATTCCAGAATGTCCACTGGGTCCTGCATCTAACACTTTAGGCATATACAAAATCCTTTCAATTCTTACTGCTTCCTGCTTATAGTCAGCTTTTTAAAAAATTCTATAAGATATTTATTGTCTTCCTGGGTAAGAAAAAAAAGAGTTGGAAACGACATCAACCCCTTCTTCAAGTGTCTTATTGCAGTGGAATGGCTCTACTATCGAATAAATTCACACCATAAAATGTAATAATGGGAGAGTGCTGACAAATCTGGCCTTTTCATTATATTAAAAACATTTCTGCAGCTGGGCTAGCCAGATAAGTACAGGATGTGTGTCATCCAAAAGGCAAGGCAGATAACTCCGTTTAGGGTTAATAATGTGCTATTAAAACTACATATGTTGAATTATTTCATGCATAATGCAAACATACGATATATCACAGGACAGTTCTCTGATCTGAATGTTTATGTCCCTCCAAAATTCATACGTTGAAATCCTAAACTCCAAAGGTGATGGTATTAGTAGGTGGGGCATTTGGGAGGTAGAACCCTCATGAATGGGATTAGTACCTTATAAAAGAGGCTCCGGAAAGATCCCTAGCCCCTTCCACCATGGGAGGACACAGCAAAAAGCTGCCAGTTATGAACGAGGAAGAGGCCCCTCACCTGATCATGCTGGCAGCTTGCTCTTGAAATTCTCAGCCTTCAGAACTGTGAGAAATAAATTTCTGTTGTTTATAAGCTATCCAGTCCGCAGTACTTTGTTACAGCGGCCTAAACAGATGAAAACAGCCCTGAAATGCCAAGCTAGATTATGGGTCAAAATATTTTAGTTTCTGCCATAACTTCACAGGAATGACTTGGCAGGTAGGACTCTCCTACTGTCTGTTTTCACATTTTTCAAGGGTTAAGAGAGTGATTTGGTTTAATCTTGGTGATAAACACGTGCATGGGCCTAAAAACAGAGATCAATAGAGACTTGCTCCAGGAAGGTATCTGTTAAAATGTTCACGGAATTTAGTGTGACAGGAGAAAAAAAGGGCCATCAACCAACACGTTATTGGTGCCCAGTGCGACCAGAGCCCACCTGCTTCCATGCATATAGCTCTGAGTGCAGTTCAGGCCCCACATACACCTATAAGGAAATTAAAAACCTTTCAGGATGGACCAGGTCAGATGCACATTTCTACAGCCCCTGATTTAGAGTTTCTGTTAAATTGTATGTGTCAGTGGTGTTCAGACATTCGTCCTCTTTGACCATGATTCCCACCCTCTTCCAAGCCGCAGCCTTGTAGAGAAAGACAAGTTCATGTCTGTGCTTCATTCCTCTCTGTTCAGTATTTCCTTTGTAACATGTTGCTGAGTCCCAGTAGTAAGGCAGCCATGGTTCCTTGGAGTGCCTGAGTCTGCTCCTCCAGGTGGGCTGGATATGTGTGATCTTAAGGAACTTCAGGATACTGGCTTCCATGAAGCCTAGGCTGGTGGCTTCTGGGAGGGCAAGGAGAGGCACATCCTGTTGCCAGAGCTACTGCCTTGTTTCCCCACCCCATCCTAGCCTCTGGGTTCTAACTGAGGATTAATAAAGAAGACATCACCTCCCAAGGAGACCTTGATGGAGAAGAAAGGAGAATAGGGATCTGCTACCACTTAGGCCCAATCTTAATGACCTCGAGCAAGTTACCAACCTCTATGGCAGTGTTTCTCAAAAAGATACTTCTAGAATACCAGATTCAGAATCACCTGCTACAGATCTGGGCCCCACCCCAGGCTGGCTGAAAGAATCAGTCTCTAGGAGTGGGCTGCATTCCTATTTGAAAACCATAGTCTAAGGACTCAGTTTATTCTCTGTCAAATGGGTTTAACACAAGCCATATTCCCTTAATAAGATTCTTAGAAGAATCAAAATGGTATGGTTTATGTAAAATAGTACATGTCCTGGCTCGTTAAGAGCACATTTGAAATCCAAAGAGATCTCTACTTGAAATCTGGTTTGCCACTTACTAACTGTGTGGCTTTGGGAAAAGGTATCTCCGATGAGCCTCCGTTTTCATGATCTGTAAAATGTGGACAATAATACCTAGCTCATGGGAGTCACATGAGGGCTACGTAAAAGCATATATGTAAAATGATTCACATGTGCCTGGCACATGGAAAGTATTTTAATCATAGACACATTTTTCCTCCTCCTCAACAAATATCTCAAACATGAGTCAGAGTATACTTCCTCTTTTACTACTACAGTGAGTCTCATGACACTAATCCTGCAGGACTTCCCAGCTTGATTTTAAGCCTTGTCTGCATAAGTAAGGACTCAGGTTCTCCCAGCTCCTGTTAAGACAGGCTTGTAAATAGTTACTAGCCTGCTTATTTGGGACTAATAAATTGGTCTCTTTACTTTTTGTGCAGTTGATTATCTTCTATTCATTCCCACTTGACATCTTCTCTCAATTTACAGACTTAAACTATGGGTTAGTAGCACAGCCATCATAGTCACCCTTTAAGAAAGCTAAAATATGTTTAGCATCTTAACAAACAGTTAATATCTAAGGGTATATCTTCACAGCAGCTGATGCTATGGAGGGTTGAAAAAGAAATAAAAGGATGGCAAATGGCATGAAATCAAGAGGTTAGTTTAAGCTGACTAGGCAAATCTCTAGCAGCTGTGCCCCCTAAACTGGCCTCTTTCAATCTTTTTCTTTACATCCCAGGTCAGAAAAGAAGAGGGGTGGAGCTTGGATGAAAGCACTTGACAAACAAGGTCACCTCCTTGTCCCAGAGCGAATTCTAAAGTCTCTATCTGATGCTGTAGAAGAGTGATCCTCTCCCCGCCCCCAGTCAATTCTTAGTGTGCTTATTTATCCTACTGTCGACAGAAATAAATTATATTCTATTTCCCCATTCTTGCATTAGGGAAATAAAACTGAAGGAAGATCATCTATTTCCGTTGTAATTAACACGGGGCAAGAGGGACCTTTCCGAAATGCTTGCCCCAACATCTTTCCCCTAGAGTGGATAAAAACGCCCTCATCGGTGAGCGCCATGGACTTCCCCGGCAGACCTCTAACTGCATTCCAGACCCAGAAATCATGAGGAAGAGACGATTTCCTGCGAGGCTGTCAGCTGGCATGCATTTCTGATCCCAATCGCTGCCCTCCTTCATTTTAGGCCCCCGGATCACCTGGAGTAGCGATTTGATTTTTATACTTTTATAGCACTCTGGGCTGGAAAGAGACCCTTCTCGAGGCAAGTACCCCGCCGCCAGACCTCAGGGCGCGAGAAGGCGCTGTTGCGGCAGAGTCCATCCAGGGAAGAGGCTGAGGCCCGCGCGAGTGCGTGAAAATCAACCTCAAGCCTCGCCCACGGCGGAGTCTTGGATCCAGGACCTGAGTCAGCGCCCCTTTGCATCACAACTGCGGGGAAGCTCCCGCCTGGCCTCCCCTCAGACCCATCCATCGCAAATTACTAGAGTAGCGAGTGCGGGACCAAGCTGGGCCACTGCGTCTCCCCAGCCGACTCTGGGGAGCCTAGGGAGGGCGAAGCCCCGCATTGACCCATGTCCTCAGTGTACTCCATCTGATCCCGCAGCCTTTCCGGCTTTTCAGGCTGAGGGAAAGGGTGAGGATTGACTGAAAGTTAGACATTCTCCTTCCTCCCTCCCTCCTAAAGTTCCGAACCGCCCAGGGACAAGTCCGAGAAGCCCCAACGTGCGCCTGCGCTCCTTGCGGGCGACCAGGGTTGGCTTTGGGATCCAGTACCCTCCGCGAAGAGGAAATCCTGTCTATTCCTTCGCTTCCAGAGGGCGTTGACGCTTGCGAGAAGGAAGGAAGCGATTTGGCGCCTGCAGAAGCAACTGGAAACCTTGAGAAGGAGCTTCAGGATGAAGTGAGGGCTAACAGCCTCTGGCATTTCCTCGAAGTCCAGGAAGGAGGGTTGAAGGGTCCATTTGACCGTCTGGAATGTCCCCATCCGCCTGCAGGAGGCGGAGCCCAGCCGGCCTCTGCCCCACAAGAGTGATTTCCTACCTAGGGGGCGCAGTGGGCCGCTGCGAAGTGCCCAATTCTGACTCCTAGAGAAAGAAAGCGCCCAGAGCTGGGGCACCGAGTGGACGAAAGGTCCTTTCTTTAACCAAAGCCTCATCCCTTAACACTGGCCCTTCCCTTCTCTTTGTAAGTCTGGGGGCCTACTAGTTCCCTCCTATTCAAACTGTGGGACGCTTAGAATACACAAGTACTTTCTTCCAAGAACCCGCCGAATAGGGGCTGAAGAACAGGGGCGACTCGAGTTTGAACTGCTTGCACTCTCTCCTTCGATTGTTAAATAGAAAAACCATAACAGTTCTCTCGTTGCCAGCGAGTGATTTACTCTACAACTCTTGTCTCCATTTCTTTTCCAAAAAAAAAAAGGCTGGTCTCAACTGACAGTTAACAAATGTGTCCATAACTCTAACCTTGCTCCCAAGAAGTGCAGTAGAGATCAAAAGAGGAAAAAAGAGATCGGAGGTCCCCATTCAGATCTCCACTTCTCAAACCAACAATCCTTTTCTTCTCCCCCACCCCACCCTGAACCTCGCCAAACCCACTCCCCAAAAATCACGGTCTGATTTATATCGAAGCTTCTGCGAGGTAGAAGGTCCCGAAGCTTGCGGGAAGTAGCCGGAGCTGGGCGCTAAGGCTAGACCTAGATTTTTCTCCGGAAACTAGTGCAGAGTGAAAGGAGAAGAGAGGGTGCGCCAACCACGATACCAGATTTGACCTTGGGGTTGGTTGAAAGGCTCGTTTAATCCGGAGACTTGCTCCCCCACCGTGGACCAGCCCACACCACCACCACCCACCCAACAGGTTTGCAAACGCTGTTTCAAGCCGGAGAAACTAGAGCCGGAAAAAGTCATAGCCCGGGCTGGAATGGCAAAGCCCCGTGCATTTGGGTGAGGGGACTCTAGGATTCTTAGGTACTGAAGTCATTGGGTCGCAAACCTGACTCGCTCATACGCGACACTTAAGGCCGGCAGCAGCAGCTCGCGCGTTTGTGGACTCCGCGGCGCACAATCGGTCTGCGGTGCTTTCCACCCGCCAGCACCGGGCTGTTCTCTTAATGAATTACTAATGAGTTAAAATTGGGCAGCAGGCTTAATTAAAGCGTAGAGGCAATGTGTTTACCACATTGTAATTGAACTCATTAGAGCTATGGCTTTTTGTTTTTTAAGCAGCCGCCTTCCTTCTCCGCGTCGAATAATCTATGGGAAGCGTTTATTAGAGAAGGAGGGGGTAGGAGAGAAACAGTCCATCAACTCTTTCAATGAAAAAGACAGGATGCGAGTGGGGAGGGGGATAAAAACTCCATTCCTCAGATGTCTTGCTAGACCGAGGTTTCCCAAGAAGTTCCAAGGGTAGAGTGAGCCGGGGAGCGCTGCCTGCGCTTGGGAAGTTGCCAAAGGAGGGACCAGGCCGGACCTCGAAAGGCTGCCTCTGTAAACACCACACAGTCCTCCCAAACTCAGCCAGTATCCCCACCATTCCCGGCCAGAGCGCTGGACTCCGACTACAACCCTTGACCAGCGCTCGCCTCTCCACACGTCTGACATTTCATTTTGAGACGGGTTAAGCTAACTTTTAAAAGCAGTTTATGAGTTTGGCCCTAAAGCTTTCCTCCGTGGTGGGGCTGGGAGCACCCCCTCCCCCATTCTGGGAAGACACAATGGGTGCCCTTGACCAATGCTCCCTATGGACTCCTCCCTCCCGGCCCGACCTCACCTCTGGTGGTCTTTCCCGAGGGCACTGGGGGAGGGGTGCCTGCTTTGAGTGCACTACCCGCGGGCGGCACCGTAGAGGCGCACCTGCGCGCCCTGGGATGACCCTTCTTCTGGCAGGGAACCCAAGCTGCCAGGCCGGACTGCACGACCCCAGGACAAATTGCTCCTTCTTGTTCCTGGCCCAGCTCCAGTTATCAGGCCTCCCACCCTCGCCTCCTTTCGCTCAGGTTCGGATCACTGGGCATGGAAGGGTGAGGGGCGAGCGGCGGGAGGCGCAGCGCTCCTCGCCTTGCCCTGCCCTGCCTGACCAACAGGCGGCGTCAGAGACCTAGGTCTGGAGAGTGGGGGGTGCGGTTCTGAGTAAGCTAAGCTGAGAAGCTGGTCACGACGAGAGCGACCCTCACCCCAAACTTACAAACTTGCCCAGGAGGGGAGTGGGAAGAGCTGGGTGGCTGCGGGGGACCGCCGAGAAGGGAAGAGACCGGACCGAACGGAGTGGCAGAGGAAGATTCGACCACGAGCGGGAGTACAGAGAACCGCGGGAGGCGGCGGCAGATCCCGCGCGGGGGAGGTGGCAGGCACCGCGGGAGGCAAAGAGCGGCTGCGGAGCCGAGAAGCGCGAGGCAGACGGGGAGGACTGGGCGCGGAGGGCCAAAGACCAAGAGGGCGGCGCAGACAGGTAAGCGGCCTCGTCCTCCGCCCTCGGCCTTCCCTTCCTGGGAAAAAACTGGGCTGAAAGGGACTCAAGGAACTTCCGGCCCCCAGCACAGCCCCACAGCAAACCCTCACCTCCTCCCCTCCCCTAACGCCTTAAACCCACATCCATTCTCAATTCTCGACCCCATATCATTTGTAGATTTTGTCAGTCTCCCACCCTGTCAATCCCATCTTTTCTCTTCTCCTGACCCGGGAGATTGAGGTAAATTGTCTGTAATTTGTTGCTTAAAGATTAATTGCAGAGGGTGGGTTGATTTGATTAAGGCAATTAATCTTTGGTTACAGCTTTCTAGTGTCACTCGTGTGGGAGGGCAGTATAGAAAGAGATAGAGAAGCAAACGAGACTTTTTGGAGAAGCTGCGGAAGGAGGCTACCCTGACTGGGACTGCGGCCACATCTTCGCGCCCACATCCCAGCAGCCCTCAGCCGGAGAGCTCACGCCGCGGTTTCAGCACCTCCAAGCCCGGACAGCGACTCCCACAAGCTCGACTTGTAACTTCCGGGTCCCAGAAGTTTACACCTCGCAGGCAGAGGCAGAATCTGACTAGGACAAAGGGTACACACACACATACACACACACACATACACACACACACACGCACGCACGCACGCACACACGCACGCACGCTGAACCCCGAATCCCCACCCCGCTCTGCCCCTGGCCCAACCATTGGGCTGGGCTTTCCTTTCCCCACTTTCCTTTCCCCAAATCAGGATCCGGCCAAAAGAGTCCCAAGAAATGCCCAATATTCAACCCACCTGGAGGCGGGAAAGAGAGAAACCCCTAAACTCTCCTAGAAAAGTTTCCAAAGCTGGACTTTTCTCTTTTCGTGAATAATTAAAGATAGTCATAAATAACTGATGGAGGCAGTGGAGAAAGGAAGAGGGAGGAGGCAGGCAAGAGCCAGGGCGGCCAAAGAGAAATCGAAGTTTCTTAAAGGACCATTAATGAAGCCTTGCTGGGAACTGCATTCCTCATTCCTCCGTAGATCACGCAGAGCTGTTCCTCCCAGGCGTGGGATAAAAACAGAGAAGCGAGGTGACTAGTGGAGTGGGAGTTGTGCTGACCAAGATTGGAGCACCCATTCAGGACCCAGTCTCAGCACTTTCTTTATCCCTTCCCCTCCACCAGGATTCATCTTCCCAGAGCCCTCCCCACCTCCAGTCATCCATCATCCCCACACCCACACCCAAAGTGAAGAAGTTCTAGGCTAGATAGTAGAGGCCCAAGGATGAACTTGCATTTCGAGCTCTGTCAGTCCTGCCTAATCCCAACTAGTTTGTAGACATCTCCCCAGAGCTATCTGCCCCATCCAGGCTATACCATTTCATTTTTTCAAACTGGTCTAAAGTTTTGGGACTCTAGCTTCCAGTTGATTCTTTCCCATCTGCCCCCACCAGAACCTTAAAAGAACAGGATATTTATAAACACACACACGCACACGCACACAGTTCCATGCTCATCCACTGCCCCTCCACCATATCCAATTCCTGACTTCCTCTAAAGATCTATAGCATGCTCTGGTACCTTGTGTCCATCCCAGCTCTGAACTGAGACTCTTAAGGAAGGGTCTCAGAACCTGGAAGAAAACCAACGAGGAAACGAAACCCTTGCTCCTAGGATGGAGGCCTGTCCCAAGGCCCTTTGGCCCCTCTAAAAAATATGAATCCTGATAAGACAGCCAGCCCCAGATGACCAATGCATATTCTTGGAGTGAAACTCCTGAAGGCCCCTCAGCCAAGCAACCAGCACAATCCACAGGGGCTCATTGAGGCCATCTTATAAGCAAAGCCACGTCTTTTCCTAGTGCAACTTGGCATAGGCCCTGGAAAGAAGACAGTGGAGACCATACCAACCACCACTGGCTATGAGGTTGGGTTCTGACTTAGGGACAGGCAGGAGCGTATTTCTGAGCCTTTCCATTGGTTAACAGCTTCCACCACGCCTACCTCCCTAATGACCAGCTCTTGGCCTCTGGATATATCAAACGCCAGCCTGGCTTTTCTAGAATGGAAGCTGAAAGTAGCTTCCAAACAGGAAAGTTGGTGGCCATGCCTCAAGAAGCCTAGATATTTTATGAATATTCTACTTTCTCTTTGTGAGATATAAAAGAAAGCACTAAAACCAGTTTTATTTTCTTACCAACCTCATCCCCACCCCAACACTCTCCAAACCTTGAGCTCTTACCATTTTAAGAACTGGGAAGTTCTGAATAGGGAAAAGAAATGAGAGAGAATAGGAAGGTTTTAAGGAATTGTCTCTCTACCCCAATAGGAACAAAACAACCCAGGAGGATTGTGAAACTAGACAAAGGGGTGGAAGGAAATCAGATCTGGGAGGTGGAGGGGCTAGCCCTGGAGCCATGGGTTGTTTACTTCTCATATAAAATATAACTCCCCCAAGCAGGAAGTTACTGCAAACAAGTATCAATAATGAATGAATCTCCTGTAATAAAATACTTACATAATTAGCACAAGTCAAGTGGTTGCATTATGTTAACCTTTTGCAACTCTGAGCTGGAAAATTTTGTTCCAGATTTCCTCAGAATGCCGTTTTCACTCTCCAGAGAGGGGGAGAGCCAAGCGCTCACCCAGCCTTCCACTCTGTTATAATATGGTTTCCCATTTCTGAACCAGAACGTAAGTACTTCTGAAATATAACAGAAAACTCTCTTTGGTGAATTCAGAACAGTCATTAACATTCAGTTTTAAGTGAATGTTAACAGTAAATAAAGAAATCTCTTGATTGTAATAGTAGTAACAAAGCAATAATTACCCAGTAGGTGGTCATCAGTAATGATAAATGTATCATTATTACTGTGTGAGTCTGGGAACTCAGTTTTGGAAACTACTTCAGACTTTTAGTAGCATGGCTGGTTACAGAGCATTTCTTAGCCTGCAAAAGCCATATAATTTTATACACAATTTAGGTGAAAATAAATTTAAATCTGTATATTACATTTTTAATTTCAAGTTAGTAATTAAAGTTGGTTCATTATATCTCCTCTGAAACCCTCAGTGCTCATCTCTGTGGTTTGTTTGTACAATTTGTTTCTAAGACACCCAAGGTTACACAGTTCTAAAAGATGGAAAATTTAATTATTTGCCAACATTAAGAGTTTGTCGATGATATCATAATGCATTTTGAAGAAGTTTAGGATTAGTATTGCCTTTGGTCTGGTTAGCTATTTTATCACTTAGAATCCCTAAGCCCAGGAAAGAAAGCCTTTTTTTTTTTTTTAATAAAAAAAATACTTTTAAATACATGAAAATAGAAAATTCCTCTGAATATTTACTGGTTGCTATTTTTTCAGGAAAAAAAAAACAGTGACTCAGATTTCTTCCTCCTCTTCCCTGGGATTTATTTTGCTAATATCTAATTTCACCTTTTGCTACCACTGAGTTAACGACTGCAGGCAGGAGGAAAGCTGAAAGTGTGATGCTTATTGGGCAGTCAAAGAGCACATGATAGTTTAATAGTGTATTAGCTAATAATATCAGCTTGATGGCAAAGCAGAAATTTTCAAATGGGGAGAGGGTGGTAAGGAAGAGAACAGGAAAGGAAAAAATGCCTTCATTTTCCCAGGAAATCAAATCCAATGTTCCTTCCACCAGTGTCAGCGGAGATGTTAAATGTATATCTATGTCATTTTCTCTCTTGTGACATGTCAACGACGATACATACCCCCTCCCCTTACTCCCACTCCTCTGCCTCCCCTCCCCAAGCTTTAAAAGGTCCTGCTCCACACCCTTTCTGAATCCTCAGCTTCGGTTTCTTCTTAAATTGGTTGCTTGAAACAAAAGAGCCAGTTATTTTTTTTTTTTGAAAACCCAAACCATATTTCTTATACTTGATGATAGTTGGACCCCTCATATAATTAAAGACTTTTTTTCATAAGCCCACCCAAATACTTGCCTTAGCTTTCTCTCACACAATCTCTATTTTATTCTCCACTTTCTCCCTCTCCTTCTCTCCCTTTTTCTCCTCTCCCTTCTTTAGGAGTGGCAATCAAAAAAAAAAAACATATTGCCTCATTATTCATTATTATAGCAGTATCTTTGAGATGCATCTTTGCCAATGAAAACTCCATGTAGATGCCTATCCTTTTGTTGTAGCGGCCTAGGTTATTCAGGAGCAGAGACAAAAGCCTGAAGTGATCTGATCTAAATGAGCTCTGGGGTTTTCCAGCTGGGACCACCTCCATTTCAAAGGACCCCCTCCTCCCAATATGGGGAGGAGGGAAGGGGAGGAGGCGGGTACATATGTGTATGCATGCACAGAAAGAGAAAACGGAGAAGAGAGGGAAGGGAGAGAGCCTAGTAGGCTATTGCTTGTGCCAATGCCCCTCCCTCTTTGATGCACATTCGCAGGTGTGTAAAGGGAGTATGCATCTATGGGCTTATTGTGTTCTCAGGTATTTTGTAAGCCTTTGAATTTTATCTCAGTCAACTAATGTTTGCTAAATGACCATCAAGTATACCAAGTTCATGTTCCATTCTGGATTTTATTACTTCATGAAAACTATGTGCACATGTGTGTACCATGCTGTATTTACAAGTTTGTGAGGACTTGTGGAGAAATGTGAATCCTTTGTTATAAAAAAAAGAAAGCTCAATAGCAAATGTTCACATTATTCCCTGTCCTCTGTGAACTGGTAAGGCAACAGCCATCTCTGCCAGTTACCCAAGGGCAAGTTTTCTTGTGAGAATGGTTTCCTCTGATTAAGGAGAATTAAGTCTTGGTTGCTCCTCTCATCATCTCTATTTTTTACAAAGGTTTTTGTTTGAAGGGTAATAAGGACTCTCACTGATTCCCACAGTACATGAGGAACTCAAGGGATCACTGGGGCAGGGATACAAATCCTGCAAAATGTGTTCATTTTCCTTTCCCTCCCCCAATTCTGGTTTGTATTTTTAAGTTTATGCTCTCATTGTACTTCTCTGGGCCTAGAAAGATGGGTCCTTGTTTATAGACAATATTTTAGAGAAGGCTCAAAGATTAAGAGCCAGCCTCAGAATGCGCCTTTTTCATTCCTTCTGTGACTTCCATCATAGATGAATCTTTGGTTTGCTCCTGATTCTTGGTTTGCTTCATGTAGCTCCAGCTAGAGCAATGGAGGAAAAAACAAGGAATCTGAGAGGTTTGCCAGGCTGCACAAAGCTCTTTGGCATAGAAAGGGAAAACTGAGGGCTCTCAGCAATCATTATCATTATGGCCAATATATTTGCTTTTTAAATTATAAACCTATTAAAAATGGGTTCAGCAAATACTAGCTGAGGATCTAGCCACCTGTGTACAAAATAAACACCAGACCAGTTAGGGACAGGATAAAGTTGTAATGAAAAGGACTAAGATTCCTCTAGGAACTCGGTTCCCTCTCTGCTCACCACTAAGCTAAAATACCTTTGATATTATTTATTCTAGAGCAACTGGAGATTTCTAATGTATTCTGTAGCAGTACAGGCCTTGCTCCTCTCCCTGTTCTCTGAGAGAGGTGCTTTTCAAGCTACTTGTATGAAGTGACTACTGTGTGCCAAGCACTTGACATATACTATCTTATTTAATTTTCACAACACCCCTGTGACCTATATTCCAATCTCCTTATTTTACAGATGAAGAAACTGGGGCTTGGGAGGTTAGTTATCAAAGCAAGATTCCAAATCTAGTAAATGATTGAGAAGAAATGTGTAACCAATTTTATCTGAATGAATCTACTATACTTTCTGATATATTGAAATTTTTTGTCTCTGCTTGTTCTGCAAGGCTTCCAGTTTCTTTCTGGGCCATGCAGGTCTCCTTTTGCAACTTGGAATCAACAGAGAAACTATTTCTTGCCCTGCCTAATGCAAAAATACTAATGCCAGGAACAGGAGCAGTAATATTTCTATCCAACAGCTGAAAATGGGGTAAGAGGGAATGAGTGAGAGGGATAGAGGCTGTTTCTTTGACCTGCAACTGTCATGGATTCTCCAATAACAGAGCTGAGAGTAGGAGGAGAGGGGGCTATCTGGTGTTTCTGATTGTAATTAATTATATTGAGGCCTTTATCTTCTTTTCAGGTCAATGAAAAACAAGGGTGGGGGTGGGGAATGGCTCAGTCTTTAGAGATAGTGCAGGTGGAGCAGAAGTAGAGGGTGTGTTTCTGTGTCGTTTCTTGTCAGCTTCTTAAGTTTATAAGGCCATATTGGAGTCAGAATCTAGGGCTCCGATGGTTACAGGCTGGAGGCTTCTTCCGAGGAAGCCTTAAACGCGATGGGAGCGAAGCGTTCGCTCTCAGCACCGCGGACAGCTCCTGCTTCTGCTGGGCGATGGTCTAGAACCCGCAGGGTCCGCCGCCGCAGCTCGGAAACAGACTGCTTCCAAAGCGGAGGACGCCCGGGTCGGGTGTGGGTTCGCTTCAACCAATTGTTAAAAGCTGTAGCTGGAAAAGTTCGTCCACGCTGCCGCGGCGGCCGCGTGTGCCCGCAACGAGGCGTCGTCTCTCCAGTTCCGAGGGGGCCAGCTCGGTTTGTGGTTTTCCTTTGAGTCCAGTGTCTGGGCTCCTTTACCTGTCCCTGGCCTGGGTAAACCGCAGCCGCCCAGAACGGAGATGAGAGCGGAAATGCTCTCCACTGTGCGGTGATAGATCATACAAACGGGTGACACCAGTTTAACCAATAAAACAATTTGAATCAATTAGCCGGCTGAGGAGAGTCCCGACGTGTAAAATGCATGTCAGTTCGAATAGGAAAGCATTGATTAACTCGGCCGGGACCCGCCACCTCCTGCCATCGCCGGCTCCTCCCTGAGTATGCCAGAGTCTTTGGGGCCAGGACAAGGACTGGCAAGGATCAGGAGCCCCTGGTCCGAGAGAGGAAAATGGAAGGGCAGTGGAGTACCATCAGACTTGTGCAAACAGAGAAAGCAGAGTGTCGGAGACTTGTTCAGATTGAGGAGAAAGCAGATAATGGGTGACAGAAAGTTGCTCACAGAATCAAATGGTATAAACAGGCTAATTCTGCAGTCCAGCTCCAGAAGTCAAGGTGAGAATTCTCTAGAGCATGGAGTCTGGCTTTGAACAACTGTTCTCCACTTTCACCCTCCAAAAATATAATTGTTCTGACCACTCAAACAGGCACACCAGATTCATTGGGGAAATAAAATGTTATCCTATTCTTAGAATTATTTGCGCAAAAGTACTAACCTAACATCACACATTTCTCTTTCTGGTGAAACTTTTTGCATTAAAATAAAGACAAGAGTTTGCGTCGCAGTAAGACTCCAAAGTAGTATATAAATATTTATGTTTATGGGTCCCTAAGCAAGTGACTACAGAGTGTGGATTCACTCCTCAGAGTAACCCGGGATGGGAGGGAAGGCAAAGATTGGTTCTGTTTCTCTATTCGAAGAATGCTATTTTTGAAGACACTTTTTTTTTTTAAGTAGGGGGTTCTTTAAGAAGAAGAGCCTTGGGGGGCGGGAGGGGCAAAGATAGGAACATTAAGATAAAAAGCAAAGACACCATGTACTTCCTACTCAGGAGTGACCAGGCATTTCTTTGTCGTATATTAATGAGGTGATAAGACTTTTCATTTTTCCTTTTTTCAGTTTTAAAATCAGCCCTATTTCCAGGCTTTCTTTCTATGAGGCTCAGGCTTTCATTCTAACAGCCTGGACTTTAGGAACAGCGAGCAAGCTGAGACCTCATTTTGTGGGAGCCCTGAACCCAGAGAGGAGTCAGGGAAGGTGGGAAGAACCAGGCCTGGCCTTGGACCCTGCAGAAGAGTGCGAGGCCCTTTGCCCTCCGTGGGAAGGGATTTATGAATGACAACGACACTCTTTTGGTTAATGGGGTGAGCAGGCTTACGAGTGAGTTTTCCTTCTTTTTAGGATGGGAGCCTTGTAGGGCACTGAAGAGGGAGCATTCGGTATACTTCAGCTCCTTACGACAGAGTCTAATTTGTGCCACTAATGTCTTTAGAAACTAAGAGATGGATGAAAAAAATTTCACTGTCATTTGAAACTTATGCCCAAATAAACATTACAGTTTTAATGGCCTTGAAACTCTATTTTTGGCATATTATTTAAAATAGCCACAAACCCTGTATCCCTCACTTTTCTGTTTGATTGACTCTCCTTGGTTTCATTGACCTTTGAAATGTTAAGATTTCACATTTTCACTCTTGTATTTACTTAGCGATGGTTTGTTGTTGATGCCATAATGGAATCTGACTGGGTTTCCCAGTTAGTGGAGGTTGTTCAATCAGCCACAATGTGACTGTCCAACTCTAAGCCTGCGTGTCTCACCAGCAGCAATTGAGAATTCAGCTATGATTGTAAAGGGAAAATTTAAAGGGTTCCCCAATCCCACCCCCTGCAGGTATCCTTCATAGAATGTCCTCTAAATAGATAGTTTCTTCTCTTTCTGATAAACTAGGAGTGGTCATTTTTTGACTCCTCGCAGTTGATTAATTAGGAGGCAATATACTGATGCCTCATTATATCCTAGGGTGTGCTTCACTCTGGGGAAGCTATAGGGAATGGTTCTGTCTCATCCTAGTTGTCTTTATTATTATTATTATTATTATTATTATTATTATTATTATTATTATTATAGGGCATTCCCCTACATAGTTCCCCGAGAAATTTACTTTTCTGGGGGAATTGGCAACTTGCTCAATGGCAGGTCAGGATTGGAGGCCTCTGTGCTTTCTCGTCTCACCTTTTCCTTGTGCTAAGGTGGTCTGCTTGGGTATTAAAACATGGGTTAAAGAACTACTCTGAATGAAGTTGATAGATGCGTCCTCACTTGATTGTACACTTTCTAGAATAGAGAATGCTACACTGGTTCTATCTTGTCCTAAAAAGCAAATATATATTCAAAAGTCAGAGCACTCTTCTCTCCATGCTTCCTTCCAAGTTTTTAGACTGGGCACAGTATATGAAACTTCCTTTTTTTCTCTCTTTCTCTCTCCTTTCACAGTTTTTCAAACGAGGCGCTGAAGCTATTCTATTCCCTGGCTGACTGTGGTTTCCCTATCTTCAGAATGCACAAATGAGGCTACTGGTTTGTACCGTATACCAGAGGGATCATTCATGAAGGAGAGTAGCTCAGAGAATTGCGAGGAGGGGACAATAACGGGCGGGGATACAGTCGTTTTAGGGACGTCCTTCTAGAATTTGGGGCCTCCAGGATCTGGGTCCCCCGGATGCACGCAGACTGTTCATTCGCCTTTCCATTCCTAGATCAGTTACTTGGCTCCAGCACGATGTCTGAGTTTTTGCTCCGGGGCTGGGGAGGTTTTAGTCAATTACGGGTTGGTTAGGTGTTGGCTTTCGAGCATGCTGAGAAAGGATCTCGATGTTACTCTCTCTCGCTTTCGCTTTCCCCCTCCCTTCCTGTAACATGCCAGCCCTTTAATGTGGAGTGTCAGGGAGACGGTGACGTCACCTTGCCCGCTGGGTGGCGTCCCCTCGGTCCGACACGAGTTCAGAGACAGAGAAAGCAGCTGTCAGACTGCTCTCCACCTGGGGCTCGCCTGCCTCGGGTTGCCGCGCGCCCACACTTTCTGTGGTCGAGGAGACACCCCGCCGCAATTCAGGCTATCATTCTCCCCCGGCCGGGGTTCGAGCGCCATTAGAGCCAACGAGCACCAGGATTTTCACGCGGAGCCCTACGGAATCCCGCCTGCAGGATTCGAGGACCCGCTTGGATGCTTTGCCTCCGAGCGCCCTCGGAAGATGGGCGGACAGCTAGGCGCGTAAAGACACCGAGGGGTCACCAGGTACTGCCGGAACCAGCCTGCCCTGACTCGGCACATAGCTCGCGATTCACTATTTGAGATCCCCAGCAGTGGGATTCTCTGGGTTCGGAAAGGGGCAGCAGCGGGCTTCCGTGGTGATTGGTTTGGGAAGCCAGGGAGTTAAGTTGGGGGTCGTCGGCTCATGCATAGAATAACGAATTTCGACAGCTTCCTTTTTCAGTTCAACTAACTTTTAATTGTCTCTTCTCCCCTCACTCTCTTTAAAATTCCCCATCTTAAACCCTTTTATTTGTGTCTCTGCTCTGACAGGAGTTACTGGGAGGGTTTGGGTGAAAGTAGAGGACACCTAGGAGGAAACACTTCTACTCAGTCTACCGCTGCTAAGGATGCGGGTTTCTAGCGCTAAACCAGCTCCCGGCCAGGGCCAGGCCTGCTGCGAGCCATTGCCCCAGAGCGAGAGTTCACGTCATCTATCCCAAGGTCTTATTAAGATAATAAGAATCTTGTTTGGGAGGGGAATGAGCATGGAAGGACCATTTGGTGAAATAGGGCTGGTTGTGTCAGGCCTGGGTATCACTGTGTGTCAAACTGCCATTTAATGTCTTGTCCCTTAGAAATATTGTCTCTGATCCATCCGAAGTGACAAGCCAGGCTCTCCTCTCATTTGATCGCGTCGAGGTTTGTTCAACCTTCCTGGAGGCCGCGGATGGTAATCAGAGATGAGAATCCAGAGGGCAGCAAGGCAAAAGCATTGGGATAGGTGTCTCAGGGGTTCACAGAGGGCAAGGATGTGACAATTTGGGAGGAGTAAGATAGTGTACCCTCTGAAATCGCTGTGATAACGAACTCCAGCGTACTTGTCCGTGAGTGGTGATGCTAGGGCAGCAGTGATTTTCCAGGGCAAAAGATAGCCTTAGTCGCTGTGCCTCACATGACATGTCGCTGTGAAAAGGTCACTGTCTGCTTTCCTAGTGAATAAGCCACTTTGCTTGTTTCAATTGAGCAGTATTGTCACAAAGGTTTATTTCACTTGCTTTTTCTGTAATTTTAATTTACTGAACGTTTTCCCCCTTATGGTATCCCAGAGGTCATGGGAATTTTACCGCAGGTCCAGCCCAGGGCTTCCACTTTCAGTGCCTCCACAGATTACTTAGTCCAGGGATTATCTATACCATGGGGGCATGCCCCCCAAAGATCTAGAGATATCTACATAGATCAGAAAAAGAAATGTCATTGAAAGTGGTTCACCTTACACCTAAAGTTGCCATTTAAAGCCTGTCAAAAACGATCCCCCAAAACTGGTAGTTCCCTTGCACTGTTTCTGGGCTTAACATACTTGCTTGTCTTTATTTGTTCATCGTCATGGAAATGACAGAAAAACAGTTTTCAAATGTCTTCTGGTCGACAACTTCATCTTTTTAAGCTATCTATCTGAAACCAGAACCGCTCCGTTCAGCAAGTGGCTTTTGGAAAAACTGAAGGCGCAACACCCCATTTTTGGTGCAACCATGCATATGGCTTTGCACATTTTTCTATATTTCAGAAAAATCTAATTACAGTATGAAAATATCTAATGGCAAAGATGAGAGTGAAGGGATTTCGTTTTGCTTTAATGAGCTGTGTCTCAACCCATAGTGAATTTCCCCCGAGAAACCACAGATACCACAAAAATCACTTTTAAAAATGTTTGGGTTTGTTTTGTAAACCAAAATCAATCTATTTTCAAGCAAATGGTCTCTTTTTAAATTTGAGTTTTAATGGCCAAGCCCGAGTTTTCCATAACTTGTATAATCTGTACTAGTTACAACTGTCATCGTTTCTTCCTAATTTCCAGCGAGTATGCCATTTATTCTAACAGCTTCTATAAATCAGAGATAAGGTCTTGAGTTTCTTAGGAATTGACTTTTTCCTGTAACACTTAGCTAATTTAATTTAGATTTTTAGAACGGAAAAATAGTTCTTTCGAGTCCGTGCATTTCAGAAGGGAGACTTTGAAGAAAATGAAGAGATTACTTTCTTCTGTCTGAAATTTGGTCCCTCTGCCCAGTGATAATCATTTCTTCACCAAATCAAGGAAGCTATTATAATTCTTCAGTTAGAGACTCAACCCCATCCCTCTGTTTTAGACTGAAAAGGCTCTTGTCAACATTTGATTCTTTCCCTTCCAGTCTCCAAGACAGACCCGGAGGGCTCTGCCCGGGCTTCCGCGGCGGAGGAGATGGCTTCCAGCCCACTGCCGGGGCCCAACGACATCCTGCTGGCATCGCCGTCGAGCGCCTTCCAGCCCGACGCGCTGAGCCAGCCACGGCCGGGCCACGCCAACCTCAAACCCAACCAGGTGGGCCAGGTGATCCTCTACGGCATTCCCATCGTGTCGTTGGTGATCGACGGGCAGGAGCGCCTGTGCCTGGCGCAGATCTCCAACACTCTCCTCAAGAACTTCAGCTACAACGAGATCCACAACCGCCGCGTGGCGCTGGGCATCACGTGCGTGCAGTGCACGCCGGTGCAGCTGGAGATCCTGCGGCGTGCTGGGGCCATGCCCATCTCATCGCGCCGCTGCGGCATGATCACAAAACGTGAAGCCGAGCGCTTGTGCAAGTCGTTCCTAGGCGAAAACAGGCCGCCCAAGCTGCCGGACAACTTCGCCTTCGATGTGTCGCACGAGTGTGCCTGGGGCTGCCGCGGCAGCTTCATCCCCGCGCGCTACAACAGCTCCCGCGCCAAGTGCATCAAATGCAGCTACTGCAACATGTACTTCTCGCCCAATAAGTTCATCTTCCACTCCCACCGTACGCCCGACGCCAAGTACACACAGCCGGACGCAGCCAACTTCAACTCGTGGCGCCGACATTTGAAGCTCACAGACAAGAGCCCCCAGGACGAGCTCGTCTTCGCCTGGGAGGACGTCAAGGCCATGTTCAACGGCGGTAGCCGCAAGCGTGCGCTGCCCCAGCCCGGCTCGCACCCTGCCTGCCATCCGCTTAGCTCGGTGAAGGCAGCCGCCGTGGCAGCGGCAGCTGCAAGCTGCA
>NW_006442107.1:5527552-5527801 GCF_000325575.1 Pteropus alecto
GAAGGGCGAAAGGCGGGAGGAGGCAGCTACCACCATTCGAGCGCCTTCCGGCCGGTGGGCGGCAAGGACGATGCGGAGAGCCTGGCCAAGCTGCACGGGGCGTCAGCGGGAGCGCCACACTCGGCCCAAGCGCATCACCACCATCACCATCACCACCCGCACCACCACCACCACCATCATACCCCGCAGCCGCCGTCACCGCTCCTGCTGCTGCCCCCGCAGCCTGAGGAGCCGGGTTCTGAGCGCCAC
>NW_006442107.1:5527817-5529215 GCF_000325575.1 Pteropus alecto
CACCACCAACGCCTTCTGTCCCCCGGGGGCACCAGCTGCAGCTACCCCAGCGAGGACAGCTCCGAGGACGAGGACGACGAGGAGGAAGAGCAGGAGGTGGACGTGGAGGGCCACAAACCCCCCGATGGCGAGGAGGAGGAGGAGGAAGGTCGAGACCCCGACGACGACGAGGAGGAAGACGAAGAGACGGGGGTCCTGCTAGGGGACCCCCTAGTTGGGGGCGGCCGGTTCCTCCAGGGCCGAGGGGTGTCGGAGAAGGGGAGCAGCCGGGACCGCGTGCCGGCCGCCGCGGGCGCTTTCCCACTCGCCCTGAACTCCAGGCTGCTGCCAGAAAACGGGAAACTGGGTGACCCCGGCGCCTCGGACCTGCCTCCGCCCCCGCCCCCGCCCCTAGCCTCCCAAAAAGCGAGCGGCGCTAGCAGCAGCCCGGGCAGTCCTGTCCACCATCCATCACTGGAGGAGCAGCCCTCCTACAAAGATGTAAATATCCCCTTTAGGCTCCTTCAAGCTAATTATTATTATTTAAATGCACCTTTAGGCTGAATCGGTTACATATGCGTAAGAAAGATGAATCACCAGATTTCCCCACAGAAATGAAATATTCAGTGTGTTTAGGAGGGCTTCTTTCTTGCCAGTGGTCCTCCATAAAAATGCGGTTTCCAGTCTCTTATAAAGCCTTTCTAAGGGCCTCTATTCCCTCCTATATTTAAGTTGGCTGCTTATAGAAGTTGGAAAAGACCAAGTCCTCCCTCTAATCCATCAATTTCCTTTGCCCACCCCTCCCCCCATTTGAGCACAGTTGTCCCCCAAAAAAGCTGTGAAACCACAAAACTGGAGCAGTCTAATCCTTTCTGTCTCCTTTCTGCTCTGTAGTTCAGTGCTTCACCCCGCTATGACCCAAAAAGGATCAAAATACATTGACTTTAAAAGTTAAATTCACTTTTATTTGAATGTTTGAGTCAAGGTTCGAACCCCAGAGCTCTCTAACCAGAATGCACACATCTGTAAGATACTGTGTCCAGTAAACAAAAGATAGACTCTTCAGCAAGAAAGGCTTCTCCCAAACCAATCTCCATCCTCATGAATGTGCTACCTGGGACCCCAAAGACCAAAGTTAAATTTAAATGGCTCATCATTCACTGTTCACTCAAGTGTGTATAGAAAACACTCAGAATGATGTGACCGTCCCTAATTTACCGTAGATTCGACAAATAATGTGTGTATACTTACAGAGTATATAATAGGTGTGTATTTAGTTCACATATTACTTCTTAAAGGATAGTGCAGGTACCTATATTTGTACACATGTATATAAGTACAACAACTATTCAAAGAAGATAATCATCAAAAAATGAAGTCTCTTGAGACCCCATGGAGTCACTTTTATTGATGCTTCTT
>NW_006442107.1:5531759-5539254 GCF_000325575.1 Pteropus alecto
ACTTTTCATTTACTAATTTTAGAACAGCTTTTAATTTAGTGTTGCTTGTTAAAATTAGTACTTTGTAATTGACATGCATTAATTTTAAGGTTGTTTTTGACTGCCTCAATTTGGAGGTTTTTATTTCGAAGTTGGCTACTCATGATATTAAAGTTTAAATTGTAATATACATGTATTTAATTTAAATTGCACACTTAGAGAAAAAGTTGCACCAGATTTTACACTTCATTTAGCTAAACCAGAAAGACAAAAATTGTCATAAGTCTGCCTGTGCTAAACTCTTATTCTATTTGGGTGCAAATTTTGAAGAAAATAAAAATGAGAAATTTTAGATATTCTATAAAAGATGTAAAATCAACATAGCTTTTGAAGGATACTTAGTTTTGTACAAAACTATGAGATAGTTTGATGTTTAAATTGTTAAATTTAAAAGTTTCCATAGATTTAATGAGAAAATCCAAATTCCGCAATCTGAAATATCTTTTTTTTAGGAACTTAATTTCCTACATTGCAGTAACAGCTAGTATTTATAATTGTCATACAAATTTTAAGTTAACATTTTAACAAATGTGCCTACCCATTAGAAATCTAAATGCATTAAAACATTCTGATTCCTTCATAGAGCTATAGTCTCTTCATTTCATGTATATTAATAGTCTCCGTAGATTTGTTAGAAACTGACTTTCTCTTCTTCATCATCCTCTGATTTGGATGGCTGGGCTGGTTTCATTTGAAAACAAGTTCCTCCTGGCCTTGGAAAGGGTTTGTCTCCCCCACGCTTAGTAAGTTCAGTAAACCCTGAAAAGTCATCAGAACCCAAAAGATGATAGCCAGAGTGGATAAAAATAACGGAATCCATTGTTGTTTGATATTCAGATGAAAATACAGATATCAAAAGGAAGGAAGCAAAAGTATAGTCAGGATCGGTGTTCACATAAAATTTCCACAGTGCCTGGAGCTCAGGGCAGTACAGTCAATAGTTATGTTGATAATAACACCTAGTCATACTATTGATATATTACAAGTCCCTTCCTCACAATAATTAATTTGATACAGATTCCCAGAGAAATTTGTTCCACATTGATTTTCCATATTACAATTTCATTCTCATATTCTTCATGGAAGTACGTAAGTACTAGGTTATATCATACTATTATCCTGTATTGAATGGGAAACAGGTGGACGGGATGAAAACATATTATTGAAATGAACAAATGTTCAGATGAAAAATGTATTTTGTTAAATTTATCTTGGATCATGGGCCATAAGAACTTTATCCTCATGGTTTCTTTGCCGAGCATGTGGAGATGATGTTTTAAACACCAGGATTCATTAAGGAGCTTGGGTTGCTGTAAGACTTGGTGTATCTCCTTCTGTCCTTGCTTGTAGGAAAGATTAGTTGATGGTCTTCACATTGGAATGTGCACTTGAGGAAAATCCGAGGGGGCACCCAACTGGCCTATGTTTTGGTATTAATGTGTTTACTTGGAGCCAGACTACATGAATTCATTTGTTTAGCAAATTGTCAAAAATCCAGAGGAGCAAAATAGATTATGAACACTGTTAGCTGCTTTGGGGTGGTAGCAGTAGGATACTTTATGCCCTACTCGTGAATAGAGTCATTTCTCTCCCATGTAACAAGTGTTAACTTTCACATGTACATGATAGCATTCATTTGTTTATTTCCTCAATTACTCTCCAAACATTTCAGAATACCTACTATGTACTAGGTTATTTCCTGAATTACTCTCCAAACATTTCAGAATACCTACTATGTACTAGGCACTTTGCTAGGCCTGGGGATTCGGAGATAGAATCAACAGTGATTCTTGCTCTCAAATTGCTTCCAATTAAAAGGAGGTGACAGATCAGCTGTAATGTAGCATGAATACTATAATCTTAGTCTACACAAATACCATCCAATAAGATTTATATAACCATGTGTCCTTTAGCCAATGTTTAGTTCAATCATTGTTATTGGGAAATATCAGTATTTTATTTCGGTACATGTACAGTATAACATAAAAGAATAAAATGTCTTTTCAAACTACCTAGGAAGTCACTAAGCGATTTTTAATTTTTGTTTGAATTTCTCCACCTCCCCCATCCCCCGGCAGTCATAAATATAGTTTATCAAGAAATTTCTGTGACCTTTCTCTAAACAAGTAAAAATGTAGACTATCTTTAAATGATCGATACTCGCTTTAATTGATCCCTGCTACAAAATCAGTTTAGCTGCAATACTTAGTTCCAGCTGATTTTTTAGTTCGTCATTTTAATTAAGTTTAGCCTCCCTTCACCTTTCAGCCTTACTGGTAGCTACTATTCAGCAATTTCAAAGATATTACATTTTTAAATGATTTTTTAAAAACCTCCCTATTACTGGTTATTAACCTTACACACAGCAGATATTGTACTTCTATATAACTAGAGATACCAAACATGAAGTTTTTAAGCAGCCCAAAGTCCCAGAAGCCAGTAGAACTTTTATGTATAGGTCTCCTTAAATTTAGACACATGGCTTAAAGCCAAGTAATACAGATAAGGGGGATGGTAGTTTGGTCAAAATATTGCCTACTCAAAAAATAAATGGCAGCATTTTCTTGCAATCCTAGACTAAAGTTTTGCATATCTGTTTTGAATAACTTTAGTGAAGTTAAGCGATTTGAAATCGAATGCAGTGAGATAAATTGGTGAGACAGCTCAAAGCTATTGCAGGTCAAGGAAATCTCGTAAAGTGGACTCATCCACAATTTCAATCCCCTTTATTGTAGAAATGCCGGCACCATTGGACTCTAAGTGTGGCTGCATCTTGTTATATGTATAGAAGTTTTAAAATCAATTTGATTTCACTGGTATGATTCTCTAGTGTACTTAATATGCTGTGGATGGATTCCTGAGAATAGTAAGAAGCAGTTACACTTCTCATGAATATATAGCAGATGAGGCACTCTAATTTATTATTCCATTCTATTTTCGAACATGCTTATGATTTTTTTTTTAAAAAAGAAAAGAAGAAAAACTGTAAACTGGTAGATCTGAATTTTAATTCTCTCACATACTAGTTAACTTTAGGTAAGCCCTTTAACTACATTGTGCCTCAGTTTATCCAACTGTAAAATTTGATAAAACTGGCCACCATTAAATAACTACTGATGTCTTTATGAACAATGAATTTTGAGGTGTTTCAATCAATGTTTTCAGAATTAAATAATCCCCATATTTTCAGATATCAATTTCTTTTTATTTATGAAAAGTGTCCCTTCTTACTTGTGATTTTTAAAAAATTATATGAAACTCAAGGAAACAGAGAAGGACAAAGAAAAACTCTCCAGAAAAAAATTAAATAATATGAATTGGCAACACAAGTTCTAAAACTCAAGAGAATTCTAAATGAACTTAAGATTCACTAATCAAAGATATTTGATTCAAGAAGCAATGTGCAACTTACAATAAATTTTGGTCATGAGTTATAGTTTGCTGTAACTCCTCAGTTTACTATAACCCCACGGATATTAATCTTACTCTTGCTCCTTTTTTTTTCACTAATGAAGTTAATATTTAGTAAGTTCATTCTGTAGCATACTCTCTCCAGTGATATTGATTTTTTTTCTTTTCTGTTCTGTGACCTCACTAAAGTGCCAAATGTCACAGGGGAAGCATTTAATGTAGAATTTAACATCAAAAAATTAGCAGAAGTCCATGTCCCACCGATAGAGAAGAAAATTATTTAACTCTGCTTCCTGTATAATTGATTTTTTTAATGCCTTAATGCAAAGTGTTCTTAAAATCCTCTTTAAACCATATGTTGTGCTAAATTTTGGTTATTGTTAAATATCCTAGTTAGGCTAACTGTAGATTAACTGAGCACATTCAAATTGTAAGATAGATTGTTAACGAAAGAGAAGATAAAAATTTCAGAAAAATCTAAATTAAATTCAAATTATAAAACTAAAATTTCTCATTAAAATCCAGAGTGTCTTTAGGAATTAAACATTATAAATGGAATCTTTGTTGAACAGATCCCAGGCCCCGTGCTGAGGCTGTTGGGAAGGGAGAAGGCAGAACTTCTGCCCAGTACTGAGGGCATGACAGTGCGCCGGGAGCTACAGGCAGAGACTTTTCATAGTTTGGCTAGCAGATTATGCTCTCCCTTCCAGGGTCTGCTCCTCTGCACCAGAATACACTAAGCAGCACACGAGTCCCCACCGACTGTAGAAACAACTGGATGTTTGACCGAAATGTTTTATTCTTCATCCCAGTGTTAGAGTACCCATATTATCTCGTGTATAGACACAGCCCCGAACAGAAATAGTTTCACTGACATTTACCCTTGAGTGTACAATTAAATAACACACTTTTTTTTTCTATAAAAGGTAATATTTTCTCCAGATGTTTTCCATCAAGTATTGTCAACAACAGTTGATAAGGGTTACCTGTACGATGATGATAAGATCTGTAGGGCAGGATCTGTCTGCCCTCAGAAAGCAGATTTTCTGACTAGGGAAGACTAGACTTGCATCTGTTGTAAAACGCCAGAATATCGGGTACATAGTGGCAGAGTAAAGACAAACGGCACCCAGCGCTTCAGCTCAGGAAGGAATGGATCTGCAGCATTTGTAGAAGTTGGGAAAGGCCTTCCAGGAGAATAAGGATTCGGGTGGCATGCTGACTTTGGATGGACAGGGAGAGGAGGGGAGTGGGCACCTTAGGCAAGAGAAACAACAAGCAGAGCCAGCCAGATGTGAGAAATAAGCCCAACTAGAGTAAAAGGTTGGTGTTTGGTGGTACAGAAAGATAGCTCAGCTCAGCCAAATGGGACAAGATCATGGGGGAGCCTGGAGGCTCTAAGGGAATAGAGTAGAATTTAGAGTAGTTTCTTCAGTGTAGACCATGGGAGCCTTTGCAGGTTCTTAAACAGAGAGAGGTATGACATAGTATTTAGGAGAAAGTTTTGCCCTTGTACTGCGAAAGGTAGTGAATGAATCTATTGGCTTTTTCTTGGTTCTTTTTCCTTTGGATACTGCAGTCTCCTCTTCATCTCCTATGTACTACTCATGTCTGCTTAAACATGACATATCATCACATCCATCCCTCTTGTAATTCAGTTTCTGATGGCTGTGTGAGGGCAGAGCCAAGGGTGGGGTAAAACGTTCACCTGGAATATGGGACCACCTTGTGCCGGAGGACCCCGGAGAGACCAGGGAAGCAGGAACCATGTGGCCCCAAGCTCTTTGGACTTTGCTGCACTCAGCAAGGTGTAGTTTCCCTGATGTGACATGAAGCTGCTTCTACCCTCCAGGGTGAGCAGGACTCACTGGCAAGAATGCAGGCCATAAGGAACTAGCCTCGCAAATGTGCACTTGTGGAGTGCTGGTCTATAGACATCTCTGAGTAGCATCTTCTGGTCACATCAATCCATAGGATGCACTTTATACCCTAATTATCCATAACTCTCCAAATTTAAGCCACCTGACTGTCTGACAAGATATATTTTAAGCCAGACCACCAAGAAAGATGTTCATGCCACGTTATAATTTTCTCTCCTGTATCTCTACACAATTAAGTTCTCTATGTCCTCCACCCTGCTGCCTTTTGTAAGTTTTTAAAGGGAATGTAATGGGAAGGAAAGTAAGCATTTGGGGTATCTCCAAACCCATTCATTAATTTTGGAACAATAAAATGCATTTAACCTGATGGAATATTTATAAAACTTAGAAGCTCATTGTCAACTAAATCTCATTTATTTAATCTAGTATTAGACTGCTTTTTTTTTTTTTAACCAGATGGAAAACATTAGCAGTAATAGTGAACAAACATATTCAGGCTCCCAGAGGTCATTTTTAACCACCATTAACAATCTGGTTTTTACAGATTAGTAATATACAAAAGGCAACAGTCCAGATATACAAAAGGCAGCTGAAGCGTCTGTGCTCCTTATTTACCTAACATTTACCCATTTTTAAAAGCCCTTTGTAAATGAAACATTTGAATCTAAGCTCAAAATTGGCAGATGTTACCCAGAAGTTACAGCAAATATCTCTTTGAAATAGCACTGATGTAAAATATTAATAAAACTCCTGCAATACTGATGAAAAGAAAAGCTTATGATTAATGTCATCAGTAGATTTGTCTGGGGTTAATACGGTTTCCATTTGCTAGCCATTTGCTTAATGGTTTCATACCTATGGAAAGCTCCTAATTGTGAAGTGAAAAAGGAATGCATTTTAACGTACCATATTTTTATTTTTAAATTTAATTATCTAATTGAAATGTAATATAAGATAAACAGTTCACAAAATACACTAATGAATCAAAAAAGAATCTGGTCTATAATGCAATAAGCATATGTTTTCTAGAGCTGCCTATTCAAAAACAATATATCTCATTTAAATCACGTTTTGAGTGGTCGGGAAAATTGTAGAATGATAAAATCTCATTATGCCCTGTAAATGGATACAGAGGTATGTGCATGCTTGTTTCTTTTGTCCAGGCGCGATACTACATGTGAGTATGAAAGATCTACGCGCTTAACTGGTCTCACTTAAGTGAGAGACTATAGCAAACATAGGCAAAACTGCACAAAATATGCACCTTCATTTCAAAATACCACTTTTCTTGGTTTACATATTTATGATTTGTAATCAACCTTCATGTTGCTGTTCTTTAAGGTAGTAGTATTTTATAGGAATGATATTAAGGTCTATGTTTAGAGTGCTTCACAGATATCTCGTTATTTTATCACGTGGAGAAGAAAGCCAAGGTATTAATTAATGTTTGAAAGCCTGTAGAGAGAGGACATGTCCAAGATGAGAGTGGGGAAAGAGGTTGTACAAATATGGTCTAAATAGTAGAGAAAATGCCTGCCATTAAGGAATTCATGGATGTCAAAGATATTATTGTCCTAATGATGGGGGGCAGGGAAGCTCCTTCCTATAATTATGCACATGTGCAAGAATATTTGCATGGTATATTTACATATATGTATTTATATACACATATATGTATACATGCATACCTGCACACATATACTCTCAACAGTCATCAGGTGGAATGCAGAATTGCCATCTATGATATCATATTAAGGATTTTCCTGTCTGTCCTTGATATTGTAGGCTGCTGCTATGGGGAGAAATTCTGTCTCTTTCTTTGCAGGAATTTTTACCTTGACAGTGAAATCTCCCAGTATTCCTACAAGTGCCCAGGGCCATTACATTCCATTTCTTGCTGAGAAAGGGAAATGAACAAATAGTGAGGAGAGAATTGAAGTGATGCATTCTGGGCTGTGCTATAATTTAGGATTGATAACCTTCTAGGGTTTTTTTCAGTGACAAATGAAAACACTTTATTGAATACCTACTATGTGTGCAGCACTCTGCTAGGCACTGGCCATGCAGTAAAGACAGAGCCCCTACCTTCCAAGTAGACTACCACCTAGCAGGTGCAGAAGGCAAGTAAGCAGACAGTGCCGGGGACACATAGGAGGAAGCTACCC
>NW_006442107.1:5539377-5542567 GCF_000325575.1 Pteropus alecto
CATGGAAGCAGGAACCATGTGGCCCCAAGCTCTTTGGACTTTGCTGCACTCAGCAAGGTGTAGTTTCCCTGATGTGACATGAAGCTGCTTCTACCCTCCAGGGTGAGCAGGACTCACTGGCAAGAATGTAGGCCATAAGGAACTAGCCTCGCAAACGTGCACTCGTGGAGTGCTGGTCTATAGACATCTCTGAGTAGCATCTTCTGGTCACATCAATCCATAGGATGCACTTTATACCCTAATTATCCATAACTCTCCAAATTTAAGCCACCTGACTGTCTGACAAGATATATTTTAAGCCAGACCACCAAGAAAGATGTTCATGCCACGTTATAATTTTCTCTCCTGTATCTCTACACAATTAAGTTCTCTATGTCCTCCACCCTGCTGCCTTTTGTAAGTTTTTAAAGGGAATGTAATGGGAAGGAAAGTAAGCATTTGGGGTATCTCCAAACCCATTCATTAATTTTGGAACAATAAAATGCATTTAACCTGATGGAATATTTATAAAACTTAGAAGCTCATTGTCAACTAAATCTCATTTATTTAATCTAGTATTAGACTGCTTTTTTTTTTTTTTAACCAGATGGAAAACATTAGCAGTAATAGTGAACAAACATATTCAGGCTCCCAGAGGTCATTTTTAACCACCATTAACAATCTGGTTTTTACAGATTAGTAATATACAAAAGGCAACAGTCCAGATATACAAAAGGCAGCTGAAGCGTCTGTGCTCCTTATTTACCTAACATTTACCCATTTTTAAAAGCCCTTTGTAAATGAAACATTTGAATCTAAGCTCAAAATTGGCAGATGTTACCCAGAAGTTACAGCAAATATCTCTTTGAAATAGCACTGATGTAAAATATTAATAAAACTCCTGCAATACTGATGAAAAGAAAAGCTTATGATTAATGTCATCAGTAGATTTGTCTGGGGTTAATACGGTTTCCATTTGCTAGCCATTTGCTTAATGGTTTCATACCTATGGAAAGCTCCTAATTGTGAAGTGAAAAAGGAATGCATTTTAACGTACCATATTTTTATTTTTAAATTTAATTATCTAATTGAAATGTAATATAAGATAAACAGTTCACAAAATACACTAATGAATCAAAAAAGAATCTGGTCTATAATGCAATAAGCATATGTTTTCTAGAGCTGCCTATTCAAAAACAATATATCTCATTTAAATCACGTTTTGAGTGGTCGGGAAAATTGTAGAATGATAAAATCTCATTATGCCCTGTAAATGGATACAGAGGTATGTGCATGCTTGTTTCTTTTGTCCAGGCGCGATACTACATGTGAGTATGAAAGATCTACGCGCTTAACTGGTCTCACTTAAGTGAGAGACTATAGCAAACATAGGCAAAACTGCACAAAATATGCACCTTCATTTCAAAATACCACTTTTCTTGGTTTACATATTTATGATTTGTAATCAACCTTCATGTTGCTGTTCTTTAAGGTAGTAGTATTTTATAGGAATGATATTAAGGTCTATGTTTAGAGTGCTTCACAGATATCTCGTTATTTTATCACGTGGAGAAGAAAGCCAAGGTATTAATTAATGTTTGAAAGCCTGTAGAGAGAGGAATTGTCCAAGATGAGAGTGGGGAAAGAGGTTGTACAAATATGGTCTAAATAGTAGAGAAAATGCCTGCCATTAAGGAATTCATGGATGTCAAAGATATTATTGTCCTAATGATGGGGGGCAGGGAAGCTCCTTCCTATAATTATGCACATGTGCAAGAATATTTGCATGGTATATTTACATATATGTATTTATATACACATATATGTATACATGCATACCTGCACACATATACTCTCAACAGTCATCAGGTGGAATGCAGAATTGCCATCTATGATATCATATTAAGGATTTTCCTGTCTGTCCTTGATATTGTAGGCTGCTGCTATGGGGAGAAATTCTGTCTCTTTCTTTGCAGGAATTTTTACCTTGACAGTGAAATCTCCCAGTATTCCTACAAGTGCCCAGGGCCATTACATTCCATTTCTTGCTGAGAAAGGGAAATGAACAAATAGTGAGGAGAGAATTGAAGTGATGCATTCTGGGCTGTGCTGTAATTTAGGATTGATAACCTTCTAGGGTTTTTTTCAGTGACAAATGAAAACACTTTATTGAATACCTACTATGTGTGCAGCACTCTGCTAGGCACTGGCCATGCAGTAAAGACAGAGCCCCTACCTTCCAAGTAGACTACCACCTAGCAGGTGCAGAAGGCAAGTAAGCAGACAGTGCCGGGGACACATAGGAGGAAGCTAACCTGGGAGGGAGGGAGCGTGGGGGAATTTATGAAACCTTGGAGCACTTTTGTCTGTACTACCACACCTCTTTAGATGAAAATGGAAAGCTTATGACATTATGTGGATAGTTGCAGATAGCGGGTTAGAATTTGAAAGCAAAAAAAAAAAAAAAATCTAGTAAGTCGAATGATTGGAGTTCTATGTTTTATTTGTTTTCTGGATTATGTAGACTCAATTTATGAGTGCAGATAAATACATTTTCTTACATTGCCATCACTCTAGTTAGCACGTAAGTAAAATAGGCAAGAAAAACAATCTTAACTTTTAGCCACAATGTAGTTTTTATTGGTTAAAGGCAAATAGTTAAGAAACTATCAGCAAGCCGAATGATTGGAGTTCTTTGTTTTATTTGTTTTCTGGATTATGTAGACTCAATTTATGAGTGCAGATAAATACATTTTCTTACATTGCCATCACTCTAGTTAGCACGTAAGTAAAATAGGCAAGAAAAACAATCTTAACTTTTAGCCACAATGTAGTTTTTATTGGTTAAAGGCAAATAGTTAAGAAACTATCAGCAAGCGTGTGAATATTACAAAGTAACGTAACTATTTCATATCTCTGTTTTAGGTTGATTAAAAAAAAAATACTACTAGTTATTAGGAAATTGCTTATAAAGTCTCTCCCAAGGACAACTAAAGCTTCCTCCCCCTTTTTTATCACTGCCCCAAATTTTGGTCCAAGATGGCAAGAGGTGTCTGCTGCCTTAGTCCTGAGGGCCTCCCAACTGACAGCAGGATTCTTCACTTCTGGAAGGAGAGGGACTTTGATTGGATTTCTTCCAGAAATGTTGGCTATTCAACCTCCTCTCTTGCCCATTGTAGCAATTACTTTTGTTGTAAAGGGTGGGCGGTGG
>NW_006442107.1:5542630-5548962 GCF_000325575.1 Pteropus alecto
TGTACACTGTGCCCTCACTTTCTCTAGCTCCCCGCCATGCTTCAGGGGAATGGTACACAGCAAATGAGGACATTTAGTTCTAAGGACTTCCACTTTCAAGTTATATTAAATAATAAGCGCTACTATAGATATAAAAGAAAATGAAGAGAAAATCTTTTAGAGAATAGCCTACCCAAAACTAATATTTTTTTTCCTTTTTTTTTTTAAGGTGAACACACACAAGAAACGAATTCACCTCATTCACTCAAAAAGGATGTAGAAAATATGGGCAAAGGTAAAGCAAAGTTTTAATTCTGTAGAACTTAGCTTTAAAAGACTATAGAGATAATAGGAGGATATTTTTGTTCTACTCCATATTTTAAGCTTGACAAGCAACATATGAATAATATATGGACCATTGGGTGGATATAATTGAGATTAATGCATACATATCAATCAATACATGACACTGTAATATAATACTTTAAAATAATATATTACATTGATTTATATTCATGGATTTCTGCACAAAATCTATCCTATGTCTATGCAACACTTTTTAAACTGGTAAAATATTTTGTCTTATAATAATAAATTGCCATATCTAACAGTTCTCTGGAGAGTTATTTGTAAAGATTAGTAAAATGACTCTTCATTTTTTTCTTTATTAGAAGAACTTCAGAAGGTTTTATTTGAACAAATAGATTTGCGGAGACGACTAGAACAAGAATTCCAAGTGTTAAAAGGAAATACATCTTTCCCAGTATTCAGTAAGCAATCACTTTTATTTCATTGCATTATGATATTAGATGACATTGCTATTATTAGGCTTAAGAGTGTGCTTGGAAGTATTAAGTGACTATGTAAAGCACCATTTGGTGTTCCCATGGTTTCTGTCTAAATATTTGGAATTTTTAGTCTGTTATTTATGCTTCGAATCAGCTCACAGATGAAATTTCTTACAAAACCTTTCGTGTTTACTGTATTTGGTATATATGTATCTGTATATATTGTGTATATTTAAAATATGAATGCAAATATACCATTAAATATGTAGATGTATTTAAATATTCAGATATATTTAGATGATATATTTTTAAAAAAAAGAATTACTCAAGTATTTTTATTCTCTAAAGTAGGAAAAATAAAGAACAATTAATTTTTATCCTCAGATAGTGCTAGCTGGAGAGCTGCTTGGTACTTGAGATATGTATAAATATGAAGATTTAAAATTTAACAATTCGATGTACACATATTTTAATTGAAATTGGTATAATTTTAGTAGTTTTGGATTCTCCATTAATATTTAATGTCAAAATCCCATTCCAACATTGGCGGTAGGAGATATTGTACTGTAAAAACTATTGATTCTACTCCCAGAATTCTGGAATTACAGAAAGACCTTATGTATGTGGCCAGATTTCTAATTCACCAGACTTGGTTTGGGTCACATTCGGACAACTACATCACAATAGTGTTTTTTCAAGCTTTTTGTAGTTTTACTTGGTCGTATTCCTCTCTCAAGAGAAGGGAGTGTGAGAAAGAAAATAGTATGAAACTTATATTTTAAATTATGTAAATTTAATATGAATTTTTTCTCGGACACCTTTTGGAATGTCAGCATGCTCCTTGTTTATTAATCCAGGTATCACAGAATGCATGTTGGCAATTTCTGTGCTAAAGTCATAGACTAGCATCTGGAAGAAGATTTTTCAGTAATCATGACGATTTTAATAATATGAGCATGAAGGTCTGTGTTCACCAGGGCTTCTCCACTGTAATCGTCAGCACGATTGAAAGATGTACCCTCTCGGGTAGTGTTTTTGAATAGTACAAAGTTCCTGGTAACATGTCACACTGAGTTCCACCAGAACACTTTGCACAGTAAAAACAAACAGGATGCATAACAGAAGAGAGGTCCGATCGCAAGGAGCAACAGGGCCTTCCAAGTCTGTGCTCTCTTAGTATACCCACAAAGGAAGTTTGGAACTCAAGTGCTTCAGTATTTCAAATTTGGAGAATGCTTGCTGAGGCTTGGAATAAGACTGGAGGGAGGAGAATGGCCAATAGCTTTTGATAGTATATTAGGAACATCATGACGTTTGGAGTTTTGAAAAAAAGAGAAATGTATTTAAAATATCTTTGAAACCTAAAAAAAAGCAGATACTTGCAAAGGATTCAGGATTCTGTAATTTCTAAAAGTGTACCTTAAGACAGAATGTACCGTTCCTTGCAGCGATAAGCAAACATTGAATGATTAGTTTCCCCTATAAGCTAATGTTTATCTAATTGTTGAGTTTACAAATCTTTGCTTTTAGATTCAGCAGAGCAGGTCAAAGCCCACTGAATCCCTAAAGTGCCCACCTTTTATGATCCAGCATAGCCATAATTTATCCTATTAACAAAAGCTAATTAATCATTTGAACAAATTAATTTTTCATTATTTATAAATTTTCCTTATTAACTGTTCTACTATACATGCACGTGTTTCTTTTTCTTTTTTTTTAAGTTAAAATGTTATAGTACATCTGGCTAGTTTTGATTCAGACCTGTCATTCAGCCTTTTGAACTGAATTCAGATGAATCCTCTGTAATTACCACATATATGAAACACTTCAATTAAACAACAAAAAAATTTTCTTCTTTTTTATCTGCAGTATACTCCACTGACCAAGGAAGTGGTGTGTGTGTGCACAAGTTTGAATAATGCGTGGTTTCAACACACCACAAAGAGGCAGTTAATTTCACACCAATGAAAATAGCAGATGCCCATTACGTGTTGGTTAACTAAATGTGAGAGGCTGTGAGGCTGGCGGACAGATTTAGATGGAAAGGGGAAAACAGAACTTTGTAAAGCCACATGAGAAGGAAGCATAGAGGAATCGCAGTTGGAGTTTTGCAGAGCTTTTTACTAGGAGGTGGGCAGACACTCACAGGCGTGACACCTAAAATTCAATTTGCTTAAAGCATTGGGGAACTAGGCTAAGCTATCGTGCGTGACAGTTAAAAACCCAGTCTTAATCAACCAGACCCAAGATCACTTTGAGGTCTGCTACTTCCTGGTTGTAGAACCTTGGAAACTATAAAATGGGCCAGATAATTTCTATCTCATAGGAGGAAGAGAGGACTAAATGAGAGGCTCCGCACGAAAGGCCATGCATATCGCTAGCATAGGATAAACTGCTATGATGATGGGGATAACAAAGCAGGAGGAGGAGGGGGAAATTATTAGCATTGAGCTCTAGAAAAGCATTTCTAAAACAGGTCCAAATTTCCGAGTTTCTCATGGGCTTCTTGTTGTGGTTCTGAGGGTTAATGGGGACCACAGGAATGAATAAAGGTAAGGATAACGATCAGAGGAAGGAGGAAGAGAAGGGAGGAGGAGAAAGCAAGTCTCAAAATGGGAGCATGTGGGGAGCAGGATGGGATAGAGATTGAGAGGAGGAAGGAAAACAAGAGTGTCTCTCCACTTGCTGGGATGGAGGCTTCCAGAGCTGCTCTTCATAAATATTGTCCAAGACCCTGATGGGGAAATAAGGGAGGAGGACAGAAGCTAAAACAGGAGGGCCAGGCAGGCATTTGCCATTAGGGCAGAGGCAGAGAAGCACAAGGAGCTTAGTAGCGAGGACTCCCGATGTGGTCACTGACTCCCCGACTGAGTCATCTTAGGCAAGTTACCTAAGCTCTTTTTCAACAGTAAAACAATGCTACTACCTACCTCAAAGGGTTACTGAGAAGATGACGTGAGTGAAATGTATAAAGTATTTAGTACAGTGACTGATACATAGTAATATGAGTTGTTGCTGCCGTATTCCATTTTAAAGTTTGATACTTACAGTCCTGCAGGGACTTTATAGTAAACCAGCTGATATTAGAAGCCAGAACTTCTAGAGATTTATTGGGCTATAGTTACAGAGAGTGGAACAGGCAGTAAAACTTGGTTTGATACCAGACCGTGTTGTTCAGTTGACAAATTGGATAGGACATGAGAAGAGAGGTAGGGTGGGTATCCTAAGGAAAGGTGGAAAAAATGTATTCTAGAATTGGGCGGAAATAGGTATTTGGAGGGAATGGATGATGAGCTTCACCCCTATAAAGGTCGCCTTGAGATGACGATAGGACAGCTGGTCAAATGTCCTGCAATGACAGTCATGTTTAATTGGACAGGAATAAGTGACTAGAGCTCCTGTCCCCAACATGCCACCATTCCAAACTCTCCCACTAGTGACTGGTCTAATCATTTTTGCAGCTATCAATCCATAAGTCATTTGTGCCACTGCTTTGCGTCCACCTTCCCTAGCGAATCTGTCTCTTCTTTCCCCTTCTCCTGTAGCATCCTTCCTTTGTGATAACATCTGTTCCTTTTTCGTTTCCCTCTTCCCACCAGCCACTAGCATAACCTAAGAGCCTAGCCCTGAACCTGGGACCTGCTGAGAGGTTGCCAGATGAGGCTACGCATAAAGAAGGCACTCACACTGCCCACCCCCCCCCACACACACACCCTTTCCCATGTCACTGCATGTCACTGGGTCCTCACCTCCCTTCCCCACCCACTCCAGCCTTTCCTCCCGATACCCTTCACCCAGTCTTCCTAAAACTCTGCATTGGCCCCAAGTCTTCCACTCAAGGAGCTATAGTGATTCCATATTGCTGATCATATTGTCTGACTCTCAAAACCCTCCATAACTGGCCCACCCTGCCTCTCCAGTCTTGTTTCTTCTTGTCCCTCTGCACAGTTCCAGTTACCCTGCAGACTGCTCTCTCCTCTTGCTTTCCACCTCTGCACGCTGAGCGTCTCCAGTCTGGAACACCTCCTCTCGTCTAGGTATTCCTCATGACTCGGCACACAGCTTTCCTTCCACCACCCCCAGGAAGGCTTCCCACTGTTGTAGTAGGCACTCTTTGCTTAGGCCCTATTTGTTTGTTTCTAGTTCCACTCCTCTCGGCTTATTTCCCATATACTACTCCTCTCCATCCCACAGCCTTGTAAGCTGGTCCAGGAAAGGGTGTTCTTTTGTTTCTACCCACACAGTACCTGGCATATTATGGGTACATAACATATTCTCAGTAAATGATTGATATAAATTTTGGCATCGTATTCAAAGAGATTAAAGCTGACAATGAAGAATGAGGTTGGATCACTGAAATCTGTTGTATAAAGGAGATTAGTGAGGGCTCATGAGTTGAGTCCTTGGATTCGTGAGTCCTGTGACAAATTCGTGGCACTTGAGGGAATTGAGTGGAAAGGCCAGTCGGTTATGACAGGGAAGGCCTAATGACTGGGGCTTTTATGAAAAATTTAAATAGTAGATTTTGAACATGTCATCATTTTAGGTTCTTATAAAGAATTACTCTTCCAAGTTACTGTTAAGTTTACTTCATATTAAAAATAAACTGTATTTCATCTACTTGAATATGCTTATCCCATTGGTCACCTATGGCTGTTACTGGATTCATTCTATCTTCCATGGTTTCCATCCTTCCTCTCTCTTTTAGTAGTAACCTCTGGAGGAGGAGAGATGGCAGAATTCTCAAACACTGTACGGGTCAAAAGTCACAATAGTTGCTTAAAAGCAGCGATAACAAAACAAAGACTGTGTAAACAAAGTGAGCCCGAAAGCCTACTGTTTGATGAGTAGGATACACTGGGTGAACCAGATGTACCATATGGGTTTTTATTTCTGGTCCCAGGAATATAGGCTGGATACTTTTTTGTTATTGTAGTTTGGAAAACCCTTTGGCTTTTCACACTGTGCACGTTAACACAACGCAGCCCTGGCCCCTGAGTTGCCTGGGAGATGGAGCTTCAGTGCTTGTTTCTTCCTTTTATACTGTTGTTTTCCAAAATTAATTGTGTTTTAAGTGATTTACATTAGAGATATCAGCCTAATGATTTTTTTCATCTCCAATTAAATTGTGCTTTCATCAACCTTTAGAACATAATAAAAATGTTTTTTTTTCTGTTCGCCAATTAACAATCTTCGTGACTCAAAATTTATACATGTGCTTCTTGTAGAAAACCTTAAATGTACAGAAATACAAAGAGAAGAAAACGGAAATCACCTATAATATTGTCACCTAGAGATAAACAATGTTAACATTCTGGAGTTTTGGCCCTGTATATTAAATCCTTTTTTTCAACAAAAGGAAATATACACACCATATTTTTACCCTCCTTGTTTTCACTTAATATGAGCATCTTTGCATTACTACACAGCAGTCACAAATTTACTCTTATGTTGGACATTGAAGTTTATCTAAGTTTTAGATGATGAACATCATTGTAACTAAACCTTTGCGTATATCCATAATTACTTCCGTAGGATAAACTCCTAAAAGAATTGCAGTGTGAA
>NW_006442107.1:5549003-5645390 GCF_000325575.1 Pteropus alecto
TCCAGAAAGACTATACTAATTTGTACCTCCATCCTTGGAACACCACCTGTCTTTTCTTTTAATTTTTGCTAACTTAAGTGGAAAAATAAATGATACCTCATATTTCCTTTTCCTTCATTGCTAAGGATGTTAATCACTTTTCATTGTCTGTCATCCATTTGTGTTTTGTGAATACTCATTATATTCTCTCCTCATATATGTTTTGATATGTTCATTTTCTTATTGATTTATATGGACTCTTTATATACTAAAGTCTTAATTCTGTGTCATGTCACAAATATTCTTTTGTTTGTATAAATTACCTTTAAATGTTGACTACGGTGTTTTGTGTTTTGAGAGTTTAATTTGGTCATAGTTTATTGTCATACCAGAGTTTTAAATTTTTGTCTAATCACATCTATCAATCTTTCCCTTTTTGATTTTTGTCTTTAATGCCTTTTCCCACCCCAGTCTTAAAAAAGAGTTCACCATTTTTTTCTAACACTTTAGTGGCTTCATTTTTTTCATCTTTACTTAAATCATTATATTTAGTATACCATCATAAAGTAGGAGCATGACTTTAAATAAGGGCTAATTATCACCATTCCACTCTGAATGGCCCTTACATCTTCTAGGATCCCAGGTAGGTACCCTAGCCAGTTCAGCTTCAGGCGGTCCCCTCACCCCTAGTCCATCTCAGTTTACTGCTCTGGTCAGAGGCACCCTAGAGCAGGAGTCCCCACGTCCGTGGCCTGTTGGGAACCAGGCCACACAGCAGGAGTTGAGCAGCAGGCGACCGAGCAAAGCTTCATCTGTATTTCCAGCTGCTCCCCAGTGCTAGCATCACCGCCTCAACTCCACTCAGATTATCAAGCATTAGATTCTCATAGGAGCACCAGTCCCTGGTGCCAAAAAAGGTTGGGGACCGCTGCCTTAGAGGGACAGAGGAACCTGTAGAGGCTCAGAGGATAGCTGTTTCCTTCACAGAGGGGGACCTGCTTGGGATGTGCCCTGGTGCCTGAAAACACACTGATCTTCCTGGAAGCATTTGGGCCCAGGTGCGGGGCCGTTGGAACCAGGGCAGTTTGTGGGACACTGGTTCCCTGTTGCCCTGTGCCCAGCCCGTGGGCTTTGACCTGCCTCCACAGCATCCCGAGGTGGTGAGGAGGGTGCCAACCCCTCACATAGTACCTCACCCCTCGTCGTTATTAGTGTGCATTGAAATCACCCACTCTCCCTTACCCAGCACAGGAAGGACAGAACTGAGTGATTGGAGCCCAACCAAATCAATTTACCTTATCATCAAATCTTAAGGCACTAGAGCCAGAAAGGACCTACAGAGCACATCATTCTACACACTTGTTTGTTCAGGTAAAAGTCGAAGCCCCCAGGATGGAGTAATTGCTGTCCATGGCAGAGTCTAGACCTTCCGGTGGGTACTGCAGAGCTCTTCTCACCCTCATTCACTAACTAACCCCTGCTGTGTACCAAGCACTGCGGTGGGCTTTGGAAATTTTAATTGTCTAAAACTTACCTTGCTTCCCTCCAAGAAGTCACTGGTTAGCTGGGAGACAGATGCAGAACAACTAATCATAGTAGGTATTATGGATGCATTAATAGAAGTATGTACAGAATGCTGGAGAAGTACGAAGAAGGATGACTGACTCTGGCAGGAGAGGGCAGGAGAATCAGAGAGAATTTTCTGGAAGTGATGACATTTAAGCTGGACTCTAAAGGAAAGGGAGCTGTTTGCTGTAAGAGCAACGCCACAGCAGTGGCAAGAACATAGACGCTGGAGGAGCAATGTGTGTGGACTGGAGAATGGTTCGATGGGTGATGGGGCGCCGGGGATTTCCTCCACCCGCTTTGCTGCAACCAACTGAGCTCCTTGCTGTTCCCGATGCCTCCTTCCATGTCTCTGTGTTGCATGCTATTCTCCACCTCTCCGCTCAAGCATCTCCCTCGACCCCCGCCCAGCCCCTGGCCTTAACTCCCCAAGGGAATGAGAGCTTCTCCCTTCGCCATTGCATTGTACCGTGTACTTATCGCTAGAACTGTACCTTTCACATCAAATTCATAAATGAAAGTAGTGATTGGGTCTTTTTAAAAAACGTATTGTAAAAGGCAAAACTATGGAGATGATAAAAAGATAAATGGCTGCCAGGAGTAGGGTGGAGAAGAGGGATGACTAGGCAGAGCACAGAGGATTTTAAGGCAGTGAATACACCCTGTATGATACTATAATGATGAATATATATTGTTAGACATTTGTCCAAACCCACATAATGTGCACCACCAAGAGTGAACCCTAAGGTAAACTGTGACTTTGGATGATTATGATGTGTCAGTGTAGGTTTATCGATGGTAATAAATATATTGCTCTGGTGAGTGATGCTGATAGTGGGGGAGGCTATGCATGTGTAGGGACAAGGGGCATATGGGAAATCTCTGTACCGCCCTCTTAATTTTGTTTTGAACCTAAATTGCTCTTAAAAATAAATTCTTTAAAAATAAGTAAATGCAAACATACATAAAATACATGTTTGAGGTTTGAGAAGGAATTCAAACAGTATGGAAAGGTAGAAGTCAAAAAAAAAAAAGAACAATGTTTTTAATTTCTAAGTACCTAGCATCTCACGAATGGTAAAGAACTTATCTTGAAAGCAATGGGAAGCCAATGCAAATTGTTTAAGCGGAAGAATGAAAGGGATTTTGGAGAAGGAGGGACTGGAGGCAAGATGGTCACCTGAAAAGCTATTCAGGGAAGAGGTATCTGCATTTGGGAGGTAACAATGGCAGAGAGGAGGTGATGGAGGTAGAATGTATAAGACTTACTCGCCAGTTGGCTATATAGGTGAAAGGAAGAGGAGAGAAAAAGATGTTGACAATGTTTCTGGTTTCTTTAAACTGCTGACCTGACCATCCACCACAGATTCTATATGAAATCGTGTTAATTTAAAGCAGGAAAAGCTGGTTAGCCAAGTCCACATTTTTAAAGAGATCATATAAAAAAGATGCAACAATGTGATATATATTGGGAAGCCATCTTTACATAAATGCAATAAAAATGATCAGTGTGTAGAGTGGAAAAGATACATCATATAACAATGTCTCTGAAAGCTCCTTCTTTCTCAGATTGAGGCAAGCTCTGTAAAATCATACCAGACCCAAGGAAGACCATAGTATAAGGCTCATACAGGGATAGAGAGTTTGCAGGTTGGAAGAGTTAGGCCAGATTATGTTGATCACTCTCTTATAAGTGAAATGAGCTGCAGTGAAGCCAGATAGACATATCTGATAGACCCACGTCTTATCACCTAAAAGGCATTCCACGCACAAGGGCCCGAATTTCCTATGATCTCAAGTTCGCCCTCCTCACTCACTCTGGACTTCTGAACACAGTGGAAGTTCTCAATACTTGTGACTTGCTCAAGTGTGCAAAGGTTAGAGAACATGATTGCACCAGACATTCCTGAGTAATCATTACATGCGAGATTGTACTAAGATGGATTCTGAGATACTGTAAAATATAAGATAGAGACCTTACCCTCTCTCATAGTTTACTGTCTGTTCTGATTAAATTATAGTCTTACAAATATCCCTCAAGCAACCATATTATTTACTTTGAAAAAATACCAAAAGGGAAAGGAGTTTCTATGGGACTATCAGTAATACTTTTACCAAATATGCTAAAAATAGATTTTGCCCCTTAATTAATTTCTTCCTCTATTTCTCTCTCCTACTAGATAATTTTCAAGATCAGATGAAAAGGGAACTAGCCTACCGAGAAGAAATGGTGCAACAGTTACAAATTGTAAGATGCATTTCTACTTAAAAATAAATGCAATGGGATGGGTTTGTTGTCAAATCACCCAAGGTGTATGAAACTGTTCATGTTTTTGCTGTGAAATCCTTTGGTCCACTTTTTTCTCAGCTGGTTTAGATAGTAATTACCAAGAGATTTACTTAGACACAGGATTAAACAGATGTGTCAGTATGTTTCCTCTGAATGTAACTACCTACCATGTGTTTATAGACAGATGTGTAAATTGTTTCTGTGGGCAAACCAGAGGTACCTGCATCGTCTTCCACTATGCAAACTTCTGAACACAGTGCTGGCATGCACTAGAAACTCGGTGAAGGGCAATTGTCATCTTCCCCTCCTTTCACTACTCAGACCTGAGCCTGGCTCTCCATTGTCAATAGAACTTAGTATAAACACAATTAATCAATTAAATTAACTTGACATATGAAAAGAAAGGAATTATTTCCAAATGAAGTATGTTACTCACTATTCTAATCATGTCGAAAGCTGGACACTAAGATCTATTTATATGGAAACAGAAAAACAGGAAAATGTCTGATAAATAAATATAATCGTTTTTTTGTTTTGTTATTTGCTTTTTTTTTCTTCTGAATTCCTCACCCTCTGTCCTCATGCAGATACTTCTAGTATTATTCACCAGTGCTTTTAAAGCAGTCTCTCCATCTTCCTCATTTTCATGAGTGCAATGGGGAAATCATTTCTTCTTAGAATTTGTAAGGTATTTTTAATCACCTGGACAAAGACATACACTGGTCCTCAGTATCATTCACAGCATATTATAATTTGGGTTGCCGGCATTTCTGAGCTGATCCATATTATCCTTATACCATTAAGTATGTATCTTTGCAGAGCCGCTTGTCTTGTCTAGAGAACCAGGAACCTAGCTCTCTTGTTGGGACTATTTAAGGAAGATGATTACTAATGTTTCTTTTCTGCATGAAAGAAATCATGTTTGTGTTAATGGAAATTGTGAGTCACATTTAAAGTAATCTTGTTTTTCATGATGTTTCTCCCCATTCTGGAGGCTCTGTTAAAAGTGCTGCTTGTCACTCTCAAACTGAGGTTTTCCTTGACCTCCTCAAGTGCTGGTTCACAGCTCTCAGTTCTGAAAACCACCTCAGTATAAGATGCCTCTTAAACAAGATCTTTCTTCTTGTTTTGGTTTAGTTTGTGTTGGTTTTGTTTGCAGCTAAATTCACTAGGGAGCAAAAAGATTTTCTTAATAGTCAAACAACTAATTGGGGGTTTTTTAACCCCCGCAGAGGTTAAAAAAATGTATCTACTAGTCTTAGCTTTTGATACGTAAATAATAAGAGCTACTAATTATTCGCTGTGAATATACTTATTTTCTTTGTCCAAAGGAATAACTTAAATATAAAATTGGAGGTAGAGGGATTTAAAATTTTAAGACGTTACTGATTTTACTCAGGACTTCGTTTTTAGACTCTTAAAACGAAAATTGTCAGACATTGAACCAAAAATTGGTGATTTCAGGGTGGTGGTGATTCTAGAAAAATGGGCATTAAGAAGGAAGATTAAGTATTTCAGTGCCCTTTTTTAAGGCCAGTTATTTAACCTTAACATCTTAACTTTCTTTGACATTTGATTTTTTTAGTAAAAGAGAAAATGATATTGCATCCATGTAATAAGTGAGCAGTATTGATAAAAGAAAAAAATGTCTCATGTCTTTTGAGATATTGGTACATGGAAGATACAAATTGATATTACTAAACATTTTTATTATTCTGTATTGCAAAATATTTTGTCATATGTATTTACTTATCTAGACAAATGTTATTAATTCACCTTCCACTACGTAGCAAATTATTTCTGGTTGCAAATTAAATTATTTGGGAGAAGCTAGAATTTTTCCCCCAGCCCCGTAGGTATAATTCCTGAAATCCACAAAGGCACATCCAGGCTAACAATATAAAAATTGATGAAATACACATGATTTGTCCCTTCTGCTTCTTCCTCTTCTTTTGCCCCTACCATTAGATACCAAGAGTTTTCTTGCTGCCTCCAGTACCAGCATGGTGTCTAGCATCAAATAGCTACCAGTAAACATTTGTTGAATGAATCACCACCCATGGATGCTCCCTGCCCCTCCTCTGAGAGTCTCACACAGCAGTCCTCTTAATTCTTTTCCAAATTTCCCTGGTTCAGTCCTGATTTCCTCAAACATTCTTTTGTGCTAAATAACTACTTACCAAAACTACTAATGGACAGCACGTACTATTGAATTATGGGGAGCTCATATATTACTGTACTGTCTTCATGACTAGCAGCCTTAAGTTTTAAGTTCTGCACACATGAGTTCAAGACTCATCCCATATAGTTCATTAACTGTCAGTTCTTCGACCACAAGGACCTCTTGTAAGATCTAACCTAGTGCCCTGATAGAGATATAGTAAGATGTAAGTATGTAATAAACATGAACAGCCCATGCAAGTCATAAAATGCTCTAATGCCAATATAAGCAATTGATTGAATGACGTGCCCCCTCTCAGAGTAGTACTTTGATAGTAGAACTGTTTAAGCCCTGGTGGCTGGAGATATTTTTGTGAAGAAAGGATCTGTGTTCACGTTATCCCATATGCTTTAGAACTGAGGCAGCAGACGCAAGGTTACTCGAAAAGAAATTTATTTAGTCTTTTATTGAGCTTGTTCGATTTGCTAAAGTACCTGGGGGGAAATGCCTTTAGAAAATTATATCTAAAGATTATCAAGAAGTTGCTAGGTATCACAATTATTGACTTTCTCAATATTTTTGGTTGAATGATCTAATTCATCAGTAAATACGGTTACATATTTTGCTCCCTGAGAACCCAACAATTCACTCAAAATTATTTTATTATTTTATATTTAAAGTTTACAGATCATAGATTACAGAATAGTCATCTGGCTACAGAATAAGCATTTTTTTTTTCTTTAGATAAAATAAAAACCCTTTCTATCCTGCAATAATGGAGAATTCAGATATATTAAAACCATATTTTGTAACGATTCCCATAGATTCATAATGCATTTATACTATGCTGTTACACAGTGTTCTTATTCAAAAGATTATATCGAAAGCATCTTGGGTATCATTGACGTAGAAAGAAAACTTATGAATTTCTTCGGCTCCTGCATTTTTAGATTCTCCACTGACTATAATTTCTGCACCATCACTTCCTTTTCCAGTTTGTTAAATGCCAAGTTGTGATGACTATCGAGACAAATGATTGACTCTCTGTGCACTTATAAATGAATGTGCATTTATCTTAATGTCAGATTTAAAGCATATGCAGTATTTAACATTTATACATGACCACAGCTAACTTTTTAAAATAGCTTAAAATTCGAGTTTTATAGTTCTTTTCTTAACTGAATAAATTTTTTAAATTTTTTTTTATTTTTCAATTATACTTGGCATATAATATTATATTTCAGGCGTACAATGTAGTGATTAGACATTTATATAACTTATGAAGTGATCACCTTTATAAATCCAGTACCCATCTGATACTATAAGTAGTTATTACAATATTATTGACTGTATTCTTTATGCTATTCCTTACATCCCTGTGACTATTTTGTAACTAATAATTTGTATTTGTATTTCTTAATCCTTTCCCCTTTTCACCTATCCCTCCCATATCCCCTCCCATCTGGCAACCCTCAAAATTAGAGTTTTATAGTTCAAAACATAGTTTGTGTTAAAGTCCCCCGCCTCTGCCCCAGGGTTTCAAATGCTTAAAATGTTTTCATTACTAAACCAGATTTATTTATACGAGCAAAGAAATATATTCCTCTCACTATGCACCAAATTCAAAAGTTACAGAATTAAGCAAGTTCACGAAGATGTTACTGTTCAATATAATAAAGAACCACAGATTTCTCATTCACAAGTGAATTGTGACTCTAGGAAAAATGTGTCCCTCTTTAAAAACAAAATCCATCACCCCTTAGGGTTAAGAAGAAAGTGAAGAAACTGACACAATGTTATATGTCAATTACATTTTAATTTTTTTATATACAAAAGGTGAAACTATTTGACTCTTTATAAACTTTTGATTAAAATTTTTATAGGCTGGAATATAATATAATTTACAACATGAGCTAAGACTATTATGATGCCTTGATAACTTTTTTTTTTTCATTGCTAATTTGGCAGCAATTTTTTGAGCAAGTAAACTTCTATATAAGCTACTACTGTAGATATAAGATAGAGACCTTACCCTCTCAGAGTTAAAGGCGTGCTCTTTTTCAGCTATAGTTCTTGAAGGACATGCTGTAACAGAGAGCCTAGACCCAGATCCTGATCCTTTGAACTTGCTAGATCGCTACCAAGAGGCTCAGATGGAGCAAATGTACTAGTCTTGAAGTGCCCTCTGCTGTTTTTCCAGAATGCTGCAGTCACAAGCAAGCAACAGAGGAAAGGGTCTCAAAGTTCTCCATTAAAAGCCTCTAGTAAAATAATGTTCAACCAAAAAGTTTAGTACTAATGTTTCGTTCACTGTGAACTGGTTAAAAAAAAAAAAAAAAAAAGCAGTTAACAGCTTCCTGATGGTGGGAGCACAATGCTTCCTTGCAGGGAAAGGAGCTCTAGGTCTTATCTCGGTGGGAGGAGTGGTCCCTCTCACAGCTCTTCAGTGATGCAGTATTTTCTTAGAGACCCTCCATGTTCATTAGGATGGGAATTGCCCAGATTTCTGTCGTCTCAAGATGATAGAGAATTTTTTAAATATGTTTTATATTTTTTAAAGGAGGTAGCCTAGTTACTTTTTGCAGTATGTTTTTAGAAAGAGATCCCTGGGCCACTAGAGGATTTGGATTTTTTGGCTAAATATGCAACAAAAGGAGGTGCCTGCAAGTCAGAGGACTTTATACAAGTCTGAAATTCTGTGGAATCTGCCTTAAGATTCTCTAGCACTAAAGAAAAAAAAAAAAAAAGAGTCTTCAGCACTTTGGCTACAGAGGGTCCTTTTCCAATTATTGCCCTTTGCCATGCAACTTGACAATGCAATCACCTGCTCCTTAGTTATATAGCCTCTTCTCATCTTTATCCTTTCAAGATGTTGACCCACCTGCATGTCTGGCCTCAAGCCAACTCTCTCAGCACAAACTAAGAAGTTATCTTTTTTGGTAAGACCCCAATACATTTGATAGGCTGTACCCCACTAAGTAATTTAGAAGTTATAGAATAACTTTAAGGGTTTTTTTGGTTGTTGTTTTTTTTTGGGGGGGGGGGGTTGTTTTTTTTGTCCATGCCAGTCTCAGTGATTTCTAAGTTGGTCCAAATGAAAAAAAAGCTTTTGTAAATTCTATTATGGGAACTTTATGTGTAATAATTAGCTTAAATAGAGCCCCTAGGATCCTGAGCTCTCACACGGGGGAGTATTTCCAAGGTCTCTGTAAATCCAATATTGCATTTCATGGAATCTAAGGTATTGTCAATTGTAAGAGGCAACATTACTTGATGCATCACAAGAAAAGAAGCTTCCAACTATTGTTCTAAGATACCATCAATTATAATATATCAAATTTCAGAGATTTAAAATGTGAGGAGGAAAATGCATCACAGAATCAATAAAATAGGGTGCTTTTATGAACAATTGGGCCATGTGCTAATATATTCTTTATTTATCATTCATGGTTTAGGACTTAGAATTAAACATACATGTTTTTTAGCTCACAATCTTTTGCTTTTGTGTCTTTGTTTTTGTTTGGATTTTATTTCATTTTCTTTTAATGAAAGAAATGCAACAGTCAAGGTTTGAGTGGGATAATTCTTTACACAGATTTAAGTTCCAGGTCTGGAGATTTGGGATTAAATGGACCTATTTGGAAATGTCCTTTTCTTTCCCCCTGAGTCCTTTTTTCTTTTCCTTCTCAGTTTCCCATCTTAAGACAATATTCATTGTGGTTTCGGGGGATGGGAGTGGAAAGAAAGGAAGGAAGAAAGAAAAAGGTATTCTGACTTAGATCTGAAAGTAGTACCCTTCAAGCAGTTTTCTTTGGGTTAGGATGAGTAGTTTACTGACTTCGATGAGATGGCCCATGCTGATGTTAACTTATCTCAGGAAGTGCCTGGCACAGAGCAGACACCAAATCTTGATGGCACCTAATTTTGATGTTGAAGACTCTTTCTAAATATGAGAGTGGCACAAATACATTCTATGAGGTAATGCCTCATACCTCAAGGTTTATATCAATTCTGCTTTTTATCGTAAATAATATAATGCCTTTCAAGTCTCCGTTATATCACGCATCTAAATAGAGAGGTGATCCATGTGTTTGGGCATATTACAGCATGCACCCTAATGGAAAATTAAGATTCATGTGTCTCTATTAATAGCAGGTGTAGCATAATCTAGAGTGAAAAAAAAAAGAGGTAACTAGAGTAGGTCCCTGTGTAACTGTTCTTGTCATAGTTAGCTAGCTGATCTCAGCTCACGTCCTAAACTGTGAGATTAGGACACTAAACTATTAATGGTACTATATGAATCATTAATTTCGAACTACTATCCATGCCCTTTATCAGATGTATGCCTATTGGACACATCCATGTTGTGGTTGCATATTAAAATAATGAGGTGGTTATTTTAGTCTCATCCTTTGTTTTCCATTAAAAAGACTGTTTGACTCAACTGACTGGTTATTACGGCAAAATGTCCAGCTAATCGTAGTCACTAACATCATTGTATATTTGTAGTTCCTTCCTATTAACAAAGGTCTGTATTTATGAACCGGTAGATCAGGAGAGCAAAAAATAAATATCCTGCTGGGAATAAGGAGAATGTATATAACAGTATTCAAAAACATTGCCTAGTTTAATGATAATAATTTTATTTCCCTCATTGCTTTTACATGACAGCTATATTTCATGTTACATTTTAGAAGGCTGAATACTTATTTAAGTGTAAAATAGATTCAATCTGTAGAGTTCTGAGTTTAGCCTTGTAAGGATGAAGGTAAGTAACATAATGATAGAGTATCTTAATTGGGGTTAGTGCAGAGTCAAATCTAAATAATATATGTTGTCCAATTTCAACCATTTGAATTTTCTAATGAAAAGCCACATATCAAACACTACAGGCTTTCATTCGACACTCCAGTAGTGAAAAGTACTTTTCAAGTTTATCTAGGTAGAATTCTCAAGGTCATATTTTCCATTCAGTGCAATTATTTCTGAGGCTTCTTTGTAGTTATTAGGAAATTACCCAGAGTAATAGTTTTTGTTTTGTTGGTTAATCTTATATGTGATTTATAATGATAGCATATTTCATCACTCTAATTAAATGAAAGATTACATTGAACTAGTTTGTAATCATGTTCTTGTTTTGTGACCTTGGACATACATGATAACATCATGTTAGTTTTCATACCTAAATAAAAAATAAGAATGCCGTATTATTAAATGCAAATTTTAAAAAACTTCTTTAAGTGCAATGTCACATAATAACTGCAGAGACTAACTGTAGCAACATTCCAGTGCGATCACCTGTTCTGTCTTTAATGTGTTTTTTAACAGGGCTTAGGAATGCTATACCCCAGAAGCTCCATACTGCTGAGCAGATGGAGACCTTTTCTCCTCAGGGAGGATCCATTGGCATTCAAATTGTTAGGCATGATGAAAGGTCTCCATTATACATCTGTTTCCACATTTAGCTTACCTGGAGAGTTTTGCTTGTTTTTATCTTACAGATCCCTTATGCAGCAAGCTTGATCAGGAAAGAAAAGCTTGGTGCTCATCTCAGCAAAAGCTAAAAGGTGAGTTCACCTTTTAAGGAAGGAGATTTTTCTTAACTCTCTGAATTTCTATTGTTTGGCTGTGTTCTTTATTGATGTATTTGAAACAGTCCAACTGATTTGTAAAATTGAGTTCTGTGTTTAAGCCAATATATTGATGAACTTCGTTATATCTGGACTTGAGACTTCCTAAATGGACAGTTAAGTGGGTCTTATAAATTCCGTGGAAAATTCCTAAAACTAAGGAAATTCTGTCTTCAGTCTGCAGATGTGATCTTCATTGTGTTTTGAGGTTTTCTGCTCTTTCTGGTTCAACCTGACATCCCAATTTCTGCCCCTCTGAAAGAAACTGACGTGTCAGCAGGCACGCTTATTGTGTCTCATCTTCAGTCTCTCTTTAGCTTCCAAAAACTCTTCCGAAATCTGACTTTGAGTGGCTTTCTGACAAATGGTGATGTGAACAATTAGGGGCGGTATTAGACCTTTGAGAACTTGTGCTCTAGGAATAGTAATTCATTCTTCCCTTAAACCAATAACAGTTTCTCCACAGCTGAAGCCGGGTTCAAGGCTGCATCCAGGTTCAATGGGAACAATTTAAAAGACAAATATTCTGGACTCCTAAGGAAACGAAGGCAGTGAAAATTCAATGACTATATTCAGAACATAACTAAACATTTCAAAAGCAACTTTTTGATTATTTGAAAGAAGATAAATATAATTATTAGAATTGAAGGAATGCAAAAACTAGGACTTTGTTGTTTCTGTAATAATATATTGGATGACCTAACAACTGGAATTATTAAATCAGGAAAAACCTCAAATTTCAGAGGTAGCTTTAGTAAATGTTCATGGCCAACTAGGACTGTGATCATTTATCAGTTTGATCCATTCCCATTTGAATAATTCTTCCCACTTCTTCCCTCTGGAACATGATTTCAAACCAATGGAGTTTATTGGCAAAAAGAATTCCATACAATTCAGGCTCACAGTTCCTTTTCTTCCTTTGTGACTTTCTTCTGCCTGCCAAAAGCCTCCTCTACTATGTGCAGTGACAATCCTATTTCTTGCCATCACCTTTATTAGTGATAAACTTCAGTATTTGTCATTAATTGTGATAATTATGTCACATTTCATCAGGAGCTCAAAATTCTTTCCAAGACAGACTCTCATTCCCATGCTTTGTCTTAATTTTATGCACAGGGAACTGAAGTACGGAGAATAGAGATGGATGTTTTATGTCTGTGTTGCAAAGCCAAGAAGAGATTTTAGGGCTCCTGCGACTTTAGGTCCAGTGTCTACTCACTTCTAATGCCTATACTTCCTGTCTTCTGTGAGCAGATGTTCCTGCAACAGAGATGGTCAAATAATAAGTCATTTTGTTTCCATCTCCATAAAGTTATACACAAATGGGCCTGTGAGTTTGGCTCCATTCTATAGATTCAAGTATTTTTCTTGAGTCTGAAGTTGACTTTGGGCAATTTCTCTTTATAGTAGACAGATTTGCACCAGCAGAGTGAAATGAATAATTTTAAAACATTCAGACTCCAGTAAATCTTAACCCAGAATATCAAGATAATCAAGGCAAGAATCATCCAAATTAATGCTGAGAAACCCAAAATGTCAAACTAATTTTTCTTTCAAAAAGGATATATTAGGATGTTTTTGTTAATAACCTTTCATTGAAGTATAACAAATTCAGCAAAATCTACAAATGATAAAGTTATATAACACATAAAATCATGAAGTCTACAAATTGAAACTCAATGGATTTTCACCAGATGAACGAACACACTGAGGTTTCTAGCACTCAGATATCTACCTTGTATTCCTGGCCAGCTACTCCTCCACCCCAATGAAGAGTAGCTTTGCCTGCTCCTAAACTTTAGTAAAGGATGTTCTATAGAATATTCCCTTGTGTCTGGCTTCTTCTACTCCATGTTCGTGAGATTCATCCATTAGAGTGTAGTCTGATTTATACGTAGGAACTTCAGTAAACTCTCTTTTTACTCCTTCCACTTCCTCAACTCATCCTCCCTGCTTGTCAGACACACGCTGCTCTTATACCTACAGAGTGAAGATTCACTGCCCAGAAACCACGCCCCTGATGGTGACTTAGCTTACAGCTAGGTGGAAAAAAAAGATTGATTTGTGTTTAGTAACTAATGCTTCCTCCACGCTGATTTTGTTTCCATCCTTGCAGACAACAGGGATTTCTCTAAGTAGACCCTGGTGCTTTCAGAAGATTAGTGGTTACTTAAATGCTGAGCTAAATCAGCCAAGCAGAGAATCACGACCATATTGTTAGAGGCAGTATTTGATTCTCGACATGCCAAGCCTGCAAGGAATTACCCCAAGAGAGATTACAAAATAAAAATCATTACACCAAGAGAGAGAGACAAATTCTGTCTTGCTGAGTGACCACAGGTTTCCAAATTAGGGACTGATGCATTAATGTCTTATGCAAGAGTGACCCTTAAGGTAGTGTGCTGTGTTCTTGCCACCCAGTGGATTCCAATATGACTATTAAGAGGAGGAAGCTTTTCAAAACCACAGGCAATCCACTTAATAAGCTGAGCAAGTACCGCTGCATATCACTGCTCTACAAATCTTTTTTGCCCTACATTAGGACATAAGAAATTCCGTGTTGAGTCAAAATAAAGGTCCACCCAGACCAGATTAGTAATTGTGTAACTCCATTAGAAGAACCAAATTGTTGTTCTTAACGGTACCAACCTCAAAATTTAGGCATGTACACTGAATACTCTTAACTTTCCCTCGATAACTCCTTAAAGATCCATTACCCGTGAATTTACCTAAACCTTTCTTCAACCTAGGCATAGTCCCCCTTGGGGCAATGAATTCTATTTGTTTAGCTGCCAGCTGTGTAAAGTGTAGTTTATTTTATTTATCTTCAAACCACCTCCTATAACAAGCCCTGGTAGATTAGACATTCTACTGCTCTGTGTATTTATTTCATTGTAAGCTCACGCGCACAATGGAAATGATTTGAAAAAGATTTCAGAACATTCCGTATATTATTCTGGGACTGCTTTTAATACTAGAATTATTCCTGATGGTCTTTCTTACCTTGGTTGTTTCTGTGTCCTACACAGACACTCCATTGTAATCCATGTGAAATCTGCACTCCAAATAAAAACACCATGATGTTAACACTAATTTAATTATCACTTTACTTTCTTTTTCTTCCAAGCACCATTTAACATTATGCAAATGTCATCCATGTACCTGGCTGAAACATCCATGTCTTTCACAGAGAACTCAATCATTTCATATAAGTGGAAAGTGAATCACAGGAAATGGCTTGTTCATTGTCACACAGAAACTCATTGACCGAACTGGAAATAATAGTAACTATCATTTATTGAGCACTAACTATGCCAGGTAGTAGACTAAATTCTTTGCCACATTATATCTTCTGACCCTTAACAACTCTATAAAGTAGGTCCTATTATTATCCCTATTTCATGCCTGAGAACACTGAGGCTCAGCGAGGTCACTTAGCTATCAGTGACAAGGTAAGGATTCAATCCAGGTCTATTTGACTCTAAAGCCACTTCTCTGTCTGACTAGAATCATTGGGCTGATTTTGAGGACGTCTGGCTTCTAAATCTGACACTACCTCCCTATGTTGTCATTTAATCTCTGAGTCTCATGCTCATCTATAAAATGTGGGTGGCCAAACCTGATCAAAGTCTTTGCCAGCTCTAAAATTTTGCCTCTTGCATGCCAGTCTTCTGCCGTATTCTCTCTCCTTTCCCACAAAGGGGATGCTTTTTATTAAAGTCTGCTGGAGACCATATGTAACACTCAAGGGCATGACCCACCTAGTTTTGCCTTATATCTGCATTTTCTTCATCACTAATTGCTACTTTGCACCCTTCTGGAGAGTTTGAAAATATAGAGTTTGATTTTTTCCTATGCTAACAATACCTACCTCTTTGGTAAACTCTGTTATTTTTATTTTACTTCTGAAATTGCTACAAAAATAACAAAGAAAAGGTCTTTAAAAGATGTAGCGGGATTGCAATTGAACAGTCTGTGACCTCCTTTTGTATAGATCAAAGACAAAAAGGGGAAGAGGCATATCCATTGCTCTCATCTGTAGTCAGACATAAGAGGACCAGTTTCTTTCAAGTGTCTCCATTTAGAATGACAATGTGTACTCCCACTGTTCTAAGTACTCTGTGTCAATTATCTTATTTAATCTTCAGAACAACCCATTCATAGAAGTATTGCTACTTTGACCATTCTGCTGCTGAGAAAACTGAAATGCAGAGAGATGAGTAAGTTATCTGTGGTCCCACTGCTAGCAAGTGGCAGGATTGAGCCAAGCCCCACTGCTCTGTGACCCACGCTTCATCTGCTTTTCTCTGATTTATAGCCTGAAAGTGTAGCCGAATTCACATTTTCTAGTATCAGTTACTAATATGCGGTTAATAACCAATCCTGTGGTTTCATTGATGTAGAATCACAAGAACTCCATTCATACTTCTATAATTGCTCTAACACTCCAGAACGGAAAAAATAGATGTAACTTGGACCATCCAGGCAAAGCCAGCAGGCACCAGAGCATGAAATTCTGTCTGCCTCTTTCACTGTAGGCTGTCTTAATGTTTGCCCAACAACAAATCTAGAATCACCCTCCCCTGCCAAAAAAAAAAAAAAAAGGCTTTACTGTAAAGAAGGCATAGCAAACCATCACACTCTGATTTAGTAGTTCTAGTTTGGCTCAGTGTCAGTGGAGATGCATAATCTAAGACAGGCAAATATACGTAAAAAGGAAAATGATTTCATGGTCACTGTGTAAAGGGTTTTGTTCAAACTGTACTAAGAATGTCTTCTCTTAAGGATATCCTAAATATTACTTTAAGTAGTTTTAAATGATCTGATTTTATCATGCTGAGGTTGTCATCTGTGCTTTTTGTCTTATCCCAGGTGCACAGACCCACTTACTCTTGTCCTCTTGTAAGATACAGCCTGCCACTGAGCACTTCTGACCCACATAAAGACTGCGATCGAAAGGGCTTGGGAATCAAACACAAAATCACGTTCAAGCGAACCCAAGGACAAGTGACCTCAAAGCCGCATGGACAACCATGTAAAATAGACTATAGCGGCCATTAATTCGTGGGGGGAGGGGGGAGCCAACCAGAGCAGTCAATGCTTGTTGCATCTTTTGGTGGAACCAAAGTTTGAGTCTTTGTGTTTTTAAGGCCAACTGAACCTGGAGTGTTGGGAGTGCTGTTAGCCAACCAGGGGCGGGAAATCCAGGAACGGTCTCCAGAGATCTCAGTGCTGCACACTTGGAGAGAGCAGCTCTAAAGACTGTCTTTTACTATTGAAGAAGTGAATCTTGGTGGAAAGAAAACACAAGACCTTTCCTAGGAGTGGGGATCACGTTTTGACAGCTACGATGGCATCAGCCATACAAAGTTGCTTTTCATAGCAAACTGGACAGACTTACACAAGGCCCCTTCCTCTCTGGTACTTTGCCTGCTGTATGAATGAAGATTGTATTCCTCTGGAAATATTTTACAGTTTAATATTGAGTGTAATTAAGAATATAATCATGTTATCAAAAATGGTATTTAACTCTGTTGTAGTTTCTTTAACATTCATGTGAATAAAAAAAAAGTCTATAATAAAAAAACTATGAAGTAATAGTTGTGTTCATGTAGTTAAATGCACATTTACTTGGGGTCAACTAATATAAACTAATACTTTTTAGAATTATTTTGGCATAAAATGTTTGAATAAATTATTTTTGAAAATGGAATTCCTTCCAAAATGATTATTAAAGTCTAGATGAGCCTTTGGCCATTGTCAGCAGCTAGAGTCCTCCCATCACATTAGGATCGTCATATGGATAAGGGAATGTTCTAAATTCCTGCTAGGTCTTCCAACAGTGTTGGCGACGAAGTTCATATTGTGCCTTTGTCCTTACTGTGATATCGCCTCAAAGTCCATGAGATCATTTTAAACCAAAAATTCTGCCTTTTGGAATTTCTGTTTTTCAGAGAGAGAGAGGCCCAAATTGTGACCCTTTTGGGGCCAGAATTGCTAAGGTAGTACTGGGTTGCACAGAGTCAACTATGGATGACCTCCTACTACGAGGTTGCCAAAGACCAATCTAACCAGAGAGGCATCTCACCAGTGGCATCCATCGACAGATTTCAAAAGAGGTTTAAAGCAGGGGTCCCCAACCCCCGGGCTGTGGACCAGTACCAGTCCATGGCCTGTTAGGAACCGGGCCGCACAGCAGGAGGTGAGTGGCAGGCGAGCCAGCTAGCAAAGCTTCATCTGTATTTGCAGCCGCTCCCCAGCACTGCTTCAACTACACCTCAGATCATCGGGCATTAGGTTCTCATAGGAGCACTGGTCCCTGGTGCCAAAAAGTTTAGAGACCACTGGTTTAAAGTGCATCACCACAATATTTGATACTTTCCCACACCATCTTCATTATCTCATCCTTAGCACCACATTAAGAAATCAAAGAAAGGATAACTCACTGTGATTTTCCTTGTAGCCCATGAAGGGTGGGACGCGGGATCAGAGAAGAGATTTAAACCAAGTTCTAAAGTCTGAGGACAGGTTCGCGCGACCACTAGCGGAAAATAATCTGAAAAGGCTGCGACTAACCACAGAGGGCAGGATGTTCTCTCTGAGGTGTTCTTCCAAGAGGGGCCTGGGTCTGGGCATGGGACTTACACAGCCCTACAGATATAGCACCTGTTTCTGAAACTGGGCAGTCACATTGATGGAGCATTTTCTCTCATGCACACTCTAAATTTAATGTAGGGATGGAATCACAGCATCCTAGCTTCATACTTTAAGCCAATAATACCAGAGGTGAAAATTACAGAAAATTATCAGGGAGGACACAAATCTGACTTCATGACAAGCCACCAGGGAACAGCGGAGGTCATTTTCTTCAGAATCTACTGCAAACTCAGAGCAAGCTCAGTGGCTGGGCCAGGGATTCCTGAGGGAGAACCAACAGATTTGCAGATGAATTTAAGGTCTTTGTCCCTGTAGCTGCTTCAACTGGCAGTATAAACAAGCCTGAAATGTCATTCTTTTTTTTCCAATTGCAACTGTAAATGGCTCAGAGTTAGTACTAAAATCAGCAAATAATCTTGTAGCAAAAGTAACATAAGAACCAGATAACTTGACAAAGTATGTCTGAGAGCCTAGAGTTACTAACCATGGCATAGCTCTGAAGTGAGTTAATGGCCAGGCTCAGGGGGAAAGACCACTGGCCTCTGCTACTGAGAATGCTGAAACCTCATTGGTTCCTTCCAGCTCTCCACCTAAATTCCAGGCTCCAGAGAAGCCCAGCTGCACATTGTTCCCTGAGCACGAGAAGACTCCTCTTGTCCTTACTCTCATAGCTTTATAGTTTCCCTATAATTTGAGGTTTTCTTTTTAAATCAGTCTATTCTTTGCAATCACTAGAGCTTAACAATCCTCCATGCAACCATGAAGTTATATACCAAAACCCAAAAGCTTCAGAGAAAAAGAGTCAAGGAAATCCATCATATGGTATAGAAATGTCATTAACCCACCTATTTTCTCATTAAGGAGAGTAAATATCTCCCTTCTATTCTAGCAATGCCTGATGCTCCTAAGTTGTAACGAAAAGCATTTATCCCTAAAACTACATATGATTGGGTTATCTGAGCTGCCGGGAAACAGACAGAACATCCATCTAAAGCACTGCATGGGGCTAAAAATAAAGCCACTCTTCCGAAGGACAAATAATTCTCAGCCCCACAAAATGACGGCAGAAAAACGCTGTGTTTTTTCCTTTGACTGTTTTATCATGTCAAAATTCCAAGGTCAACCCAAATATTAGCTAATGAAGAATATGAGCTGTGCAAATAAAATCTTCTAATTCCAAATGAAATTATAAGATCAGAAAGGGCCACAGCAAAACAAAGTAGAAATCCTGGCCTAACCAATAAAGCATTTCCTATAGGGATAGACAAGACATTTCAGACTGGTGTTTTTGATCCTCAGAATGCCTTGAATAATTGCTCATCTATTTGCCACAGGCAAGGGGAGTGGGACATCATATTCCAATATCCTTAGATTGAGCAATGAGTGTAGCCTCAGGTCTGCAAAATGCAGAGGTAGAACCTCTCCTGGCTACAGGAGATATGATCAAGCAGATAGGATCTCTTTCATTTAAGTTTTAATTTCAACTTTAAGTGGAACATTCATATTGAAGCTAATTTATCTGCTATTACAATGACCCCCATCACTTTTATACTGCGCAATTGTATTCAGCTTCATATAAGGATCTGGATAGGAAATTATATATATATATATAATTAAAATAAATATATATATAAATTATATATATATATGAAATTTTATATATATATATACTTTAGTCCTAAGAACTTTGCAATCCTATGCTATATAGTTATTAAGTTGTGCATAAGAAGTAGAACCTTTTACTTTTTTCCTAAGAATGTATTTCATTTTAAAAGAAAACAGTGCTTTCAAATAATATGCATGAGGTTTTTACCAAATTTCTTATGGAGAGAAATGGAGTTCTATCTTGTTATTTTAAGTACCACTGTTATTTTAAATTTTCTGTTAACTTTAACTGATTACAAAACCTTTTCTTTATTTGGGGGCTCTGATGAGTCAACAGCATAACAATTGGTGTGACAACTTTCCAATGCACACTTATATTGTTTACGTCATTTTATGTTCTCATTAGCCCTTTGATTTAGCTAAGGGAGGTCAGTGGATATGAAGGCTAGTTAATTTCAGATTCAAGCTTCCAGTTCTTCTCACTGCCCTGGCAAGCTTTTCCTTCTCAATCTCGTTGCCTTGCCGTCACAGCTGAGCCAGCTCTAATATCTCTGATATCTCTCATTGCAATATAGACAGGTAAAAATGGGGAAAGGTACTGACCTGAACTTGATCTGCTTTCCACTGTTGGAAAGGAGTTAGGTTGGAAAGGTACACTCTCCAAGAGGCCTCATAGATTCTCGTGTGATGCAAGCAATGCTATTACCAGGTGCATAGCTAGGACCCCACAAAGGAATAGAGCTCAACAGTACAGACAAACTCAGGAGCAGAAGATCATAAATCATCACCATGCATGATAACAGGACCCTGCTGCACATGGCATTCATAGGCAGGTTCCAGCCTTGGGAAAACACAATGTTGAAAATAAATAGAGTGGCAAGAAGCAAGCTCAGTCTTTAACTCAAGGATGCGTAAAAGTGAGAGCAATATGCCTTAGGAACCTATGTGATCATTGGCTATCCTAGTCAGGGTGGGCAGCAAGATAAGCTTTAGGGTCAGGTGATAGCCCTGGGACTTGCAGACTTGAGCCAGTAAGCACCACACAGGACTGAGAGGAGAGAGCTAAGGCTTTCTAAATAAAGCTTGTCTCTAGTCTTGATTTGGGCTCTGAAACAGTATTGCAGTCTTAGGAGGAAGAATAAAAAGAGGGCTAGTTTTGAACTGAGAAAGGATCTAAAAAATGCTAAGAGCAGAGAATATCTGTCTGCAAATGGCCATTTATTTCTATATCAGATCCGATAAAAAATATAATTTAGAGGTAATAAACTCAAGTTACATAAAATAAATAGTTATTTGAAAAGCCACGACTCTGTACTAAATTAAGAATTTCCCTGAAAGCATTGTTAACATTGGGAGTTTTCAAATAATAAAATTCATTCTTCTCATCCAGCTTTTACATCATCTTACTATTAAGGACGGTGGCTTCCTGGATGATTGTGGATGGTTTTCTTTATTATATTTTAGACCATTTAGCAAAGTTTATTGATTCATACTTCCTTGTAATCAGTTGTAGTGATTAACATAGCTTTTATGGCCCTTTAGAGATTGACTTTTTAAAGAATCAACATTTCCCCCAAATTATGTGCTTTTAAACATGGTTAAATACTGTTTGAATTCAGTACTAAGCTGTCATTGGTGAAACAGTGATTTTATGTGCAGTTGCCTTCTCATCCCTCTGCTTATGTGGCAACTATTATCCAATTACTTGGCAGCCAATAATAATAACAGCAGCCAACTTTCACTGAGTGATTACAATAAGCTAAACATTGTGCTAAGTATCTTAATGCATTATTTCATTTAATCCTCTCAACAGCCCTATGAGGCTGGAACTATTTAACTTTTTAATTGAAACTTGAAGGAGTTAAGTCACTCAGGTCATAAGTAGAAAATCAGGAATTTGAACCTTTAGCCATTGTGACTTCAAAACCTCTGCTCTCAACTTCAAAACTCCACTGCTCATTGCACAGACAAGGTTCCTGTTTTTATTATTGCCATCTGTATCCCTCAGTCAATTCCCATCGCCTGAAGCAACTCGAATAGGCCACTACAAACAAAAGCTGCAAATCCTTAACCTATTTGTGTTGCTTTATCATAGTTCCACTTTAACTTCTATGTCTAAAGACATAAGAGAAAAGACATTTTTTTCTATGTTTCTTGCTCAAGGAAAAGTACATTGGAAGAAAATCATGTTGTTTCCCTATTATTTAGAGAAAGGAAAGCTGTTCCATAATATAACAGATTTTCAGAGCCCTCGCAGTCTCAATATCCTTTCTAATGTCTGTAGGCATACTTCCTAGTAACTTTGGTTTCCTTATCCATCCACCCTCACCGTTTTTCCCAAGTGTATGAAGTTGATTCGACGAAGATTAATAAGGTAATGTTTGTAAAGAGAGATCTTTTATTTAATAAGCTACATAAATAACAGACATAAAGTCCCTTGGGAGATACTAAATGATTCTCTGAAATCCTAAGAGATTTCTTTCCTTTAACATTAAGTAACAAGGAAAGAAAAATCTTGGTGACAACAGATGGGTGTTCCATCATCTAGAACAGAACTTTTTATACTTAAGTCTCAATAAGCCAAAGCTGATTAATCCTTATAGCTGCTCCAGGACCATACTGAATTGGGATTGTATTCTCATATAGCCAAAGACTTAAAAACTAATACTAGAAAAATAAATATGGTATAAAGTTTTGTCCTACCGATTTCACCTTGAAAATTTTTGATGCTATCTAAAGTCTACAAAATAAATCCCAAATCCTTACCTGTTGTTCGAGGCCCTGTATAATTTGGAGCCAATCTACATTTGCCATCTCATAATGGGACTCTCTTCTTTTATTGGCCCCCAATGCCTACCTTCTTGCCTTTATTGACACCATTTATCCACCTGAAAGTTCCTTCCTCCTTCTTTCTTCTCTTCTTGCCTAAGCTCTGTCTAGTCCTCAAGAGTCCATTCCTGGCCCTGGCTCTCTAAACCCTCAGATTTCTCCCTCCTCTAAACGCTATAAGGGCACTTGATTTTCTGCACCAGTTGGTTGGCCCTTCTTATGTGCTGCCTTGAGTTTCTTATTGCTCTCTCTCTCCCTTATGTGTGCCAGCAAGACTGTAAACTCCTTTCGGGCAGGAACAAAAAGTCCCAGTCCTACATTGCACTGCTCTTGGCTGGATAAATGCAACTCCTCCATAAGTGTTTTCTAATGCTGATGACTTGGATTTCTTAAACGCTCTAAACTTGTGTAAAGGTTTGCAGAGAACTATCAGATCTTGGGGAAGAATCAATATCCAGAAATGTGGCCAATCTAATTGTCTTTCTGAGCCAGGCTTTACTTATCACCACTCCTCCCTATCCCCTACTCCCCCTCTTCAGAGTCTGTCCTCTGCTTATGCACATAGATGCTTCTTGACTTGCAAATGTTCATATATTATGTAGCTTTGCTTCAGAATCAAAGTAGGTTAACTCCATCAGCACCAGCAAATAACTCTGGTGGTAGTTTGTACAGTGCCACTGGATTTATGAATAAATGAACCTGCTGTGATTATTCTTGAACTCTGCCTTCTTCTTAAGCTGCTGTCCCTTTTCTTCTTCCTGTCACTGCCAATTCCTTTTTCTTAACTCCATAGATTTATTTGCTCCTTGGAACCTAGCTTCTGCCTTCACAGGTGGCCACATTTAACTTGACTTTATATTGGATCATGAGTTTGTTGTTCTGCATTTTATTTTGTTGGGTCCTGATTTTAGCTCTTGCTTTTTATTGAAAAGAGTGCCTTTCTTTCTTGCTTGTTTTCTTTCTTTCTTTTCTTCCTTTTTCTTTTCTTTTTCTTTCTTCTTCATTTTTTTTAACCACATTTGTAGTTAAGGTAGATTAAAAAATGCTGCCGTAACAAATAAAAGCCTGAAATCTCAGTCAGTTGCTTAACATTATAAAAATGTATTTCTTGATCATATCACCATCCACTGTGGATCAGGAGAAAGTTTGCTTCCATGAGTGGCTCTGACAACCCTGAGATTTTCAGAACTCTTCACTGGATCCAGTCTATCCAGCCAGCTAACAAAGGGGGGAAATGATCAAACAGAAAACTCATTGTTCTTAACTGCCTTGGCCTGAAAGTGAAACTCACATCCCATTGGCCAGAACTCAATTATACAGTCCCACCTAACTGTAGGGAACACTGAGGAATGTAGACATCTTGTATACCCAGGAAGAACTGAACTGGATATTGCTGAATATTAATAATTATTACCATACCATATAATGTCTATCTTTTAGGCTGGGAAGTTTGGCTATTTTGTATACAAATTATCAATCCATCTACCTGTTTTCAGCCCAGCTTCTCCTTCTAGATCTCTATGGTACCTCTGACTGTGAATCAGAAGCATTTGTGAAATTCTTCAGGACAGTGAATTCCACCTCCACTGTGGCCCCCTTATGATTCATTGTGGGCTACAGCTTTATCCACTGAGTGTCATCCATCCACATGTTTTCTTTTATTTGTTGTCTTCGGGAGATTATTCAAATTTCTTATGTTCCTCTATATCTTTACTATTAGAAATGTATTGCTCTTTTTTATTCCTTTATAATTTAATGGAATCTCAGGAAGTGGTGAAGAGAAACCTGTGTTTGATGCACCATCTTGAATTAGAAGAAAAGCATGTATATTTAAAAGCTCCCAGGTGATTCTGATGATGGGCCAAGTTTGGGAGACCCCATTCTAAACTATCTTTTGTTCTTACTTTCTCTTTATTTTAAGCACTGAGCATTTGCTCCTTACATTCTAGGGCTCATTTTTCTTACTAGTTGGTAGTCTTCATGAGAGCAGAAGCATGTCTGACTATTATTTGTGTTTCACCTACTGCATCTTACTTTGCACAATGTAAGGCACACCTTGGAAGTTCAATAAATTCTTCTTGAGTAAAAAAAAAAAAAAATGAATGCCTGAGTGAAGGTATGATATCCATTTGAATAAGTACTTTTTCTAGTTTTTTATTCTGCTTTTATTTACTCAGGTGTGTTGTTGTTGTTTTAATAATAGAGCTAGTCAGCTCTATGTAGCCATTCAAGATTAATCCCCTTTAAAAATAGATACAGTGACTCATTTTGATTTTTTTAAAGAAACTTTCCATTTCCAATAGCCCTATTTCCAGAAACACTTCATAATGCACAAGCTTTTAGCTTGCCAATGGTTTCATTTGAGTTTCATACCAGGAATAGCTTGTATGAATCCATAAACATGAATGAGGCTCTTCTTGTGGGATTTTCCTATTTTAGCCCAATGCTTACCTCAAATAGAAACCATTTGAGTGAATTCTGCTGCCATAAACCCATTTAGTCTCAAAGTTGCCATTGTAAATAGCAGGATTAAAAGCAAACATACCTCAGTCATCATTGATTCATATTCAGACATAGACAATAAGATAAATATACCTATTAAAATATATTAGGATAAAAAGACAATAAGATAAATATACCTATTAAAATATATTAGGATAAAATCCATTTTTTATCATTCTTCAAGGTGAGTCTAAATTTTTAATAAATAACATGCGTAATCCTTACCTTAATGAACTATTTTTAATAAACGCAAAAATAAAAATGCTGAAAATTAAAAATATGAATGGGAAAAGAGCAGACAACACATTTATTGAAGAATTATTCTAAGATCTAACTTGTAAAAATTCTTGTCTTTACCACATTCCTGATATTTTTTATTGAGTTAGTGAAAGGTTTTAGTCAGTTTAAATAGTGACTATTTTCTTTAAGCAGAAAGCATTTTCACTTTTTATTATAGATGATTCAGGTATTACGCATTTAATTCAGCCAGGACTATGGGGATGCAATTAGCAAAATCCAGAATGAGGCAAGTTCTACATACAAGACAAAGGACCCAGTTCTCTTAAGAAATAAATTGTTTTCCTTACTTGGCTTTAAAAGAAGTACTTGGGCTACTCTGGGGGAAAATAAACTACAGAGAGACAAAGGTGGAAACATAGAGACCTTTTAGGAGCTATTGCACTAATCTATGCAAGAGACAATGGTGGGTTGAACCTGGGCTTTGATGATAAAGGTGACAAGTGGTCACCTTTGGGTAAATGTTGAAGTTAAAGTCAAAAGAATTTGCTGATGGATTGTGCACAGGGTGAGAGAGAAAGAGATAGAGACAAGGACAAGCCAAGGATTTTTCCTTGAACCACTAAAAGGATGGAGTTGCCATTAACTGAAATGTGATGACTGTAGCAGGAATAGATTTCAGGGGGAAATCAGGAAATCTGTTTGGGGCAAGGTAAGTTTGAGATATTTATTAGACAACCAAGTGGTAGTCAGTTGGAAATATCAGCCAAGAGTTCATGGATGAATTTTGCGTAGGAGATATAAATTTAGGAGTCTTCAGAGTATATAAATGTTTTTAAGCCGTTAAAATAAATTAGATCACCACAGGAATGACTGCAGGTAGAGTAGAGATCTGTTGCTTCAAAAATATTGTGAAACAAACAACCCCCAAATTTAGTGATTTAAAATAACAATCAGTTATTCTCATGGATCTGTGGTTGGATGAGGATTTGCTAATTTAGGCTGGGCTTGACTGGGGTCCTTTGGTTCAGCTTCAAGCAAGTGTTCTCATTCTTCTCCTAGAATCTGAGGACTGACCCAGGTATGTTTTTGTTTGTTTTGTTTTGTTTTCATGGCAATGTCAGAGGCACAAGAAAGAAAGCAGAAGCATATAGGCCTTTTGAGGTCTAGGCTCAGAGCTGGCACAGCAACTTTTTCTCCTTATTCTATTGGCCGAAGTAAGTCATATAACTGAACTCAAAGTCAAGGATCAGTAAAATTATAAGGCAAAGGCATTGTTACAGAGAAGAGTAAAACTTTGGATTCAACATGCAATCTCAAAAGTCCAAGGACTGAGTACATCCTGGAGCATCTTAACTTTAAAGGACCTCCAGATCTAATCAGGAACCAAACAAGATTACCCTAGACACAATCTTAACCATTGCTCTCCCTTGCCTAATGGAACTGTATTGAAGGCATCTATTCTTTGGTCCAAGAAATGAAAACATTGACTCTGTATTACTAGTTACAAAGGAAGTCTGTGGCAAGGTACTCCAAGATGCCAAAGTGTGCCATCTAACAGTTTGAAGAAAAAAGAGCAAAACAAAACATAATGAAGTAAATGATAAGGAGATGTCTGTGTTTGAAATTGAGGAAAGTTTAATCTTCAGCAATAGTGTGTCTGATAGGATATCAAACATGAATGTATCATATAGACATCAGAAGCTCAGCACCAAACAACAAGTTCTAATTTTAAATAGGCCATAGTAAGTCATTTTTTTTCAAGCTGCTTAGATGCAGAATATGCATTTCACTCTGTTCTTTGTTTGGAGGCAGATTTTTTTTTAAATACCAAGAAAACTATTTTATACATATCTAAATTTCCAGGCTTTTGAATATCTTTGGAAGTATGAAAATCAGAGGAATAATTCTTTTTAAGAATTTAATATGCTGTTATCAGCTTAGGACGCAAATCTGGGTTTTTGAAAAATAATGAATCAGATAACATGGTACTAGTACTTCTACACTATCTTATATTTTAAGCTGCTTTTGCTAGATCTAGAGATTTCTGGGGCTGAAGGAGCCTTAGAGATCATAATCACCCAATTTTATAGATGAAGTAACAGAGGCTTAGAGAGGTTAATCTTATTCTTTTGACAATAAAAGAATTGGGTCAAGTAAGTTGTAACCCAATGGCGAGTAACACATAGGAGTAACTGTGGCAGGCTTTACTTCCAGTCTAGTCCATTCATCTCTATAATATCCAGTCATCCTTCTCCTTCTCTTCTCAGTAAACACAGTCTAGTAGAAACTGTGATTTGCTGATCAAGAAAAGCTTCCAAACAGGGTCCTTTAGGTGCTCCTTGCCCCCACCTAGTCCAGTGTAGAAATCCAGTAGTGCTCACTGTCCACTTATAGGAACAATCTTCCACCAGTGTCTAGTGTTTTGTGGGCCTTGAAAAACTGAAAGATTTGTTGGTATCCTGTTATTTTGTTTATTCTCTTTACTTATTATCTTCCTGTGTCTCTCCCTACCTGAGTTGCACTTAGGGCTGATTTTGGAGACAGGGTTTATGTACACCCATGGGAAATGATATATCTCTTCTTCTCTATAGGCACTAACTGGTTGACCTATTTAAGCTTAATTTCTTCTTGGGAGTTTAATCATTCTTTTTTTCTTTGGGCAGGGGGCTGTGTCTCTTCCAGCAGCCACAACTTACAGGCTTCCAAAGTGCTTTTTGAGACTAATGTGCTGCTTTCCTCTTTTCTATTTAGGGGACCCTGAGAACCGTAGGAGGTGATTACTTGGCATATTGTATTGCCCTCAAACAAGATCTAAAATTTAACATAATCAGATGCAGGCTTTTACTGCTGCCATCAAAGATACACAAAGCTGTACACAAATTAGAGTGGTAAAGACAGATTTAAATCAGTAATATACTTTTGCAATAGGGAAGAGGGTTAAGGGTGAACTGAACTCAACTTTGATTTGTACAGAGGTGACTGGGCATTTCAAAGGGAGACTGAGGGAGTAGAAAAGGAGGTGAGCATGGGGCTCAGTAGAATCAGGGAAGTGAAAAATACAAAGGGTGATCAGTGTAAATGTTGATTAGGCCAGCAGTGTCTCTTAGCTGGCAATTAACAAAGTTAGGATTCTTCCCTCCTACAGAGAGACTGGGAGACAGAGGCCTATCCTTTCTGATGACTACATTTCAAAGTTATGGCCTTCAAAGTTATGAATTGTTGGAGGTACATATGCATCTCAAAAGGACAAAGGAAGGATTCACAGTTGTAAGCCCTTTTTAGTAAATGCTTTAAGAAAGGGAGGCCTGGGCCTATTTTCAGGTGTTGGCCAGAACAAAGTAAATTCTTTTGGCAAGCCTTAAGCTTTCTCAGGCAGGCTCCTTATGGGGTCATTTTAGGGATGTGGCCTTGAGCTGTTAGAAACTATGTTAATGTTTAAGTCTTTTAATGTGGGAATAGAGGTGTGGATTAAATCATTTGTGTTGAGCCTTAGTCATGAAGAGTTCTCAGAGGAGCCGGATTAGAGTTTGATCAAGGAGAGGATGTTTCTCACCGAGTAATTTTAAGATACGTTATTTTATTTCATTTTTTAAAATTATTTGACAAAGCCTCTGTTTCTTCATATGTAAAATAGGAATGTTAATATCTCATACAGTTCTTGGGAGCACGTAGTACAGCACTGTCCAATAGAAATATAATGCAAGCCTTACATTATCAATGTCCTCATAGCTACATTTTTAAAAAAGTAGAAACAGTAAAAATTCATGGTACTTTAATATTTACCTAATATATTCAAAATATTTCAACATGTAATCAACATTTTTAAATTATTGGGAGCTTTTACGTTCTTGTTTTCATGCCAAGTCTTTCAAATCCGGTGTATTTTACACTTACAGCACCTCTTTTCGGACCAGACACATTTCAAGGGTGTAACAGCCACATGCGGCTCCAGCATTGGACAGCACACGTCCAGACGAGCTAAGCAGACACGCCCTGCCTGCAGTGGGCAGGGAGGCAGGTCTTAGCCAGATGGGGTGGAGCTTCTTGGAAATCGTTTTTGGGCCTCACCGGCTCCCGTAGGAGAGCGCCGGCTGTGGCGGTGCCACGTCCCCCGCGGCGGCTGCAGGAAAATCAGTTGGGCGTCTGGTCGGTTCCCGGCGGTCATGGCCTTTACTCTGTACTCGCTGCTGCAGGCGGCCCTGCTTTGCGTCAACGCCATCGCCGTGCTGCACGAGGAGCGCTTCCTCAAGAACAGTGAGTGGGTCCGCGGGGCCGGGCAGAGGTGGCGGCAGAGTCCCTGGGGCGCGGACCAGAGCCAGGCCGCGTGAGGGGACTACCAGGGCCAGGACAGACGAGCCGCCAAGAGCTTGGCTTTTGGGGCCTTTCGTTGCTGGGGGAAGCCGAGCCACTTTCTTCTCACCAGGTTTGAATCCAGCAGCGGAGTAAGGATTGTTTAACAGACGCTCACTGTGTGCAGGGCCTTGCGAGTGGGAATGGGGGACGGTACGGAGGCGTGCCAGCGACGCCCCTGCCTGCAGTTAGTTTAGGTTAGTAGCTCGATGCACTTTCCTGTGACCACTTTTAATGGTCAGAAACCTAGGTCTGAGTTTTCAGTTAAAGAGAAAGGAGTGTGGCTCATTTGGAGCATAGGTAATTAGGAGAATAAACTCACAGAAGGCCATAGGGGTTCCCGGGCTTTGGGGCTAAAAGGAAAAGGAAAGTGTTGGTATGATCACGACATCCAGTCACCAGTGTTCCAAGGAAAATTTATCCAGCCCAGATTTTTGGATGCCTACCATGCTCCAGGAGCCGTGCTACGGTCTAAGAGTACAAAGAACAACAAACGATTTCTGCTAACCAGGATCTCCGTGACATCCTGGGCAGGCCACTTCTTGCTGTGTGAGGCAGAATAGAGGCAGGATACTGCACGATGTGCATCATTTGTTGCAGTATACCAAATATATCTCTGAATCACTGAAACTAAAACCCGTGAATAAGTTTGATTCATTTTATTCCTTAAGAAGAGATTTATTGAGCCCAAATTATGTGCCAGGCCCATGAAACAGCTAGGGTTACAGAAGTTACCCTGCCCTCCTAATGGAAGTTAACCCAAGTGAAATTGAACAAGTAACAATAAGGATGCAGAATATTATGAAAGAGAAGTGCAGGGAGATACTAACCTGTGAATCTGTGAAAGTTTCTTGGAGGAAGTGTGTCTAACCCAAAATTTGATAAGTGAGTAGACATTAACTATGTGAAGGGGAGAGGATGTAAGAAATTGGGAGGGTAAGAAATAAGAGTTGGTATGAAAACGGCAGGTGAAAATAAGGCTTAAGCAGGACAATGACATGACCAGATTTGTGTTATTGGCAAGATTTGTGTTGTTTGCAGTATGGAGTACAGATAGAAAGGGTAGATGACCAGATGTGGGAAGCACCATCCCGAATAGGGCCAGTAGAGATGCTGGGTGTACTATCAGTTGAGTGGGCATAATAACAACAATAATAATAACTAATACTTAATACTATATGCCAGGATCTGTATCCAGTGCTTTACATATATTAACATGTATAACACTGTCGATAACCTTGTGAGATAGATAATGTTTTCAACCCCACTTTACAAATGGGCAACCTGAAGCATAAAAGGGAGTAGGTAACTTCTAAAATCACACAGCTAGAAAGTGACAGACCTAGGATTCAAACTTAGTCTGACTCAGGAGTCCATCTCTTCATCACTATACATATAGAAAAGTAGAATGGGTCATGTCATGGGTTGAATTGTGCTACTCCCCCCCCACCCCAAAGATATATTGAGCTGCTAACTCTTGGTGCCTGTGTATGTGACCTTATTTGGAAATAGGGTCTCTGCAGGTATAGTCAAGTTAAAATGAGGTCACCCTGGATTAGGATGGGCCCTAGATTTAATGAGGTGTCCATATAAGAAGAGAGATATAGAGACATACAGACTCACAGATGGGGAAGAAGGCCATGTGACAACAGAGGCAGAGACTGGAGTGATGCAGCTGTGAGCCAACCAATACCAAGCATTGCCAGTAACTATAAGAAGCTAGGAGACAGGCATGGATGAGATTATCACTCAGAGCCCCCAGAAGGAACCAATTCTGCCAATATTGTGATTTAAGACTTCTGGACTCCAGAACTGTGAGAAAATAAATTTCCATTTTGTTAAGCCACCCAGTTTGTGCTGCTCTGTTACCGAAGCCCTCCCAAACTGTTAGAAATCAGAAGGTATTTTAAAGTTAGAAAAGGCAAATGTTTATGGTTTGGACATTGGGAATGTGAAAGGAAGGAAAAAGTCAAAGACCCCTCTTGGTTTTCTGGTTTAAGCAACTGAGCGAAGAGTCGTACCTTTATGAGTTAGTACTGGAGGAAAATTGGGGGAGTCGGATGGGTGGATAAGAAGATGAAGAGATAATGAAATAAGTTTTGGACATGCTGAGTTTGTGAATATATCTGAGATATGCAAGTAGAGATGTGAAATTGTCGGACTTAAATCCGTAGAACAAAGCAAGAGCCAGGGTAGGGATTGAACTTTGAGTTTGTCAGCCACAGATGATAAATGAAACCATTGAAGAGATGAAATTGCTCAGGGAAAGAAGAGTACAAAGAGAATTGGTGACCAGGACAGCCCTAGAATCTCTTCCAGTATTTAATGTTTAGGTAGAGATGGAGGAGGTGACAGGAGAAACTGATGAGTGAGCAAAACAAAGAGATGAGAAAATCTAAATAGTGGAGTTTCACAGAAGCCAAGGAGCGTTTGAGAAGAGATAGTACAACTGTGGAATGTTTCAAGAAGCCAAGAAAAATAAGGACTGAAAAATGTCTTAAGGATTCAGGGTAGTAGAGGCCATCAGTGATTTTACAAGAGCAATTACAGTAGTGGGTAAAATCCAGATTGGAATGGGTTGTGGAAGTAAGTGGACAGTGGTGAAACGGAGACAGCAAGATTACCCAAAGTTATCACTACATTAGAGGAAATGAAAAAAAAAGTAGCGGGAAGAAGATGCCAGGATGTGTTTTATGGTGGTGGTTTTGTTTTTAGATAGGAGAAGCCTGAGCATGTCTCAGCAATGACAGTGAGAACTAGGCAGGTCTCTTCAGCAAGTCAATGCCATGGCAAAAATGGGGAGAGAGCGACCACTGAGGCAAATATACACAATATAAGAATAACAAAAGTAGGAGAGAGGGAGATGTAAGGGAGATACCCATATGCAATGCGTGCATTTCGATTGAATCCTGGTTCGAACATGTCAATTGTAAAAGACATATGGGGAACGTTTGGTGAAATTTGAATATGGACTGGATGGATACTGGATGATATTAAAGAATCACTGTAAATTTTGTTAATGTGATAAATTATACTATTATAGTATAGTAGGGAAATATATTACTAGTAACTTAAAGTATTCAAGCAGTAAAAAAGATGAAGCATGTATAACAATTATTAAATCTGAATGATAGGTATGTTTAAAAACTTTCGTAATTAAAAAAGGAATTGCTAATAGAAAGAATCTAGTAGTGAGAGAGAAAAGATATGGGAGAGAAGTAAAGTAATTTGTAGCCTGAGGATTCTGAGAGGTACAAAGGGATGGATTCTAAGGCACAGATGGAGGGTATGGCTTTAAATAGGCGGTTGGATACTTTCTTCATTGGAAAAGGAGGAAGGATTAGCTGGAGAAGCAGGAGATTCCTAGATTTGGTGGCAAGAAGTTTTTCTTCATTACTTTTAACAAATGAGCAATCCCTATGAGCTAGGAGGAAAAGTTGCAACAATATCTGTCTCATATATCTTGCAGTAGAACAGATTTTTAAAAAATAATTATGCAGATAGTTCATGGAGCCTGGCATAAATGCTTTGAAGGAAGAGAACTGAGTAAAAACTGTGGGAATGTAACCTGGTTGAATCAGGACAGTGTCAGTTCCTAAAGAAATAACATTTCAAGTCGAATTCCGAATTAGGAATAGGAATTAGCCTATTGTAAGGTACCTTTAAGATTCCCAAGTGGAGCTGTCATGTAGGCAGTTGCAAATATAGGTCTTGTAATAAATCATATTAGTAAAATAAACAAAAATCACACAATCATCGCAGTAAAAACATTAAAAAAAAAAAAAACAAGACAATAGCTATTTCAATTTGGAAATGATCTCCCGGCATATTCAACAAACTAGGAATAGGTGGGTGCTTCTTCAATCTGATAAAGAACGTCTAGGGAAAATCCAGTTAAGGTTATACTTAATGATGAAAGACAGCGTTTCCCCCAATTAGGGATAGAACGATGTCCTCTCTTGCCCCTTAGAACATTGCAGTGGAGATTCTAGGCAGGGCAATTAGATGAAAACTATTTCGTTTGCAGGTGACATAATCTTTATATAGAAAGTCCTAAAAAGTCACTAAAATTATTAAAACTAATGAGTTCAGTAAGGTTGCAAGATCAGTAACAAAAATCTGTTACTGTTTTTCTACACATGAACAATCAAAATGAAAACAATTTCATTTACAATATTATCAAAAAGAATAAAGTAGGAATAAATTTAACAAAAGAAGTGTGAGTCTCATGAAAACTACGAGACATTTTTGAATTAAAGAATAAAGGTTTTTAAAGATAAAGAACACGAAGACATCCCATGTCCATGGATCAAAAGAATTAATGTTTTAAGATGATAATACCAAACAATATTGATTTACAGATTTAATGCAACGTCTTTCAAAACCCTAGCTGGCGTGTGTGTGTGTGTGTGTGTGTGTGTGTGTGTGTGTGCGCGTGCGTGCGTGTGTGTGTTTAAACTGACAAGTTGATCCTAAAGGAAATGCAAGGGACCCAGAATAGCCGAAAAAATGTTGAAAGAGAACAAAGTTGGAGGACTCATGCTTTGAGATTTCAAAGTTTACTACAAAGCTACAGTAATCAAAACATGTGGTATTGGCATAAGAATAGACATGTAGAGCAATGGAACAGACTTGAGAGTCCAGAAATAAACCCTTACATTTATGGTCAATTGATTTTTGACAAGGGAGCCAAAACAATTCAGTGGGTAAAGAATAGTCTTTTCAACAACTGGCACTGGAACAACTACATATCTATAGGAAATAGAATGAAGTTGAACCTCTCCTTCATACCAAACATAAAAATTAACTCAAAACCATAGACTTATAAGCCGTAAGATCTAAAGCTGTACAACTCTTAGAAGAAAATATAGGCATAAAGCTTTGTGACTTTGGATTAGACAAAGCCTTTTTGGATACAACACCAAAAAGCACGTGTCAAAGAAAAATTACATAAACTGGACTTCATCAAAATTAAAAACTTTTGTGCCTTTAAAAGACACCATCAAGAACCAAGAAGACAACCACAGAATGGGAGAAAATATTTGCAAATTATATTTATGATAAGGGACTTCTATTCAGAGTATATCGAGAACTATTACAACTCAATAATAAAAGATAAATAACCCAATTAAAAATTTTGCAAAGGATTCAGTGGTCAGCATCATTAATCATTAGAGAAATGCAAGTCAAAACTATGATGAGATAAACTTCACACCAACTAGGATGACTGTAATAACAACATCATAATAATAAGTGTTGGTGAGGTTGTGGAGAAATTGTAACCATCACACATTGTTGGTGGGAATGTAAAGCAGAATAGCAGCTTTGGAAAACAGTAACAGTTCTTCAAAATGTTAAACATTAAGGGTTACCATGTCACTCAGTGATTCCACTATTAGGTGTTGCCAGAGTAATGAAAACAGTCATAAAAAGAACATGAATGTTCATAACAGCGTTATTTATAATAGCTGAAAAGTAGAAATAACCCAAATGTCCACTGACTAAGAATAGATGACTATAATATGTGGTATATCCATAATATGTAATACTACTTGTCAATAAAAAGGAAAGAAATATTGATACATGCTATATTTGGTGAACCGTGGGTGAACCTTGAAATCATTATGCTAAGTGAAAGAAACTCTAGTCATGAAAGACCACATATCATGATTCCATTTGTATGAAACGTCCAGGATAGGCAATTATATAGAAACAGAAAGCAGACTAGTGGTTGTTTGGTGCTGGAGGGTCTGAGGGCATGGAAAGTGGTTGCTCATGGGTACAGGGTTTCTTTTGGGGGTGATAAAAATGTTCTGAAATCGAGCATGGTGATGGTCGCACACCTCTGTGAACATACTTTAAACCATTGAATTATATACTTTAAACTATATGGTAGGTGAATTATATCTCAGTAAGTCTGGGTTTTTTTTAAACCACACATTAGAAAATTATTCAGACAGGTATTTATTACATCCAGTGCTAATTATGAGTGATACAAAAGAAACATGAAACAGTGTATTAGTCAGCTCAGGCTGCGAAAACAAAATATCATTAAGCAAAGTGAAATCTTGTTTCCTGATACTTGGTTCTTCCATATATAACATAAAGACTTGTTTTCTGTCTTCAAGTTTAAGAGTTAACGTGTCAGAAATTAATTAAACCCTGTCGTCATATGAGATAAAGAAAAAATGTATAGTCATATGAGATATGACAGGTGGACCTGAAATAAGGACAAGAGAAGGACAAATTGTAGAGACGAGGGCATATAAGTCTTTAGAAGAATGCGTAAGGCAATAAAAAATTAGCAGGTAAAGGCAAAGAAATAATGATTTATAATATCAAGAAAAGACGTACAAGAAGGTAAAAGGCTCATTTATGGAAAGTGGGATAATTGGCTACATTCCTCACCTCAAAACTGAGAAATGATAAATAATCAAAGATAAAAGGTGTGGCCCTGCTGGCAGGATACAACATGCTCTGAAGGCCTAACCAAGCTGTGGCCAGGTTTAGTTTAAAATTTCTCCCATGTAATGTAGATAGTGCATCTCAGTTACATTGTCTTTATACTGACATTTAAGTTGGATGTTACAAATTCTGAATTGGACCAATTATTCCACTTGACACTGCTTTAGTTTTGTTTATTTTTTCAGTTCTGACTTGAAAATGTTTTGTTTGTTTAAAAAAAGAAGAAAAGAACTATCTGGTGTCATAACGGTCATTTTTACTGAATTAAATGCCATGAAGTAATTATTAGACTATAGTTTATTTTATAAAATGAAAGTGAAAATGAAATGAATTTTTGCTGCTTATCAAAAGTAAAAAATATAAAGTATTTAACCTAGTATTGTTTTTACTTTTAAGTCATTACGACTTTATATTTTATGTCTTTAACAAAGGCTCAAGGTAATCTTTTAGGGGATGACTAATGAGGGAGCAAGGTGAGTGCATAATAAATTTTAACACAGCTAATCATTTTTATATTATGCAGTTGGCTGGGGAACAGACCAGGGAATTGGCGGATTCGGAGAGGAGCCAGGAATTAAATCTCAGCTAATGAACCTTGTTCGATCTGTAAGAACCGTGATGAGAGGTAAGAAGAAAAACCAGCGAAGCACTGTTAAGTTTTAATTTTGTGATTTGATTTAACTAGCAAAGCTTCCTAGTGTGAATACTACCACATACCATCTTTGTAGTGGGAAGTATTTTTTCTCTTCAACCTGGCTTTATTGCTTAAAGGTTATTGGTTTCTTTCTTAGTTTGCCTCTTATTTCTATCTAAGCCAGTAGATGAAAATGGAATGCTCAGTGGTATAATCAGATTGTATGTTACCTCACAGAGTTGAAAGACAATGATGATCTTGCCTTTTGGAAATTCTCTTGCTTCCAAGTAGTTAAGTCATCTAGAGTCCTATAAAGGCTCTCAAGAGAAAAAAGTCCCAAATCTGCTGTTCTGTTAGAAAATATTCTAGAGCAACTCAAGAAAGAAGAGTTCAAACCTTTTATTTAAAACCATTAAAATTAGGGTCTGTCTCTCTCTATCTTTATGTTGTCTTCCTCTTTTTTGAGCTGCTTTAATCACAACTTTGGATATGATAAGTTTATTCTTAATTTAGTGATGAAGCTATGGAATCTTCTTTGCACTGTATTTCTAATGTCAAGTGTCGCTGGCAGCCATAAGGGTCAACTTCTGCTTAAGTCCAGTGTGTTGCCTTGTTCTCAGAGCTGCACCAGCACTATCCACAGATTTTTTCATATTGACCTAGTTGTACCAGTGTGATCCTTATCCCCAACCACACAAGCCCTCTTTAAAATTTTGGATTTTGGATCCAGTGCATGTTCGAATGTTCCTGTTATAAGTATTTACAACATGATGATGATGACTTATTGTTTAAGTATTTCTATCTTTTCTGGATGCTAGTAACTGATCGAGTTTTTTTCTGATATTTTCTTTATAGTAACGACTTTTTTTTCTTTGCAGCGCCCTTGATAATAGTAAACTCAGTTGCAATTGTATTACTTTTACTATTTGGGTAAAGATCAATGGAGGAAATGGAGACTCAGAAGAAGAGATGCCAGTAGAAGTTATTACTTCGATCTTTATTGGAATATGCATATCCTAGCTGGCTGACCTTGGACTTGACAAGAATATAAACCTGAAAATAAAACCAGAGTCCCCTATTTATCTGATTTTTTAAAAGTTGCAGTTATAGTTTCATTATAAAAAGATCAGATAATCAGAGGCAGTAGCTATTCAAGACTGGAATATATTTGATTGCTGACTGTTAATAATAAGTTCATGCTTTGGTGAAGATTGTTAAAAGGTACAGCACTGTCACTCTGTGTTTTTAGAGTTTTTTCTCTCTCACTTCTCAGGGATGAATTTTTTCGCAAAGTTTTGAAATTCCTAGTGACTTAGCTATGATGTGAGAGTGATTATCCTCCTAGATAAAATTTAAATGTTGTTTTTTAAAGTACTACATGGGAAATGATAAAAAGGTAATTTGGATAATTTTATTTTGAACTCTTTGGTTAAATATTTTTGCCTATATATTGTCTTGGTTATGAAAAATTCAAATTGATGGTAACTGTTGAGGAGCAATACTCTGATTTTAGGGAGAATTCTAAATTTATAAGTCAGATAGTCACCTGATGATTCTGTTTTTGTTTTATGTTCTTTTCATGCATTCATTATTTTACTAATGTATCTGAGTGATGAGGCCAAATCAGTGTCTACATATATTCATTGGTAGAAAAATTGTGTAGAAGAGTCTATGCCCTTTTTACAATGATGACTTATTTTTTAAAATCAGCATAAATATTGGCCTGCAAGAGCAATTCTAAACAATCACAATTAAACTGTACTGTGTAAGAAGACTTTATTGTGAAGCATTTACCTCTCCCAAAATTATCATGTTTCAGTTTCTTGGAATAGCTTATTAAGGGGTGTGATTCTTAATTCTTCATTCTGTCTGTCAATAGGGCATTCATGCTGGATAAGTTATTTTTTGTTTTATTTTTGTGTCTTAAACCATCCCATATTTGCTCATCCCGTAATACAATTTGATGCAGAAAGAGTAAAACTATGTAAATGTTTTTTTCTGGAAATTATCAGTTATAATATTTTAAAGGGGGTGGAAAGGCATCTTTGTTTATAGGAAAAGATTTGTAAATAAAGTTAAATTTCCAAGTCAAGCACTTGTTTTTGTACCTTAGTATATATACCTGTCAGTGTTAACAAAATTCTCATTTTGTATGTAACACTTAAATATGTTCTTTGCTGTGAAATCACTGAGCACAGATTTAATGAAAGTAAACATTCACAATCCATTTTATTCTTCAGTGAATTGAATTGCTGACATACATCAAAGTGACTCATGAGCAACTTTTATTCTATGACTTCAGTTACTTCAGAAATTTTAAAGCAGGTATTGAATGCCTGTTGACCAACCCTGAGTTAGAGATAGATTCTCTCTGGGTTGTGGGCTTGCAGCTGAACCAAAGAAATGCACCAGGGATTCATAGTTGATTACTTGGCTGATGTAGGTAACATATTTGGCACTTAGAGGCAGTGTTCTTACAAACAGCTGATGCATGAGTCTAAGCTTCAGCCACTGAACAGATTAAAAAGCAGCAGTTAATTGAGGGTACTCCCATTTATCCACAGGCTATGAGCCATACAGGAACTCTAGAAAGAAAAGAGAGACCTTGTCTTGATGCCATTTTCATGTAAGATTTCAACATACCTTCATGCTCATTTAGTGTTGGGATACTGTCCAAGTTCACACTCCACTGGGGAGCAGTCAAGCAGGGCAAGCTCAGAGTATTTTGTAGCAAAGCAGTTCTGAGGAAAGTGAAGCACTGAACATCAAAGTATTTCATCTCTGGAGGCCACTTACACATTTTTGGCTTTAATGTGCCTGAAAGAAGGTACATAAGCTCTCACAGGTTAACCCTGGTTTCCCCAGAGCAGTTGTGATTTGGTAACCATGGTACCTTGTTTTAGTAGACATTAATTTAAGTCTGTGTTTCCTGCCCACCTCTTCCCCCTTAGCCATTCTCTATATTAACAATTTGTGATCATTCTGGACTCCAAATATCCGTGACGTTTATGGTCCTGTGTATTCTGGCCCCGCATCTGTATGCCTCCTACCTGTTGTGAAAGATCTTGGCTCTAGTCTATAAATATTAACCAGATTCATACTCTAATCAAGTACACTGATTTTCAAACTTTGTTAACAGCAGAATGAGACCTTTAAAGGTGTAATAACAATTGTAATGCTTCAATATCTAAAACAGATTAGAGAAGGTCCATTTATTTATTTTTAGTTGAAGCAGGGATTGGGCCCAGAGGCCCACTGTTCAGCCTCCACCAAACTCTGTCAAGTTTCCTAAGGCACTTCCACAAAACTACAACTTTTCAAAACCATGGTTTAAAAGGCTGTCTTAAAAACTCCAGTTTTAGATAACAGTATGCACGGTGATCTGTGTTCTATAGATATATGTAATCACCTACACATACATGTTTATGTACTCATCAAAAGAATTGAGAGAAAGCAATATATTTGAGTAGTAGAATGGCTAAGGGGGAAGAGGTGGGCAGGAAACAGTAAGCAATATATTTGAGTAAGAAGCATAACCTTTTATCAAATGACTTAAAATTCTTAAGACTTTAGTTGTTTTTCATTGTTTCATTTTAAAAAATGGTCAGTAACTTTCAGAAGTCTGCTCCAGGTGATACATATATATTTTTCCATCTCTTTCATTGAGGGGCACCTAGAATCAAATGTTAGTTTGATTCTAGGTGCCCCTCAATGAAAGAGATGTTCTCCTGAAGTAAAATGTTTTTGGTGAAATGAATCACTTTCTCATTGACTTACAGTTTAAAAGTTATTACTACTAATAAAATTTTGATACCAAGCAAAATGGAATTCTTTTTTGCTAAAATTTTTCTTGGCCTCTGATTGGTCATGAGATATCAGATACTGTGAAAACATTCTGTGCAAGGACCTGGGACACACAGTGGGCAATGCCCAAGGGTTTTAATAATCAAGATAAGTTTTGGAATCCTTTTTGTTTCGGTTCTGATACTGCTTTCTTTTTTTTTCCCCCCCAAATCAGCCCCTCCCTTTTGAGGTCTCATCCTTTCTTTACTCATTTGGCCATTTGGCAAGCAAAGCCATTTGAGTCTTGATTAGAAGGAAGATATCAGTCTTCCCAATATTCCACATCATAATGAATGACACCATCTATTATACTACTCAGTTGCCAAACCTGGAACCAAGTAGTTATCTTGATGCCTTCCTCTCCCTTACCATCAATCTAATCTACCACCAATTTCTGACTGTTTTACCTCCTAAAGATCTCTTGACTTTGTCTTTTTTGCTTTGTTTCCACACAATTCAAGCATCTCTCTTGTAACCCTGCAGTAGCTTCTTATCTGGTCTCACACATTTGGGCACCACTCCCATCCATTCTCTTTAGTGCAGACAGAATAAGTATTTAGAGAAAAAAAAAAAAATGCATGTCTTAGTAGTATTTGCTTGCTTAAAATCTTTTGGCGGTGTTTTAATTTGGTCAAAAACAGGCTCCCAGTTCTAAAGGGGAAACTAGGAACAGGTTCCTTTTCCTTCAACCAAGTAGGCCCTTACACAAAAAACGAGACTTAACAAATATGAGTACAACAAAAACAACCTCTGGACCCAGTGGAGGGGAAAAGCAGAGGGTCCCTAGTCCAGGGAAGAAAGAGTTATAGCTCGCAACATGGCTGACAGCAGCACTGGGCAGAGGTGACCTTGGATGGTGTTCTAGCAGCTTGTGAGTCTCAGGTCAAGGGCAGAGCAGCAGTTTTGTCAGAGTTCCATATATATGAACCAGGGTGTGTATCTATTATGTCAGATTGCTCCAGAGTTTTTCATTTAGTTATTTTCATAGAAAGTACATAAAATGACCACCTCTGCACACAAGTAGTTTATTTGAAAGGTAAGTAGAGATCCCCAACGTGTGTCGGGGAGGGGAGCAGTGAGGGAGGTGGTTTTACGTATCCCAATATATTACTCCCTTCTAGATGACAGGCAAGGCCTGTGGTAGCACTCTCTAAGAGAGGTAGGGTGGGAAATGACAGTGTAAAGTTTTGGGATAACTGTTGCAGGAAAGAGGAACACCACCTGAGGTCGTGGTTAATAGCAGTTAAGTGCCAGATGCTATTCAGGTAAGAAAGCAGGACCGCAGAGATTGAGTGTTTCAAGGAAAGTATCTAGGAGATGACTCCTGAGTTACTCCTTGGGAATGAGGGAGAAGTCGCAGCAAAGAAAGTTATTCAATGAAACTTGGTTCAACAATGGTGCTGTGGAATGGGAAAAAGCTACTGGGCAAAGGTAGAGGTTTTTGTTTTTCCTCTTGCATCTGGGCCCGGCAGGTCGCGCCCTGGAAGACGTGGGTGTCAAGAACAACTCGTTCTCCTTGAAGGCGGTGAAGGAACAGGAGTAGACCCGGTACTGGTTGTCGGGGACTGGGAGGAAATCCTGGGCGGATGGGGCAGAGATGGACGGGAAGAGGCGGAACTTCCGGTGCGGTCCTGGGTTAGGTTTCCGGCGTCAATCTGGCCGCTGTCTCGAGTATTCTGGACTCGCTGCGAGGACGCTGACGACGCGGCTGTGCTGACTTCCCAGTTAGCGGGGCCTTTGCTGAGGACGGCGTGCGGAGCCGGGGTGAGGAGCAGCTCTGGGACTGGTGACCTCTCGCTTGTCTGGAGGCTGAATTTCTTTGTGAGAAGGCTCAGGGACTTATTTTCTGCGTCTCTAGGCCATTCCCCTCCTGGGACACGGACCAACGCGCACGCCTGCTCCGTGAGGACTCCCCCCACCCACCCCCATCCCTCCCGACGGACACTGCCCCCTAGACCGCGGAACTACCTAGCGTGCGCGGAGCGGGGCGCAAGGCACTTCCGCCCGGCCGGGCCCTGGGTGCGCGCGGGCGTTGTTTGCCAGAGACAGGTCGTGGCTCTGGGATGGTGGTGGTTCATCGGAACGCGTCCTTGGGCTGTGTTTCGAAGCTGGCGTCCCTTTCGGTCAGTCTGGCGTTTGCCAGGCCCTGGAACTTGGGCTGGGGCAGAGTGTAGTTACCAGTCCTGAGGCCCTTTCCCACCCAGGAGATGGGCAGAGATCGCTGTTGAGTTAGTGCCGAAAGATTCTTGTTCTTGGATCCTCCCACTAATAGACGCCTGGATTCATGAACTTAGTTAATTCAGAAGTTTATTGAGCGCTGAATAGTACAGTGGAAAAGGCAACACAGTCGGGATAGTGATTAAGTGTAATGAGGTCTTGCAGGGGGATCCTGGTGTAGCCGTGGAAGAAAATGAGTTGGACTCAGGAGTCCCAGAGGAAATGATTCTTATCTGAGACCCAAGAATTAAAGGAGTTGGCCAAGGGAAAAGAAGTTGTAGGGGTCAGGGATGGTGAAATTCAGGGAGCAAAAATGGTTTCAGACAAAAGTCCAGCGATGAAGGAGGTAAAGTATGGTACTCTTGGCCGACTGCAGTGCCATAGAACGTTGGTGAGGGAATATAGACAAATGAGTTGGAGAGGTAAACCAGGACTCTATGCCAGTGTTCATCGTTCAGACTTCGTACTGAGGGCATTGGGGAGCCACTGGAAGACTTTTTAAGTGGGGAGTAACTGAATAATAATATCATTTAGTGCATACAGTGGTTCTAGACTTTTTTACTGGAAGCATGTAGGGAAGAAAAGAGAATTTTTACTACCCAAGGGCTATGGGGAAGCATATTCTGAACAGCCCTAGGCTCCCGGGAGAAAATTTTAATTGAACTCTCTTGTATTGTATTAAATATTTATTCAAGTTTTCAATTGTATGCCACAGTATATCTTTATTTTTGTATAAAATGTTTTCTCAAATCCTCAAGTTATACTAAAGCTTTAGGACAATGCATCATATTTATCCTGTGATTTTTGCAACCCTTGCACATCCATCATGTACCCTCCCTTCCATTTTCCCTCCCCCTAGACATGCATAATCCAGCCTTTTTGTGTGTAGAACACTGTTCACAATACATGTATCGTTTTCTTTAATCTTATCAACCATTAGAGGTGGGTGTTATTCTTTCTACAATGAAGAAACAGGCCTAGAGGTTAAGAAAATTGCCCAGGTTCATACAGCTAGTGAGTCGAAGTTCACATGCAGGCGTGTACAACTCCCCAGTTCTTGTCCTTCACCACTGCACCATTGCATTTCAGGGAATGGATTTGGGGCTGGAAATTGAAGATTTGAAGCAGAGATGGCATTTAGGAAGTTGTTGAACTAGGCTAGATGAGAGGTGATGATTCCCAAACTAAGTTTTAGTAACAATAGAAGACTGGATTCAAGACTGTAAAGGAGATGGAACTGACACGATTCTCTGGCAAGTGACTGGATGGGAGGAAGGAGTGAGAGAGTCAGGTGGGTACATCTGGATTGATGGTGCTTCCATTCACTCGTAAAGATCAGGAAAAAGCAACTTTGAGGGCAACAAGGACTTGTTGGATTGTGATGCCCTTGGGATATTCAAGTCAAGATGTCCTCTAAAGTATCTTGAAGAGTTTCTTTTAGGATCAGAGATAATCAACTTTGCATCGAATATGTACCAGTACCTGTTGTTTATGATTCTTCTAAGGTATATCCCATATAACTTGTTCAGACTATGGGAGATTGTGGGACATGGACCCAAGATAAACAGAAACATGGCCTATCTTTATTTTTTTTAACTTTTTAAAAATTAAGTTTATTGGGGTAACATTGGTTAATACGATTATATAATTTTCAGGTGTACTTTATAATTTGACATCTATATATTCTTTTGTGTGTTTACCACCCAAAATCCAGTTTCCTTCAGCTACCGTATATTTGATCCCCTTTAAAGCCTTTTCTGAGGGTGATACTATTTTACAATTACATGTTTTTGAAAAAAAAATCTTTATCGTAATATTGAATAGTTGTTTTCCTTTTGATTGAGCAATAATTGACATATAACCTGCTAGTTTCAGGGGTACAACATAATGATTTGATATTTGTGTACATTAGGAAATTATCACCATGATAGGTCAAGTAAACTTGTCATCATACATAGTTAAACATTTTTTTTCTTGGCATGATAACTTTGAAGATCTCTTAGCAACTTTTGAATATGCAATGCAGTTATTCACTATAGTCACCATGCTTACCCATTTCTCCCACCCAGTTTCCCCACCAGTGTGTTCTCTGTATCTATAAACTTGGGTTGTTTTTTTTTAATTCCACATATAAGAGAGATTGTAAGTATGATACAATTACATCTGATACAATATTAACTTGTAGTTCAAATAACAAGTATTATAAAAATTCAGACAAGAAAAGAGATCATGGCAGAAGTGGTCAAGGCCTATTGTGGGGCTAATTGAAGAAGTATATTTTAAGATTTGAGTTACATACCTCAGTTTTGTTCTTCTAGGCCTCAGGCAGTCACTTTTAGATATGTAATACTCCAAAAGAACATTTTAGAGTTTAAAAGGTATGTTCTGTGGAATTGATAAAAACAGCATTGTGGGCTTTTTGAATGCTTTTGCGACATTAAGCCTATGTGAAGGCTTCAGTAAGGATTAAAATTATCAGTTTTTATTATGACCATTTACTGGCTCTGGTTGAACAGTTTTTAAAAAACAGTACACTCCTGTTGTTTTTCCAATCTTGTTTATATTTTGTGAAGCCTTGAGTATTAGCACTTTTTATTGAATATTAGACATCTCTCACAAAAGTTAGGTTTTAAGAGAAGCTATTGTAGGTTTTTCTGTATGTAAAAAGAGAATGTTTTGTCTGCATTTTGTGCAACCTTATTATCTTTTGTGGTCAGTTGTATTTTAAGTTAAAGAATCATTTACCTGTTACACATCCAAATATAATCTTTAGGAACAGCCTATTCTTTTGACTAACAAACTTGTTTCCCCTCTCAGGTAGGTAATAGTTGATGCTATTTGCTGATGTAATCTTCCATATAAAGATCACAATAAAGTTTAGAAATAGAATAAAAATGAGGTCTGTTACAAGAGAGGATTTTGCAATTTAATCTCGATTAACCAAAACTTTTAATATCTTTTTTTGCCTCTGCACTCCCCCCCGCCCCGCCCACGCCCTGGGGCCCCATGCAGGTACATTATAAAAGACAAACAGAACCAGGGGTTTATTTAAAAATCAAAATATTTTGAGGATGGAATTTGTTATACTAAGAATATAATAATTATCTAGACTAATTTAGTTTTTTATAACTATTAAATGTTTGAAAAATGACTGTCCAAAATGTAACAAGACTATTATGAAATAAGTCATCTACACAAGAATATAAAAACACATGTAAGTTTTTAATAATTTTAATAGAATAAAAAACATCCATACACCCACTGTAGGTCAGGAAGACCTTAGAGGCTCCCTTTGTGTGCTTCTGCTTTGCATCTCATTCCTTTCCCCTGGAGGAGTCACTCTTCTGACCCGTGTGATAATCATTCCCTTGCTTCTCTGCAGTTTTATCACCTATGCATGCATCCCTATTTCTGAATGCTATAATATGAAACCATATTGTATGTAGTCCTTCGTGACTTGCTTCTTTCACTCTATAGTAGATTTCGGAGAGTTATCTAGGATGATGTTTGTAAATGTAGTTTATTTCCACTGGTTTTTGTATTCTGTGTATGAATTTATTTATAGCACAATTTGTTTACTCATTCTGCTATTGAGGGACATTTGTATTGTTTCCAGTTTCTGGCCATTACAAACAGTTCTGCTGTGGACATTTTTGTTCATGTCTAATGGTACAGTGTGAAAGAATCTTTTGGGTATAATACTTAGGAATAGAATTGCTGGGTTGTAGAGTATGGTGATTCTAGACTAGTTTCCAGAATGATCTTACTGGTTTATTCTCTCACAAGCCACATATGGGAGTTCCTGTTAAAAACTTTTGATATTTTCAAGGTTAAATTTTGCCAATGTGTTGGTGCAGCGGTCTCTTTCTGCTTTAAATTTGCATTTTCCTGATTACCAGTGAGTTTTGAACATCTTCATTTGTTTATTTGCTAGTCAGATTTGTTCTTTTGTAAAGGATATGTTGAGATTCTATGCCATTTTTCTACTGGGTTGTTTGTATTTTTCTTAATATTTATAGTTTCTATTTCCTGGATTCTTGTCCTTTCTCACATGTGTTGGAAGTTTGTTTTCCACTCTCCTTTTTTTTTTTATTCTGTCTTTCTAGTACTTTAAAAATATAGTTGAATTTATCTATATTTTCCTTTCTGGTTTGTGCTTTTTATTTCTTGTTTAAGAAAGCTGTTCGTGTCTTTTAGTTATGGAGATACTTTCCTATTTAAAAGTTTTACAGTTTTGTAATAAACATATGGTTGTTTGATCTACCTGGTAAAAAAAATTATATGCTGTGATACAAGAATCCAGTTTCATTTTTTCTCTATAGTTATTCAGTTGTTCTAGCGCTATTTTTTTGACCACTTCATTCTTTCTTCACTGATCTGAAACACTACCTCTGCCGTATTATCAATGTTCTACACATTGGGATGGGGGGGCAGTTCTTTCTCTGGGTTCTCTCTTTTGTTCCAATGATCAGTTTGTCTCTTTATATGCTAAAATCATGACATCTTAATTAATTACAAGACCAATGTGAAATCCATGGTTAGCTTAGTATATATACAATGGATAGATGCAGAAATAATTACAGATATGTGTGTATGCATGCACCTAGCTCTGTCTGCTGAGAGGGCCTAGAGACAATGATGTCCCAGTAGCAACGAGCACTCCCAGTGCTCAGATCTTGGTTTCTAAGTACTGTTCTCTAATAAAAGGAACCAAGGCTCCTTGGAAAAATGGCTGATTCTAGGGCTGGAGCAGGGAAAGTTCGAGATGAACCTGGAACATCTTGTAGTTCCAGAAGGCAAGTAAATACTGAAAAAACAAAAGGATGGAGGCACAGGAGCCAACCTGAAAGACCTCTCAATTGCCAGAGCTAGAGTAATTTGAGCAACAAAGGAGCATAGTATTGGTTTATAGTTCAAAGAATAAATAAATGTCTGTGAGCCCATACTGGTAATATAAATAAGTGATCAAATAAATAAATGGAGAAGAGACAAATCTCTCTTACAGAAGAATTCTAAATAATAGAATGAGGGTATTCCCCCTCCAGGAGGTAGAGCTTAGTTCTTCTCTACCCCTTATAGTGACTTATTTCTAAGAATAAAATATGGGAAGAGCAGAATAGCAACTGTGGCGAAACCTAACAGTTATTTAACTAGCCTCTGTTAATGGTCATTTAGATTGTTTCTAATCTTTTTCTGTTTTAATTTAGCAATAAGTTTTAAAAAATGCAACAGAACCAAGTTGGATTTGGGCAGGATTGGTTCAACATTAATTGACCGCATTAACAACTTAAAGGGGAAAAAATATCTTATGGAAAAAGTAGTAGTTAAAATCCAATAGCAATTTATGACAAAAATTCTTAGCAAACTGGCACTAGAAGAGAACTTCCTTAACAGGCTAAAATAGCTACAAAGAATCCTACAACAAGAATACGTATGGTTAAATATTGAGAGCATTCCCTTTAAAATCAGGAACAAGATTAGGATGCATGCTATCACTACTTCTATTTAATTATAATGGAGTTCCTAACCAGAGCACTAATGTGAGAAGAGAAAATAAGAAAGAAGGCTTGGAAGAAAGAAACAGAATTGTCATTTGCAGTTGATAATTGTCATCTTAGAAAACACAGGAGAATCTACAAGCTAATTATTAGAATTAATAAGAACGTTTAGAATGGTTAAAAGATATGACAAAAAAATTTACTTTAATACACCAACACCAAACTGTTAGAAAAAGTAATTTAAAATAAAATAACATTTACTATAGCAATGATAGAGCTATGTCTCCACATATATGGAAGACATCTTTATGTAGATATTTATAAAACTATAATTAAACAGAGAAATGTACCATATTGCTGGATAGGAAGATGCAATATAATACTCATCTCAGTTCTCCTAAGATTATTCTATAGATTCAATGCAATTCTAGTCAGAATCCCAAAAGGTGTATTTTTGTTTTTGTTTTGATGGAAAATGACATGCATCAACAGGTTCAGGATTTGTTTTTGGAAATGGTAGTGGCTGAATTCCAAAACTGTTCTGTATGTATTGCAGTATGGAGCAAATGAGTAAATATATTGTTGATACTTTAAAAATTGTGGTTCTCAAATGGGAGAAAAGAGAAATGAATATGGAATGGAGGAGAGGAAGAACCCTGTGGTGTTTGGAATTGGAAGTGTTATGAATTGATTTAAAAAATATATACATTTTTTAGTGCTACAGTTCTTTTTGTCCTTCATATATATCCTATTGAAGGATTAGAGTCGAGTTCTCTGTGCAGAAGTTGTCTTAACTAGATTAGTTTGTTTCTACTTCCATTTCAAGACTGGCTTAATTTAAATTTGATTATTTAAACCATTAACATGATTCAAAGTCAAAACTAAAAGCATGGGCAAATGAGCCACTTCTCAGTGCCTGAATTTCCTCATCTGGGTGTGATTGCTTAGAAGTTTCAATAAGTTGATAAAGACTGCAGAGCACTTAGCATGGTGCCAAACACATACAACATCCAATAAATGTGAGCTGTTCCAGCTTTTCTCCTTTCTCAATGGATTCCTCCCAGTCGCTTCTCTTGCTCCTTACTTTTTCTGGTCTCTGACCGGGGCTATACATTGTGAGAAGCAGATGGGTAGCTGTTACATAGTAATGAGTGTATATCACTCTAGGCAGTGCTTTTCACTGCTAGGCAGTCTCCTTAACTCACAGAACCTTCACAGCCCCGCAGGGTATTTATCATTATTCTTCTCCTTTTACAGATGAGGAAATGGAGGCTTAAGATGATGAATGCAGTCCGCCAAGTTTACTCAGCTGACCCTGGATCTATCTGACTTTCATTTCCTGGCCCCACTTCTCCCACCTTCTGCATCTCCCTCACTTAGGCTCTAGGTTCTAGCTTGCTGAGGGGAAGCCTGTGCTTGGGTTTGGGAAGCATGTATAAGGAAAAGAGCAGGTCTGGGCCTTCTTGACTGATGGGCTCCCTGGGTCCAGCAGGAACATCATCTCTTCCCTCCCTAGTCCAGACCATGCCGTCAGTTCTCTCCAGTATGTGCAGTTGCATATCCACTATACATGCTAATCTGCAGCCAGCACTTGCCATAAGTTTGCTTCAGTTCTGGGATTCAGCGTGGGTTTATTTATTTTTTATATTTATACCTTGTGTGCAGAGATGGCCGATTTGGAGTGGAAGCAGGGTCTGAGAAATGGAAGGAGCAAAGGAACTAAAAGCTAGAAGCTGGAAAAGAATTCAGGAGTCATCTTTGCCTCCTGAAAGGAATGCACCTAAGAGAGATTAACAGGTGGAAGAAGTGGACAATCTAGAGCAGTGGTCCCCAACATTTTTGGCACCAGGGACCGGTGCTCCTATGAGAATCTAATGCCCGATGATTTGAGGTAGAACTGAGGCGGTGATGCTAGCGCTGGGGAGCGGCTGCAAATACAGACGAAGCTTCACTGCTTGCCTGCCTCTCACCTCCTGCTGTTTTTCCCTATTCCTAACAGGCTACTGGTCTGCGACCCAGGGGTTGAAGACCCCTGATCTAGAGTATTCCTGGCAACTTTGGGAGATGAGCCAGCAGGGGTTAGCAGGCCCATGTTGAAGAGGGGAAAAAATCAAGGCCCCAGGTACATTGTACACGGTACATTGATTCTTTCAGCCCAGATCTCCCGACTGTAGGCAAGAGAAAAAGATCGAGGCTTCATCTTGCTTCCCTGCCCTGCCCCACATATTGAAGAGCAAATTGGGACCAGAAAGCGTAAGGTACTTGGCCAAGGTCACATAATGAATTTGAGGCAGAACTAGGACCACCACCTGCTGACTGCGTCTCAAACTCTCATGATTGCATTTCATAAGGAGCTAGCTGAGAAGGAGGTATCTTCCCCCACCCATCATTTGTCTCAAAGTAACATGCTATAAACCACCAGAAACCTCTTCTTGGGGGTCTCCACAGATTATTAGTAATTGCTTACTTCCATCTCCTCAGGTTCTTTCCCTTTTTCCTCTGCTTCTCACTTTAAAGGAGATGGCTCTTCCAGCTCTGCTATCACATCTGGGCTCGATACATAGTAAGTGCTCAGTAAACATTTGCCTAAGGAAGGTACCAATGAGTGGGGCAACTTGGCAATATCGTGTAAGGCTGCAGATGAGTACACACCCTCAGACCAGCAAGACCCCAGAGAAATGTTCACACCCATGTCCACGGGGGAGACATGTACAAGGATGTTCAAAGAAGCACTCTTTGTTAAAATAAAATGTGCAAAATAACCTAAATCTCCATGATTAAGAGAACAGATAAAGTGTATAACCATACCATGGAATACCATGAAACAGTGAAAATGAATGAATATTGACTACATGTGTTAAGATGGGTACATCTCACAAATATAATGTGGCGTGGTAAAGCAAGTCGCCAAGTATAGAAATAATAACATTAATACAAAGCTTTCAACATCTCAAAATCAGGATAGTAGCTGCCTTGGGGAGAAGAAGAGGAATGGGATCAGAAAGGATACACAGAGGGCTCCAGCTCCACCAGTGTTGTTTTATTTCTAAAGTTGAGTGACAGGTAAAGGTGGTGGTTGTATTATCCTTGATACCTTTTTGTATGTCTGAAATATTTTGTTATTAAAAAAAATGGAAATAAATGAATACATTTTAAAAAACTTTAAAATGAAATCCCATCCTCTTGAGCGTCAATACTATTCTTACCCACTCCTCTATTATCTTTAAACCATACCTTATACTCCACTGTATACAGTATATAATTCATAAATTTTAAAGGGAAAATATGCAAAAGGAGAGTTGCACATTATGAGGTAAGGACAATATTGCCAGACTTCAAAATCACCATGTGTCTACAGCCATGCCACCCTGAACAAGCTGGATCCTGTCTGATCTGGGAAGCTAAGCAGGGTTGGGCCTAGTTAGTACTTGGATGGGAGACCACCTAGAAAGACCAGGTATTGTAGGTGTAAAAAGAATAAAAAATAAGAGATCGTAAGCTGACAAAGTCCTTGCAATCTGTGTGGTCAACCAAGGGTTGCCTCGCCTAAAAATAAATAAATAAATAAATGAATAAAATTACTGTGTGACTTTGACCTGTAAATACTATTAGCGCTTTGGCCATATATGCCATTTCAGGATATAATAGTGGAGGTGAGTGATTAGAACATTTTCATCATATCCAAAGATGAAAAAAAATTTGCCAATGATTTAGTGCTTCCATTCTTCCATCCATTCTTCGGAGTACATTATTTAAAAATAACAAATGAATAAAATTGCTGTGTGACTTTGACCTGTAAATACTATCAGCGCTTTGGCCATATATGCCATTTCAGGATATAATAGTGGAGGTGAGTGATTAGAACATTTTCATCATATCCAAAGATGAAAAAAAATTTGCCAATGATTTAGTGCTTCCATTCTTCCATCCATTCTTCGGAGTACATTATTTAAAAATAACAAATGAATAAATTGTTTCACCAAAGAGTTATTTTAAGAAACTTGAAAGTAAGTAGTAACTTCTCTTTTTATTAACTTTTTCCCTTATAGTTTTAATTCAATATTTTTTTAAAATCGAGCATTATGAAAGTTTTATGAAGCAAATTTTGATTTTTAAAAATCTATTTTTCCCCAAAAGAAGCAGCTTAACACTAAGCAGTATGTTTCTGGATATGAATGATATTTTTAAAGACTTACCGGTTTTTAATGGTCCATTGTTTCCTAAACTGTATTTTTAATTTCATTTGCTCTCTCCTAGGGAATGAGGGATGGCAGCACGCCGCGCGTTAAAAGCTGTTTTGGTAGATCTCAATGGCACACTTCACATTGAAGATGCAGCTGTGCCAGGCGCACAGGAAGCTCTTAAAAGGCAAGCTATTCTCCAGGTTCAGCTGACAAATATGTTTGTAAGTGCCATTTTACCAAGGCAGATCATTAGCTAAATGGATGGCCTTAAGATGGCATTTCACCAGCTTACCATACATATAGAAACTGCCTTGGGTTTAGCTAGATGTCTATATGGTAATATCCTCCACACATTGTTCTCTAATCCTGTATTAGATTTGGCCTTTTGATCTAATCTTTTTGTGTGTGTGTCTCTTTTTCTGAGTCAGTAATGTAAATTTGTGAATGAAAACTCAGGATTCTAGAATATAGAATAAAGAGCATTGGAAAAATCACAAATGAATCCTGGAATCACAAAGTGAAACACACACATACACAAAGGCATAGGCACTCTGCCTTCACCTAAGATCTAGCACTGAGTGTGCTGCTGCTCAGGTGAAATTTAATTTAAGGGACTTGAAATTTTAGAATTATTTTCATCAACTAAATTTAATGCTTTCGAAGGTTAGAGACTGTCTTATGTTTTTGATCTGTCAACCATACTACTTAACATGTCTAGGTGCAAACCAGGAGTACATAGTATAAGCTTGTTAAAGTAAACTGAATGTGAATGTTTGCTTCTGAGTGTTTTGAAAAGAATACTCATCAGTACCACAGAACTAATAATCAGTTTTAATTAATCTCCATCCTAAAATAATTTAGATAAGTTTTCAGTCAACAAAACTTAGCATGTGGTGCTTATTATTTTCCAACTTAAAATATTCATAGTGTGCTGTTATTCAAAAAATCCAGTGACTAGTTTCATAGTGCCAGGTGTTTGGGCAAAAGATTGACGTACTTTGCATTCTCTCAGGGAGCTTACTTTCCATTTAAGGAATCAACAAATATAAAGAGACTTGTATATCTGTTGGAAGGCACCAGTTGTAAACTATCAGTTTAGTTAGGAGTCATGATGTTCACTTATAGGTGGACAACATGTTGTTTAAAGCCAAAGGAAAGTCAGTTCCACAGTTGGACTTTCTCTGGACTCCTTGACACTCATTTAGGCCTTCTCAAGGAAAGGATGCCTGCTGATCATCTGTTGCTCTTCCGTTGGACAGAAACTTTTATCGCTCTAATGATCAGCTTTCTACTTTGGATTGAAAGAAATATATTTTTATTTCTGATAAACAATGAATGAAATCTCTAAGTAGCTCTGTAACTATAAGCTTACCATTCTGGAGGGACAGGAGCCCACAAATTGTACTGGTGGGTTTCCATCCCAGAGAAATCACTATACTGTCACTGCTGGTTTGAGTTTTTATAGAAATGAACGGATTAAGGGAAGTCGAGGCACCAGTAAAAAGAAAAAAGTTTTTAAAAAAATTCTCATTAAGAATGATGCGGCTATTTCAGTACTTAAAATTATTCATTTTTAGGATAGTCAATTGAAATAATCAATTTCTTTTGAGAGGTAAACACCAGATTTAATGTGTTTTTCAGAAAAGGTACCACACATAAAATTTAGAAGTAATCATTATAACAGTGAACTGTTTAATCATACAATTTAATTAACGTTTTTTGAGTAAATACTTAAAAAAATCTCTTTTCTGTTTTATTTGCTTGCTCATTTTAAATTGTGGTTAGTGCTTTTACATTTTGTATCTATTTAGGCTACACAAAATAAAAAGCAACAAGGGATTAATATAAAATTTTAAATTATAACTAAATTAAAATTATTTCTAGATTTTGGATTAAAACACTATAGGACCAAGAAAATAATATTTATTTTTAAAGGAAGCTAGACTATCATGAATTCTTACTCTGATACCTGATTGCCAGTTTAGGTTCCAAAAGCAGATAAAAAAAATCAAAACAATCTTGTATGGAACCATTAATGGAGAAAACACAGTTCATTTAAAAAAAAAAAAAAATGGAATGTTTCTCTGAGCTGTCCAGGTAGATTCTGTTTATGAATATAGTATCACATTAGGGCTTAGCCAGTCTCTAATTGGCTAAGAAGAAGGAAAAGCACCCTGAGCTATCCTCTGTTCTCTTTGTATAGGAGATCAGGTCCTATATCAGGACATAGATTGGAGTTCTCGTCTCACCTTTACTGCTGAGCAAGTCACTTAGCTCCTCTAGGCCTCAGTTTTCTCATCTTTAAGAAGAGTGGGTTGCACTGGTAGATAATCTCTTAAGATAACTTTCACATCTCATATTCAGTGAGTACAGTGATTACTAAGCTTTGTTGTTGTTGTTTTTTTTTTCACTTATTTGGTAAAATTCAATAAAACTTCAGTAAAATGCAGTAAAATTTGGTTTAAGTATAGAAGGGCCTCAAAAAGGTAGACACAGCTTTTACAATTTGACTGTAGCCTTTGGAGATGAAGCAGCCCACAGGGTATGGAGAATTTGTAAGCAATTCTGATTAGATTACAAAAAAAAGATTATTGGCCATAAAAACATTTACTCGGTGACTTCATTTTCTGACCTTTGGCAAGGGCTACCAAATTAGGAAGTTTTAAGGAGCTAGAATGGAAAAATTGACTGTTGACATCTGAATTTTACTTTTCCAGGTTACGTGGTACTTCTGTACTGGTTAGGTTTGTGACCAATACAACCAAAGAGAGCAAGCAAGACTTACTGGAAAGGTTGAAAAAATTGGAATTTGATATCTCTGAAGATGAAATATTCACTTCTCTGACTGCAGCCAGAAATTTAGTAGAGCAGAAACAAGTCCGGCCCATGCTGCTAGTTGATGACCGGGCACTGCCTGATTTCAAAGGTAGGGGAAATTTGGGAAGATGTAGAAATTTGGTCTTTATATCTGCTTATAGAATCATTCTTAAAACTAGATGTTTAGAAATATTTATTTAGATTTTCTGTTATTTTGAAATGGTCAACAGATAGTTCGAATCTAAATTGGTATTTCTCAAACGTGTTCTGACCGCATACCACAATAAGTCAAGTACTTTACATAGTAACTTAATGTATATATATGTTTATTATATATGCTAAACAACATTTACTTTTACTGTATGAGAAGGACTTTATTTTCTGTTTGATTTACTTGTTTGTTTGATTTTGATGCTGCTTAGGGCCCTCCAAATTAGTTTTACAGTCTGTTAAGAGATCATGACACACAGTTTGAAAAAGTCAAAATTGCTTTGAGTATTATAATTTCATATTAATTTTACTAAGTTCATTAAATGAGATAAACCAAGAGCTCCATGTTTAAAAATAGATGTCATTCTGTACAGTATGAAATTTTTGCTATGACTGAAATATTTTCAATCAAAAGAAAATAAAACTTTTCCCTTTGCAAAAATGAACAGATGTTGGGAAAATATCCTAGTTTTATGAAGCTTTGCTCCATTGTTTTGTAGATGATACCCAGAGTGAAATGGCACAATATAGAAAAATTGGTATAAATATATCATAAAACCACGTGATGGCTTTACAAATAATGTTCAGCATGGATACACAGTTGGACATAACCTCAGAACTTGTACTATCAAGAAACACACTAGTGTATCAATCAGAATTATTCGTAAGAAACAAATGAATTTTGGCTGTATTAAACAAAAAATAAGTTTATTAAAAGAATTTGAGTGCTGACAGTAGTATAAAATGCTACAGTTCCTATGGAGAGGAATTTGGTAATATAGCTAGCAAATTGCATACAAATTGCATACAAAGCAGTACTGTCACTTGTAGGAATCTGTCCCCAACATATAGTTATAAAAATACATGACGTGAGCAAGGTTATTCATTATGGCCTTATTGCTAATAATAAGAGTTTGGAAACAACCCGAATGATCATTAGAAAGGACTGACTAAACTATGATATTTTGATATATCCACAAAATGGAATGCTTTGTAGCTGGAAAATAAGTAGTGACAAAAAATTTCATCCCTGTTAAGGAGAGCGCTCCATGGGATATATTAAGTGAAAAGAATAAAATTCAGAAAACCATACAAGTTTTCTGTGTAAGAATATGTGAGGGAATGGATATACATATCCATATATATCCGTATATATTCCTTATGTTTGTAAAAGGAAGCTGAAGAAGGATAAATGAAAAAAACAATAAAAATGGTTATTTAAAGAGGGAGGTAGGGAGATTGAGGAGAGGGTCAGGAAAGGAGATTTCTTAACAAGTAATTTGTTACATAGTTTTCTCTTTGGAACTATATAAATATTTTACTTATTTAAAAGACAATTAAAAAATAAAAAGCAAACCAGATTGTGAAAACTAAAAAGAGATTGAAATAAATGAGCTAAACTATCAAGTTGGTGATATAACTACTCAGGGTAAAGAATTATTTCAAATGACTTTAAAATATAGTATTTTGACTATTCGTTCTGATTAGATTACAAAAAAGATTAGTGGGATAAATTCTAAGGATCAAGGAGCTGCAAGGAAATCTTAAACAACATTCAGTAGGTTAGTGTTAATTAGTAATGTTGGTATTGTTGTTTAAAAATTATACATATGATCAAACAAAGTAGTAATTATGATAGTGTTGTTAAGATCCAAGATTTTAAGTGTAAGTGAAAAGACACACAAATAGAAAAATCAAATTAGTTAATTAAAAGCTGTGTGTGATTAATTTTGAATTGACAATATCAAGATCAACTCCCTGTTTGCTTAAAAAATAAATATTATTTAGATCTTCCACTGAAAAGGCCTAGAAATAATGACAACCCAGTGGTCAGCCTGCGAGGTCTACTGCCATTTCTCACTTTAGTTCCTTGGAGTAATGGCTAATTCCAGATTTGGGCAGACATTGTACAAAATGAGTCTGGGATAGCTAACTGTGTTAGCAAGGAAGCTATTGAGGACGAATGAGGTCAGATCTAAAGGACACTGGGGCCAATTGGAAGGGGTAATTTGAGCATTAAAAAGAATAATGATTGAATGGATTGCAACACATCATATATACAAAAAGCCATGGGTTCAAAATGACACAGCCCCACAAAACTCATTGGTCACTATTGGAGGCGCTTAGGGCAGTAATTCATTATCTTGAAAATGGATAAATTAAGGGAGTTAAAACAAGCATTTATCCTGCTTTTTCTATTTGAACTATATTTTAGAGTAAACAAATATTTGATGAGAGTAAATTCTTTACAGAATTCCAGCTAGTAAATGCAAAAAGAATGGCAAAATTAGAAATCGCCATTGGGAAGCCCTAATGAAATAGGCAACATCATCAATAGATTTTGAACACATTAGGGTTGATGGGGAACTTCAAAATGGAAGAACTTAAACCCGTTGATCAGTCTTGACATCACTAGAAGTAGAACAAACAGAATTTTTGTGCTTCTTAATGTGATATGATAGGAAATTTATAGTATTGCCTATGAAATAATCTTGCCAAAAATCAAATCTGAATCTATGAAGATCTAATTACCAGTTTTTAGGAAAAATAAAGGTAAAGGAACAAATTAAATAATATTACAAGCAATCAGCCAAATCCAGAATGTGGACCCTTTTCCAGGACCTTTTCTAATTGCTCCAATAAGTAGAGAACAGTCCTGTTACAGGATACGTAAGACATAACAATCAAATGTACTATATGGACTTTTTTGGATGCCCATTACATATCAGATATAAAAAGACATTTTGAGACATTTGTGGAAATTCAGAAGTGATATTAAAAATTACTAACTTTGTTGGTATAGTAATGTTAAGTTGGTTTTTAAGTCTTTATCAGTTAAGGATACATAATGAAATATGAAGGAGTTAAATGACATGATATCTATGATTTGCTTTAAAAAGACTTCAGAAAATTATAGGTAAGGTTGGCAAAATGTTGATGGTTGCTAAAGCTTGGGTGATGCATACATCAGGGCTCATACTAGTCTTTTATATATTTCTGAAAATTTCTATGACAAAAACAAAAGGCTGTTTGGGTAGCCCATAGAACTGACAAGGAGAGCTGGAGTGTTAGTCTTAGGGGCTGTGCAGCCAGGAACAGTATGCAGTAGCGTGCCACAGAACTGCTCAGGTGCCAGTGATGTCTGTGCTGAACACTGAACTCTGCTTGCCCTGTTGACCCCAATGAAACTGGAGATTGGATGCTCCAGCTAGCACTGCTGCCCCAGAGTCTGAGGCTGTCACTGTCACCTCTTCCAGAGGAGATTCTCCTTGCTTCTTTCTGTTACTAGTTCCCAGTTCAGACACCCGTGGGTGTTACTGATTAGTAGAGTTTCTGTCTCATGCTAGCACACATGGCTGCAAGAGAGGCTGGAAAAGAAAGTATCTGGTGTTTTCAGCCTCTATAATAAGAGGGATAGCTTTGCCTCTCACCAAGCCTTAGGAGCTAGTGAATTCCCTAAGTATGAGATCAGTATTCAGAAATTAGGCAACCAAAAATAATGACAGATGTACTCTATAATCAATGTATTTGTGTTTCTGGGTTTTCTGAAGTACTACAGAACAATATTTTAACCAGATTTTTCCATTTTGACTTTATTTGAAGAAAGTCAAGATTCTAATTGTATCAGCAATGAGTTTGAGTTGGGATTTATAAGCAGAGTCCCTGGTATGTAAGAAATCTTTGTCATTCAGTTCAAGACAATCCTCGTAACATCTTATATACGTGAAAATACCCAAAGTAAATGGGTTTTTGAAAGGAATAGAAATATCTTTGCTACTGTTTAATATCTTTGCTAGTGATAGATGGAGATAATAATAAAAAAAAAAAACCACACAAAAACTCCAACTCTTACTGTATTCAGTAATTTTATTTTCTTCTTTCAACATACCAATTTTTACTCATGGCTGCTGGTAAGGAGGAAATTAGAAATCTTGGTTAACTCCATTCCCCATTTCATCCCTTCACATTTTGGTAGAATTGATAGTGATAAATGCTTAAAGACAGGCAGTAAGAGAGACAAAAGAATTGTCATATGGATAATCTAAAGAATCTTTAGTCAGATTTTTAATAACTGTGATAGTGAATGTACTTGTTTGGGTGTCATTGCTGAAAAGTCCAATTATGAGGTTCCAAGGCCTTAAAATATGCTTAAGTTATAGAGTAATATCTGTGACACTAAAAGTAGATGAGGCATTTTGTCAAAATTATAGGCTCTACAGTGCATTCATATTTATCAAGAATGCGTTAACCTCAGCTGTGTCCATTAGAGAGTCTAATTTCCCTTGCCTCTTAGATTTTCATTCCTTCATCAGTTCCTATTGATCTGATAGCTCCCAGGGAACTCGTGGCTGTTCTTGTTGATTGTAATCAGTAAAGCTTTTTGAACTTAGAAATTACTTGTTTGAGAACATCAGGTTACAAATTTTAATTCAGATATTCTAGTTACTGAGTAGCTGTAAAACTGTGCAAAAGAAATACGCGAAAATACTAGGAGACCTTTTTCTTTCTTTTAAGTATTATTCTATTTCCAAAGTACACTGGACAGGATAATCTCTTAAACTTCATATTGTGACTACAGCAAAAATTTGTACTTGATTGGCAAAAACTAATTTGTTATAAAATATGACATTACTTTTAATTGCATTTTTCAACACTTACATATTTTTTTCATTCCCAGGAATACAAACAAGTGATCCTAATGCTGTGGTTATAGGATTGGCGCCAGAACATTTTCATTATCAAATTCTGAATCAAGCATTCCGGTAAGTCTCTAGCAATTTATTTTTCATCTGATCATATACTCCCCTACTTCCCTTCTTGAGTCATTGTTATGTAAGATTATAAATGTTTTGCTTTCTGGCTACCTAGATTGTATGTGAGGACAGACATCTTCAAGATCACTTCAAGGTCTACATCAAATAATATTTATTACTGTCTTGCCTAGTTTTTAAAAAATGATCAGTATGTTAAAATGTGATCTTTGGGGTTTTTCCAGTTTATAGAATCACTATTCTATAAATTGCACCTCCGAAAGCTAGCAGTTTTATCTTTTATTATCACTCCTGTGATTCTCCACTGACTGTGCTAATCTGATGAAAAATAGCATTCAAGCTAATACACCAAAAACAATAAACGTGATTTTTCCCCTAGTTGAGATTCCAGGCTATGGAAAAAGCCTAACAAACTTGACCACACTTTCAAAGAAATTATTTAGTGAGTGATAATGGTAGTCTGAACTGGGATATTGGCAGTACGGATGAAGGAAACCAGATTCGGGTAGCATCAGTATGACTTAATGGATGACTGGGGTTCAGAAGGTGACGAAGGACAGTGAGTCAAGGCGGACATCGGATTTCTAACTTAGGCACATGTACTAGAGAACACTCCCTGTGTGGGGTTCAGGAAGTGATAAGTTTAGTTTGGGGCTATTTGGCCTATGGGATATCTAAGTGGAGATATTCCAGTGGCTGTTGGTAGAAATTTAGGAGAAACACAAGTAACACATAAATGTTATAAATCTTCAGTTGTATGTGCATTTTACTTTTATGAACTTTTTGCTGCTGCTTCCAAAAGGAGGACTGCATACAGGTTCTCATACTTTCTAAGATAAATTGAATCAGAATTTACTTGCACGTGACTTTTTCCCTTGGATTTTTCATTTTTTATCTTGCCTTTCACTTCTTACCAAACCACTAAACAGTATGATTTGTCTTTGGATTTATGACTACTTCAAAATATAGGGATATGTTAAACTAGCTTTAAAAAGTTTTTTTTTTAATAGCTTGATAAATTTTTGGTATTTTAACTGCAAGAAATGCTGTGAAAACATTTTCTTATTAGTACAAAGATCTTCAAGAATCATTCTAACTTATACTTGATATAGAATTCATTTCTTGATATAAATGTCCGAAAATCAGAATATTGGAAACTAAAACTCACTACATGGCTCAGCACATTATTTACTGTTGATCATGAAAATAGCCATCGTCATATACAGTCTATGTGGCCAGAAATAGCACCTTTTCCCCCTGTGTGCACATTAATTTTAGATCCTCAGTTAATGGAAACTATTGCTACTTAATGTACTTAGTCATTGTGATAGTCAAGCCTTTGTTTAAAACTAACAAACTTGCTTTTTATAGTTGTTCAGTATCCATTTCCTGTAGTTATTACCTGGAAGTCCACTGCTATGCCAGATTGCGTGAAGAGGTATGGGTGGGGCGAGAGGAGGTTATATGGTGTTAAATTTTCTTTTGCTTCACCTACTTCAATTATTCTACTGTAGCTTCTTGAGGTGGGTGGTGAAGGGGTGATTATCTCACCTGCTCTTTAAGTAAGGCTTACAACTATAACAGAATCAGTTTTCATTTGAAATAGAGAACCTGCTATAATTTCTTCTAAATTTACCTCTGCTACCTTTTATTCATTTCTTTAACCACAGAATTCAAGGTATTGATTGATTTTAGTTGGTAATTTGGGAAGGACATATTTAATAGGCCTCTGTCTTAGATGAATACTAGACTCAGTAATAAAAATGTATGTTGACATAATACTGACTTTATAATTCCTCGGATGCTGTCTAATTAGTACACTTCCCTAACCATATTGATTTTTTTAAACACTACATTTTAAAGCATTACAGTGCACTTATAGGTCAACTCTAATTTCACAAATGCACTTAACAGCTGGGTGGAGAGTTAACAGAAGGATTTTAGGTCTTGCCCTTCTTTGCATATTGATGTCTCCACAGGGACTATGCCTTCCAACCAATGGCTACAGCTGTTTGGATTGTGAGTGGCAAATACAGAGGTCTCAAATGAACCACCGATTAGTTAAATTACTCTTCAGGTTGATAATGAGAATAAACATTGGATTTTAAACCTGTCACATAGCTGCCTTGAATACCAGCTTCAGGGGCATATTGTCTTCATGCACATATATTAGCCTTCCACATTACACTGACTTATTTGCTATCTTTCAAATGTAGGCCCCCAAAAATGCATATAGTACAGTCTGGCGACAAACGAGTCTTAAATGTCTGAATAAAATTGAGAACACCGTATTTTAAATAATTGATTTTAGAGAAGACTATGAACTAGTTATAGAGCGTAGACATGATTTGGAGGTTTGGATTCTAGAAAACATTTAAATCCTGAGAGCAATTGCTAGCTTTTTTCTTTTACCTACTAGTAAAAGATACAAAGAATAATATAACAAACACCCATATGCCTATCAAGTGGTTTAAGAAATACAAATTATCACATATTTGATATCCCGTGCATATCCCTTCCCAATTTTATCACCCAAGACCCAAAAGTAATCAGGATTCTGAATTTTGTGTTTATTTTTTGCATGCATATCTTTATACCATAAGACATACACTTTACATTATATAGACAGTATGTATAGTATTATTACATTATGTATAGTATTATTTTGTGTGTTTTTAAACTTTATCAATTTGCTTTCTTCCTTTGTAATATTGTATAATTTGATCGATATGAATATTCATAGCTCCAGTTTATTCATTTTCACAGCTGTAGTTCTAGATTGTAGCAAAGTCTTTTTTCATCTTCTGACCTGAGTTAAAAACCCAAAGCTTAAGCATTTTAGTAATGGACCAATTATAATTAAATTTAATGATCTCTGTGAGGAGGAAGGCTACCTGGGCAAGCAGATTACTTAATCTAATTTGAACTTAGCATTAACAAGACTGAAAAATATCTAAGCACAAAAGTAATATGTCTTCATTGTGGAAAATTTTTCATACTTTCAAAAAAGAAAAAAGAAATTACCTGTAATCCTTCCACATAGCTAGTTTATTTATTTCTCTGCACATATATATTTAGACAAAAATGAGAATGCATATATACTGTGCTTATATACTGTGTGGTAATTTTCTTTTTAAAAACCCAACAATATGTTGTGCATGGTTTTCCATATTCTTAAATATTCTTCTAAAACATGGTTGATTCCCACAGTATAAACTGCTTTAAGTAGTACAATAAGTTGTGTAGCCAAATGTTTCCTGTCTTTGAGTATTTCCAGGTTTTTAAAGTTAGTTGTTTTTATTTCATTATTTTTTTTTATTATGGTGACGTTGGTTAACGAAATCCAGTTAAGTTTCAAGTGTACAATTCGACAGTAAGGCATATATATATTGCATTTTGTGTTCACCACCCATAGTTAGATTTCTTACTATCAACATGTATTTGACGGTTTTTACCCAATCTACTTCCCACCGCCCTCCCCCCATCCTCTGGTAACCACTAGTTTATTGTCCATGTCCGTGAGTCTCTGTCCAGTTTGTTTGTTGCTTTTAGGTTTATATCCCACACATAAGTGATATCATGTGGTTAAAGTTAGTTTTTATTAAAAAAAAAAAAAAAAAAAAAAAAACACAAAAAAAACTCCTAAGAAGGTTGGTTAAGCAATATGTATATTTGTTCCTTAAGATTTTTTTCCAGAAGTATACTTGCTAGAACAGAGGAAATTTGGGAGAAAACTGCATGGAATTGCTTAACATAGGAAAAGTTAAAGTTTTTAAATAATAATTAAGAGCCACTGTTCTCCAGCTTCTGGAGGAGTTTATTAAAATGTCATTGTATCTGAAGATAAGTGGCATCATAACTTTCACATTTAAATGCAGAGGTGGAAGGCTCCTTAAGAATCGTCTTTTGAAGCTTCAAAATGACTTAATTTTGGAGTTAATGACTTATTTCCTATAATTGTTACAAGGTACAATCCTCCAAAAACAAGGTAGAATCCTCCAAAAGACTTAGAGATGTACAGAAATTAGTTTTTTGGGGGTCGGGAGGTGAGATTCTTATTACCATAAATGGTTCCTGTTGAATGTTGGTTTGCTTTCTTTTCCTCATATCCTTAAGAAAAAATTAAAAGTTAATTACTCCAATATATTCAATTTCTTAAAAAGGGAAGAAGAGAAAGGTAGAAAAAAAATCAACAATTATGGCCTCAGTAATTACTGGATTTGTACGGTAACTCCTGAATCTTTTCTAAGTATTTAGAGCCCTGGGCATGAGGAATTCCATAATGATGTGACAGTAGGGCTCGAATTAGAAATATTTCTGTGGGCTTTCTCTATTTAAAAAAGGCTGACTGCTGTGCAGTCTTTTTAATTAAAGTCCAGATTATGAGAAATTGTTTAAGACTTAAGAACTTGAGTTATTTAAAGTATTCTAATAGTATATGCAAGACAACAACTTTGTATGCCAATTTGAAAATCACAGAATACAGAACTGAGTTTGTCATCAGCCTCTAACTGCTCTTACTTTTTAATTTGGGGAGATTCTTACATGATCAAGGCAACTTTTGCTACTCTAAATAAAAGGTTCAGGTGAAAAAGCCACATAAATATATTCTACTCATTTTTTAAATTAAATTTATTGGAATGACATTGGTTAATAAAATTATATAGGTTTCAAGCTTACAGTTCTGTAATACATCATCTGTATGTATACTGCATTGTGTGTTCACCACCCAAAGTCAAATCTCTTTCCATCACCATATATTTAACCCTCTTTACCCTTTTCTGCCTCCTCCCTTTTCTTCTCGTAACAACTATACTGTTTTCTGTGTCTATGAGTTTCTTTTTGTCTTGTTCATTTGTTGCTTTCAATTTTATATCCCACATATGAGTGAAATCGTATGGTTCTCAACTTTTTTCCATCTGACTTATTTCACTTAGCATGATATTCTCAAGATCTATCCATGTTGTCACAAATGGCAGTATTTCATCTTTTCTTATGGCTGTGTTGCTATTCATTTTTTTAAATTGATGTATAACATGCACAGTAAAGGCACAAATTATCAGTATACAATTCAGTAAGATTTTACACATAGATATGCTTGTGTAACCCCAACTCTGATCAAAATCTAGAACATTTCCAGAACCATAGAAGGCTTCCTATCTCAGTCAATAGCACCTCTTCCTATCACCTACTCTGCCTTCTGTCAGTATTGCCAGTTCTTGGTCTTCATATGAACAAAATCATAGAATTGTAGCATTTTTTAAATCTGTTTTCAAGATTTATCCAAGTTGTTGTATGTAGTAGTACTTTGTTTTTGTTTCATTTCTTTATTTTTGTTGTGTAGTAATCTATTGTAGTAATATTCCACTATTTATTCTACTGCCGATGGGCATTTGGATTGTCTCCAGTTTTGGCTGTTAGGAATAAAGCTGTTGTGAACATTCTTCCACATGTTTTGGCGGGGACATATGTGCTATTTCTCGAGTCTGTATCTAGAAGTGAAATTACTGGATAAGTACTTGTTTAGCTTTAGTAAGTTTTGCTGAACAATTTTATAAAGTGATCGTAGCAAGTCATACATTCCCACTGGCATGAGTCAGAGTTTCATCTGCTCCACATCCTCACTGTCTCTGGACAGTCTACGTAATTGTAGCTGTTCTGTTTGGTGTATAGTGGTATCTTACTGAATTTCAATATGTATTTCCCTGAGTAATGTTGAAACCTTTTCATATACTTATTGGCTGTTGTATAACTTCTTTTATCATGTGCCCATTCAAATCTTTTACCTTTTCTGATTGGGTTGTATTTTTATTACTGATTTGTGGGAACTCATTTTGTGTTATGTATACAAATTTTTGGTTGGATGTTTGTACTGCAGAATCTTATTCCTGTCTGTGATTTGCCTTTTCACTCTCTTAATAGTATGAGAACATGAAGTTCTTAATTTTGTTGGAGTTCAATTTGTCAAAATATCAGTAGTGCTAAGGTTGAAAATCCCTGATCTAGTTCAACCCCTTCATTGATAAGAAACCTAAGCCCACAATTGTGAAGTGATTTACTATTACCTATTTTAAGTAGTGTAGATGCTACATTTTGGACCAGAAAACGCTTGGTGGGTGGGGTGGGCAGTACACTGTAGTATGTTTAGCAGCATCCCTGGCTTCCACACACTAGATGCCAGTAGTACCCTCTGGTTGTGAAAAACCAAAAAAGTCTCAGACATTGCCCAGTGTCCCCTGGGGAGCAAAACTTCCCAGCTGAGAACCACTGAACTAGATGTCTGCCTAAGATATTTATATTGTGGTCCTGCTCTCTCATTAGGATTTTTCAGTTTTTTTTCTTTGCCCACACAGAATTTACAGCCAGAGATTTTTGTTTTAGGCTGCCTTTTACCTTTTTTCCCCCCCTTTCTTCTTGCACCTCAGTGGGCTTACATATAGACAGAAAATTCTCAGCCAGTTTCCTTCTGATACATTATTTCAGTAACAAAAACAACCAACTAACTCTTTGTTGCCCTGTCTGGTAAGTATAAGAACACCCCCAGTATTGGGGTATCTAATTTTTATATTTTTTAAATGTTTAACTATAAAAGATGTTTTCATCTGTATCCTAGAAAATGTTTACCTTTAAGTTCTTCCCGACTATGCCTTGGCTCTTCAAAGACTTGATAAAGCTTATGCTGTACAAAGAAGAACGATAGAAGCAGGAACCACTTCCCCGAGAGATGCCTATCTTTCCCAGCCTCGTGTAGCACTAGCTCCCATTTAGAGAAATGCAGAGGAACCCACAGTTTCAGCTCTTCCAGGGAAGGCACTAAAGTACTGCCTGGGAATTAAGTACACACATCAATCAAGCTGATAAGTCTTATCCCCAGTTAATATATAATAAAATATTAACAAAGCCAAATCAAATGAGTTTTTAGTTTAGCTGTATAAATGGAAAGCAATTTTGAGGTCTGTTGCATAAAGAATTCCAGTTCCGTGGTAGAGTAGCAGATAAATGGGATTGGGGGTGGGTGACAAGAAGAGATAAATAAATCACCCATTATTATCTCATTGCTATCAGCTGTGGTTCTTTAAGGCCAGCATAGTGGCTTTATCAGGTTTCCTAACAATTGGATTGTAAGATCTGCTTTAAGAAATAAATTTGTATTAATATTAGTGAATAAATTTGAGGGATCTGTCCTGTGCTGTGAGCAATTTATAATAACTAACAGTAAGGCCCTGTAATAGTCCAGTATTGGTTTTTACTTAATAAAATATTTAATCATAAATGTCTGAATTCTGCATCTCCCACAGGAAGGCATTTCCATGTCCACCAACAAGAATAATTTAGCAGCTTCATAGTTGAGCGCTTAATTACTCATAATTGTGAAGGGAAAGATGTGATGAAGTCTTCCTCGATGGACATACTAAATATTTTAACTAAGTAGATGACTTAAAGTAAATTAAGCTAGTGAGATCATTTATTGCATTGGTTAAAAGCAGTTTACGAAATATATCTAATCCCGCATTGCGTTAAATGATAGTATGTGAGTGACTGTTTCTGCTGTGTGACAGGCTGCACTTTTGGGATGGAGGCACATTTTTAGGGATGAGAGTTGGGAGGTGAATATTAAGAAGTTGGTGGGTGTTTTGGATTTGTTTTCTTATGTTTTGCCTGAGTCACTAATGATGATCCTTAGCTATTTGTAGAATTTGGTTATCAAATTAATGGGAAAATGCTTTGTGCTCTTTTGTTTGAGAGTAGTCCTGTATCAGGACAAAGAAGGAGATTTGGCAGTAAAGACTCTCAAGTAAACCTTGTTGGTGTCTTCAGGGAAGATGGCTTGATTTGCAAAGTAATGTCAGAAGCAGTCAAAAGGTAGAATGAAGAGGTAAAGGTACAAACAGAAAGTATTTGTAAAATGCTCTATTAAATTTCTGAATTATTCCCCCCCCCCCGCTTTGAATATAGTTCTTATTTTTTTAATGTATTGGGATGACAGTGATTAATAAAATTATATAGTTTCAAGTGTAAAATTCAATAATATATCATCTGTATATTGCATTGTGTATTTACCACCCAAAGTTAAATTTCTTTCCATCACCATATATTTGACACCCTTTACCCTCTTCTCCCCCCTACACCCTTTCCCTCTAGTAACCACTAAAATGTTGTCTGCGTCTACATTTTGGAGTAGAGGGAACAGGAAATCAGATATTTTAAGAGTTAGCTGAACACGTCACTACAGCAACAGTTGTGTCGTCTTGTAACGGACTCAAGATCCTCTTGCTTACCATTAGGGAAAGTTAGAACAACTTGTCTCATTAAGTTAAGCTTCTTCCCTTGAGTGTCTTATTTAGCTTTATTTCTCTTCGCTTTCCCTGGTGATTCAGGTAAAGTGTCTGAAACCACTAACGATAAAAGGTTGAAGCAATCCCAAATTTAATAATCTATCACCTTACTTTAGTGTGTCTCCGTGTAATTCCCAGCAGTTTCTTGTGAATTTATTAGAAGATGGTAAGTCATTAAAAGTTAATAAGAAACTATTTCTTTCTGTGAATATGAATAAAACTGCTTTGTAAGTCCAACGTTCTTTCCCAGTCATAAAGCCTTCCTTTTAGCCTGTTTCCGTTTTCTCTGTCTCTCTAGGTTACTCCTTGATGGGGCGCCTCTGATAGCAATCCACAAAGCCAGGTATTACAAGAGGAAAGATGGCTTAGCCCTGGGCCCTGGACCATTTGTGACTGCTTTGGAGTATGCCACAGATACCAAAGCCACAGTAGTGGGAAAACCAGAGAAAACGTTCTTTTTGGAAGCACTGCGGGGCACTGGCTATGAACCTGAGGAGGCCATCATGATAGGAGATGTAAGTAGAAGAGCCCAGGAAATGCCCTTAGCTCACCTGTCATGCTAGGAAGAGCCAATTTTGAAGCACTGCTTTGAAATACAAGCAGGCTCTGCTGCTGCTAATATCAAATGGTAATAAGTGGTTACCTATAAAACAAGCTTTCTGGTTGACGTTTAGTTATATTCTTCTAAAGAACTGAAATTTTGATTATTTCTGGCATTCTTTATATTGTGATGAGATAAATTCAAAAAGGCCATTAAATGCAAGTCAATTAAATGTTTTATGTCTTTTCAAAGAAACCTCTACAGATATTTAGATTTTTTGAATATTACTTAAGTACGTAAAAACCTATACCTAAAGAATTCTACCATTATTGATTTTTTTCTTAGTATATGCTTTGCGGAAGAACTTCCCAATCATTGTGCCACAAATAGCTAAAGATATTGATTGCCTCAGTCCTCTGAATAGCAGGGCTGAACCTGGGTGATTGGGGGCCTAACCGGTGACCTCTGGCTGTGAGTACCTTGTCAGTTTACCCCTGTGTAGTGGGAAAACATTTTCTATGTGTGCCATAAGGGAGAAAGAGCTAGAAAGCACACTGCCTTGTGGTAAGTAGGTGGCAAGGATTATATTTTAATTTTAGTAACGCATTAGGCTGGAAGGGACCATTGAGATTGTCTAGTCCAAACCTCCTCATTTTATAACTGGGAAACTAAAGCCCAGAGGGGTAAATTTGCATGCCTGAATACCCATAGCTAATTAGGGGCACAGCTGGAATAGAACTTGAGGCTGTGGGCTCCCTCTAAAATAAACTTAACTTGCGATGGCGCAAATGTATCGTGGCCCTCCTGATACGCTTTTCCACTTCTGTGTTTGCTCATCTAAACCCAAATAGGATAATCATTAAACTTGATACTGTTTTTGAGAAACCATCTTTTCAGTCACATCTCTTCCTCTTGGCAAGCGTTGATCTGACTTTCTTAGGCGAGGGTGTGCTTGCAGAAGTGGTTATCTGAGCCTGGAGACTTCAGAGTTCTTTATCCTGGAGATACTGGTGTTGGGACAGTGTGGTGGGTGGAAAGGCATGCGATAGCAGTGTCGCGCAAGGTTATTTGTTATCCAAAAGAATAGCAGTTTTTTCTTTCCCTTTCCTTGTCCACTTTTCCTCCTCTCCCTTATTCCTTCTCTTCCCCTCCCCTATCTCCACTGCTTCAACAGGACAAGTGTAGATGCAACAGAAAAGGTTTTAAGACTTCAAATGATTTTGACATTCTAAAACTCATTTCCAAGGGCTGTTGTTGAATAATATTAATGATTTTAACAGAAAATATTTTCTTCAGGCATAGCCTGAATGAATCCTGCTTATAGACATGAGATAGCAGGATTGATTTTATTGATGTTTCTTCCAGTCCTTGGATTTTATTACCTTGCATTTATCATCACAATCAACCAAGTGTATGCATCCCTGTCTTGAAGAAGAATTGGAAAGAGGAGCTAAGTTTTCTAACTGATATGCTATTCCCAAGAGTGAAGTGAGTATCACAGTCCCAGAATCTGTTCAGGCATACTGATTTGACTTGATTCCACCTGTTACAGACAATTGGATGGATAGTAAGGATAATACATTATATGGGTGGCAGAAAAGCTATTTTCTGAATATAGTTTATTCACTGTCTGCAATTGGATCATTCACCTTAGAAGCTGCCAGATGGATAGAATGCATTTTTCCATGATCTGTTTTAAGAGGAGATCAGTGTACATGTGGCAAAACGTGAAGAACTGTGACTGTGCTCTTTGAGTTTGGTTACTAGAAGTACTACTCTGTTGTGCATTTTCCACCCCTGCAACGCTTCCCTTTCCAAATGGTATGCTTCCTCAGACTACTACATGTGGATTGACCCTTTTTTATACCTTCCTCTCTCTTTCATATTAAAAAAAAACCATGAGATTATAATTGGCCATTGCAGCCTACTATGTCATCAGTTGATAGAGTTTTATTGGTAAGGTAACTGGAAACATGGACTAAATGTTTTCTTTATGCTTTTCTAGGATTGCAGGGATGATGTTGGTGGGGCTCAGAATGTTGGTATGCTGGGCATCTTAGTAAAAACTGGTATGTATCTTCTATGTAAGCATTCTCTAAAACAGATGGTAGGATACACAGTTGCTTAAAGAAAAGTGCAGAAATGGCAAAGCCCACTGGACACTTTAATTCCCTTTCTGCGACATAGCAAAAATAAACTGGTTTTAGGATTACAGGGAAAAAGACAGCGTGGGTGGGGCCCATGCTATACAATACTAGGAAGATCGGAGTTCAGACTTACCCAGGGATAACCATACACAGTTGGCAGTTAGCATTCATATGATTTTCTGGATATGCAAATTACCACATTGAAATGGACCAAAGACCATTGATTGTGGTGCTCTATAAAAATTTCTTTTCTTTTTATGCCAGCTCTAAGATGATGAAGTTGATCTCTGTAGGAACCAGCCAGCTAGGTGATATGATGCTTATGTTAATGTTTGCATTTATCTCTGTAGGAATCAGCCAGCTAGGTGATATGATGCTTATGTTAATGTTTGCATTTTTTAAAAAACACACAAAATTTTTTTTCTTATTTTTTCACTTACAAAAAATAGAAACTATTTTTTGTACCAAAATTAGGTATACTCTGTGTGATCCCTCAAATAAATTTACGAAAAAGCAAGATGCTTAATGGGGAGGACTCAGCTAATACAGTACTATGAGTACAGAGAACTGATTAAGTGTCCTAGGTCCTAGCCTCAACTCTGTGCTGACTAGCTGTGCGAGACTGTGGTTAAGGCCCTTTACCTCTTGAAGCCCTTTCAGAGTGACAGGGCTGGACTGATCCCTTCTTGCTCTCACAGTGTATGATTTTGTGCAGTTTTCTTTTATGGAGTGTAATTTAAAAAGTTCTCTCAGAGTAACGGAAGTCACGAGAGCTATGTGTGGGTTGAATGCTTGTGCATTGGAACTTAATGAGCTTTTTTAGAGACAACGAAGAGTCCCCCACCCCACCCCTCAGATGGCACCTGCTGAGCTTAGAACTAATACCACATGTTTAAGAATGAGAGCCAGAAGTCTTGTCCAAGGATTGTCGTTGGGCTCTTATAAATCAAATGACAGATAAATGGTTCCACAAATGTTTCTGAGAGCTCATTTGCCTGTTTTCACATAATGGTAATGAAACTATTTAATAGGCTGTTCATAAAAGAGACGATTTAAACATGAAGTCACAGAAGAGCTGCCATTTAGAAATTTTTTAGAAAAAGTACATTAACTCATGACTGTAACATTTGTTCAAGAAAATGTGGTTGCATAAAAGCTATTTTGAATTTAAAAATAGAAACAAGAAAACGTAGCTGCAGCTACAATGAATAAGAAGTATTTGGCAAGGCCCTGTGTGAACAGAGTGGAAACACAGTCTACTTGTGCCTGGGGTTTGGGGTAAACCATTGGAGTTCTACAGACGGTGACACCAGTCACTCGAGAATTGACAGATTTTTCAGGTTTCTCAGTCAAAATGATTAGCACCTTCTCAGCAGCACACTGCCCTTTAAGTTAAGCAAAGAGGAAGTAGCAGAAGTCAGAAAAATAGCCATTCTCCTTATCCTTCCCCATATCTTAATTTTCACACATTCACCACTTTATTTTCTGATCATTGAGGAAATCCTCAGATAAATATTTTTCCTCTTGTGCATTATTCCCATGAACATTTCCTTTCTTTAGCTCACACAAGTAAAGATTTAAGTATCAAAACTGGGCCTATGCCAGTGTCTTGTGGCTCAGCTTTCCGTTGGCTCTACCTTTTTTTCTGACTGGCACTTGGTTGTAATCAGCTTATCGCAGAGGCATCCAGATAGTCTTAGAAAAGCCAGCAGCATAATGCAACCAAATCTAAAATGTATGACTTGTAGAGCAGCTAAGTCCAACACATGGAAACAGGCCCATTTGTACTATTCACCTCTGGTCAGAAAAAATCCCAGGTAAGCCCACTGTTTGGAAATCACGCAGAGTAGCCGGCTCCACTGATATATTTGAACTCAGTGCATTTGAACAATTGCTAGGCTTCCTAGTGTTGAAATGTACTATAAAGACTTTAACTTATTCAGTAATAAGTGCTTTTTTATGGAGTCTTGAGCCATTTTGATTCTCAAAGAGTAACCTGTGGTAGATGCTCAATATACATTTGTTTAATGATATGTTAATAAAGATTTTGACTAGTCCTAATCAGAATTTTTTTCTGTTCAGCATGTAAGTCACCTAGAAAAGATGAGATCACTCTTTTTTATCTACTATCATCAACATGGGTTTCCTTGTATTCTTCCTCCATTCATCAATTACCCATTCAGGAAAGCACAGATTGCCACAGAGTCAGGCAGAGTGATAGTGGCCTGTGTCATTCACTCAGCCAACATTATTGTGCACCTGCTGTATGCCAAACACAGTACAATGGGCTAAAATTATCGTACATATGTCACTGTGTCAGTTTGTACTTTGTAGTCACTCCACTTGCTGGGCCAGATTCAGCAAAGCATTCTGCAAGCTCTTATCATGGCCTGGAAGTTGATGGTAGAGCAATAGTTAGTCATTAACTTACCTATGAGACCAAGTAGAAATCATGCAAAGGAGTTTATACTTAATGGGATTTAAGCTTGAGAAAAAGCTAGCAGTTAGAGTTTGCCATATGGGCCAAATTGTGGACAGGTACCTTGAGGATGCTAAAATGAATGAGGTGTATATTCTTTGCCTTTGTACGTTTGATGCTTGTTCCTTTCCTGTAGGAATTCATAGTCAGTAAGACAAAACAGGAAGCATCTTTGCCACCATAGTGCAAAGGTGTAGAACAGCATTTTCAGGCTTTGTGTTTGCTGGGCAAAGCCTCTTAAAGAAGCAGTTGTAGGAAATGGAAGGATGTAGAAAATGATGGTTGTTTTGTTGGGGGAGCTGGATTTAGTCAGAGGATACTGGAAAATGTGGAAGAATAAATAGCAGAAATCACAGGAAAAAAAAGATGAGAGAGCAAGGAGAAGGGGAACGTGCAGAGGCAGCCCAGGTGGCTGCGGGACAGGTGGCCTGGTTCCCCAAGGCCTCAGCTAAAGCAGTGTTCCTCCCTCCCTCCTTCCCTTCCTCCCTCCCTTCTATTCTTAAATTGTGGAATGCTCACCCTGTGTGCCGGTCATTATGTTAGGTGCTGGGAATATATTAGGGACTATAGCAGGCCTAGTCCCTACTCTCAGAGAACTTTCAGTCTTAGGTGTGAGACAGCATTAAATATATAGTTACAAATTGTTACAAATGTAGAGGCAAAGAACAGGGCACTAAGAGAGAGAATAACAGGGAAGGGATCTAATCTGATGGGAACATGGAGTCTGACCTGAAATGTGAGGAAGGTAGCCAGGTGAGAAGAACATTGGAGGCAAAGTGGAATAGCAGGTGTCAGGGTCCTCAGAAGAGCCAGGTCAGGTCTAAAATTGCAGCCTCGTGAAAGGAGCACATGCTGTAAGGTTAGAAGGGGTGCTGGGGCCAGATGTCAAAGGGCATGGTAGGCGGCAGTAGAGATTTGGGGTTCTTTCTGAAGGGCACTGAAACCCAGTAAAGGTGTTCAAACAGGGGCCGTGTATCATCTGATCTGCATTTGTAAAAGCTCTGTGACCACTGTGTGGAATGGTTCCTCTGCTGTGTTGGGGTGCTCAGTTGTGTGTCTTGAATTGCAGAGTCTGGGGAGAGTTAGGCGGTGTCCTGCCCCTTCATGCCCTGCTGTGCATGTGGCCTATCCTGAGCATCCTTTACTCTTTCCTCCCACCCCTAGGCGCTCTCATTTGCCAGGCTTACAGGGTCCTTCCTTGGCAACAGTCACCTTCTGGAGATGACAAGGCCTTTGTCCTATGGAGTCTGGGCTTTCACTTAAAAGCATTGGTTTAATCACTAGTCTTATCTTTAGCGTTGGTGGGGGAAGAAAATTACTTCATCACCTGTGGAGATTTGAAGGGAACCCTCACTGACAGGCGACCCAGTCCCTCTAATTATCCATTGTGAAAGGCCAGGACGTGGGAAGACGCTGAATATATTTCTTTGAATTGCCTTGTTGCATTCTGAGGCCTCACTAAAAGGGAGATGTGGAGCCCCTGATTTTCTGGTGGTTGTAAGGGTGGCTCTGTGATGGCCCAGGTGCTCTCAGGGTGTGATTACTGTGACATTCTAGCAGTAGCAGCAGCTTTTGTTCATTGGCTTTACTTTCATTTCAGGAAAATACCGAGCAGCAGATGAAGAAAAAATTAATCCACCTCCTTACTTAACTTGTGAGAGTTTCCCCCATGCTGTGGACCACATTCTGCAGCATCTACTGTGAACCATTATGTGAATCAGAAGCAACTTGAAACGCAGCTTTTCATCGTCTGGAATGAATCCCTCACCAACTCAGTGCCAACACAGGCAGTCACGCCCCTCAGCGCTGACACAGTTCAACTCCCTTTTATTGTGCATTAATTAGAAAGAAAGGTATTGAATTGCAGCCAGCCACTAAGCCTTGCTTCTCTCTTTTGTTTTATTTTGTAAAAGAAAGGGAAAGCTGGGATTTTATGCCATTCCTTTTAAAATATTCATCAGGTTAGGCAGGGCCAGGAGGGAGAATCTACCGCAGAGAGTCATGTTCTCTGCTTTCTCCCAATGGTAAATTGGAGGAGTGGGGTGGATTCAGATTGTGAATAAAGTTGAATGGTGTTTTTTAAGATTATAAAGTAATACATTGAAAGGTGCATTAAGCTGTAGTTTTAATATTAAGTTCAACTGTGAAACCCATCAGAAGTGCCAAGTGGAATACATGTCAGAAGAAGCAAAATAAATTGTCCTTTAGCCTAAGTGAGCGAGTAAATTTGCTTTAACGGATGTTGGAAACTAGATTATCTGCTGTGTTATTCCCAGCACGGGTGACTTCTTTTTCTCTTCATTAGCCAGAGATGACTAATTTAAGTTTAGAACCTGATTTTAATTTAAAATAATATTTCCATTAATAACCTATTCATTGCAGATGCCTATTATACTGTGTAACAGTTGTTTTGGAAATTTTATGTAAAATTAAAACTATCAGTATTTTACAGATGTTTTAATTAGACATTGTTATTAACAGGAACAGTGCAGAAACTAAAATCAAGCCTTTAATGTCTTATAGACCATGCATTTTTGAAGTTACTGTCCACTGGGGTCCTATTAACTGTACATTTGCAAGATTTCATTATTTTTGCCTCTGACACTATGGGAAAAATCTTTTAGAAGCTATTGGGACAGATTCAGGCTTTTATGTACTTGGTTACTACAGCTGTAAAATGAAATCTCGTCTAGTAGCATGGATTATTCTTCTCATGTTAAACCCACCAAAATGAAAGGGACTAAGTAGGTAATGATTTTCCTGGTACATTTGCATACTGTGATAATCCTGGCCCTTTGCAGTTGTTTTACAGGGCTCTTGGGCATTGACTTATTAGCATGTAATTGTACATCATTGTAGTGTTCACCTTATTGAGGCACACACGAAGTTAATGAGCTTCGGGTTTGGATGCTTGTTTAGAGATCAGCTTGGTCTTGGATGGGAGAGAGCAAAGCTAAATAAATGGCAGCTCTCTTTCCTTTTTTGGTGAGCACTCTGTTCTTATTTTTGCAGATGCCCCAACTTAGTACTTAAACATCCTAGAGTGCAAAAGATAGATGTGACAGGACCACCACCCCAAGAAGATGAGTGGAGTGTCAGAGAGCATAGATTTGGGAGCCTCACCATCACTTAACTAGCCCCATGACCCTGGGAAAGTCACCTAGCCTTTCATGCCTCTTTTATCTTTAAAATGCAGATAACAGTAGTGCCCACCGCATAGGCTTGTTGTGAGGGTTAAATGAATGATCCATATATTAAGTAATTAGAATTCAGCAAATGTTAAGTGCTATTCATTTGTGGTGATGATGGTGCAGAGGTAGCAGGAGTGTCCACAGTTAATCTGAAAAGGGTAGACATCTCTACAGTCAATTCAATGGGGAAAGTCTTCGTGAAGATTAAAAAAAGAGACATTCTGCTACATTTAAACTCCCTCAGGGCAAGGCTGCACAGAGAGAGAAGCTCAGTGTGCAGGTAGAGAGCACTGCTTGGTGCCTGGCAGATGAGCTACATTTAACTTTGGCCTGTTACTGTGTGTGCCTGGGTCAGTGATTCGTTGTTTGCCAGTTGCTCCATGCTAAGTGCCAGGCTAGGAAATAAGCATATAAGAAAAGGATTTTGCCTTGAAAACCCTTACTGGTTGAGCCGCCAAGGAGAATATACAAGGTATTATGAATACTTCATCCCTGCTCTGTGATATCATTCTGACTGCGGGATGAAGCAAAGTGTTCCCTCCTTTAAGCCCACATAGCACTTGTTAGGCCTTTACACGTCTCTTTTCCCCACCAGGCTGGACTGTGTCTCATTTCTTTAACTGTCTGCTATAAAACAGCTAGCACTCAGATGGTTACTGAACCAATAAAAAATAGCTGTAAATATTATAGGAATTTAATGCCAGAAGGTACAGCTGTGGGAAAGGAGGAGAAAATAAGGTTTATTGTAGATTTGTTTCTATGGGGGAGGCCTCTTTAGACACTTGGAAATAATAGATCCAGTGCTCTGGAGACAGGTTAGAGCTAAAGCAAAGAGGTGGGCATCACTGGTGGTCAGGAGTTAAATAGAGTGACAGGAATGGGTGAGATCACTTGAGCATGACGTATCCAGCCCAGGAAAACAGCTTTTCTACTTTCCTCCATTCTGGTTTGGCCCTGTGGACCATTAAAATCTTAGTTTGATATTCTATTGATTTAACAAACATTATATAAGGCTTGCTAACTGACCTGTCCACGGTGAAGTTCGTGAGAATAAATAAAAATCTTGATTTAGATCCAGGTTAGTATCAATATTCCCAGCTCAGCTGGTTGGTCTGTTTTGGGCCTTGTGGAGGAAATTTAATAACCGAAACATCTAAAGGACTTCATTTTCTATCTCTCCCATTTCCATCTCTTCAATCTTACCTCAAGGACAGTGTTTGCATCAGGTTTACAATAATCCTGTCCTGGGCCCAGGAAAGGGACCAAATGACATCTTAGGACTAGAAAGCCCACCTTGTCAGGAGATGGTTATTGAGCATCTGCCATGAGCCAGGTACATGATAGATGTGGAGGTGGGCAAAGCACCAGTCCAGTGGAGGAGGCACACGGTTGTTGCTCTGCTCTACTCTCACCTCCAGAATCCGCTGGTTTTGCAGCTCTACCTACCATTTCACATCTCTCAGAGCTGACTAATGCCTAGGAAAGGGAAGGGACTCACCCTAAGTGACAGTTGCATCAAACACCTGTACTATGGATGTCAAAAATTCCCTTAGAACCTCACCCTTAATTCCACATTTAAAAAAAAAATAGTAGCATATTGGACGGACAGGTAAGTCAAAAGCATCCCTGCACGGGTTGTGTTTAATCTGTTTTAGATCAGTGGTTGCTCATATAATATGAAACTGAAGTCTTTGGACACCTGTAATGAAGAATTTTAAAAATTGCACAGTCTGTTAAACTAAAACACTCCGCCTCAGATAGTAGAATTCCTTTTTCCTATGAAGTTGTTTGCATAGAGCCATGTTTGCATTGTCGGGTTTCTTTGACATAAGTCACAGAAGTCTTTTTCAGCATAAATGCACGAGGCCTTTGCTGACTTTGTATTAATGCCAGCCTACTGCCCTACTACCTACCTTCTCAAGGCCTACTATCCCAAAGCACGCTGCTCTCTTGAAGTAGAGCAAGGCACCTGAGCACCAGGAATTTTCATGATCTAAATTGCATATCTGTGAAAATCAAACAGTTTTGATTACCTTACATTTTTCAGTGTTTACTTTCATGACATATACATCTCAACACCTGTTTGTTTCACTGGCTGATGTGCCTGAGAAAATCGAGCTATTTATTAAATACCCACTGTGGGTAACGCACTAAGGAAGACAGAGCAGAATGTAGCTCCAACTTCTTAGATGCATATATTCTGGTTGGAAAGCGATGCATATAAAAATATATCTAACGGTCCAAAGGGCACTGACAAGTTCAAGACAGTTTAAGTCTTCTCAGAGAAGAGGTCATGCGCAATGAGCTGAGTGCTTTGGACACTAATAATAATGTCTAGCCTGTGAAGCAGGTACAATGCTTATATTCTTTTGCTTGTGCCATTTTAAAGAATGTTTAATTCATTCAGTAGCAATGAAAAAAGTATCACAAGCATGGTATTAACATTTGAGTAGGGTATATAAATAAAACACACATAACAATAAAATAGAGAAATTGCTGAGTGATAGAGATGAATAAAGCCAATAAGAACGAGGGAGTTATTTTAGATGAGTATGGCCCATCTGAGAAGGCTTCTGATGGTGACCTAAATGAAGTGAGGAACAAGTCAGAATTCTATAGGCAGATACTTAACCTTAGTTGCCGACATCCAAATATCAGGAGAATTTCAAATGTAGAGCAATTATTGGTTTTCCTAGGAAGAGTGGATGATCTGGCAGTGTTATGTTCAAATTTCTACATTCCGTGGGAACTGAGTCACTGCTGTGTCCTTCTGATAGTTTTGGCCCTCTCCACTTCACCCCAGTCCCTACCTCTTCCTTGTCTTACACTCATCTTACTTTACTCATACGTTATTACATTCCAAGTTCCTGTAGGCATTTGAGTTGTGACCTCCGTTGGATTAGATTAAATTTTCCCCAACAACTGACAGACCAATCTCCTGTATCCCTATAAATTTAGATATACTTTTAATTTACTCTAGAAAAATAACCAGAGATTCTAAACATAGTAAGTTAATCATGTGTGTCCGCTGGCCTCTTTCTCAAAGCTCCACTAAAATAAGAGGAAAGAGAGAAGTTATAAACCCACAAGAGAGTGTTAGAGGAGATAACAGTGGACGAGTGGATACAAAAATTTTGGAAGATGGTAAGTGGTTGGATAATTAAAATCAGCACAAAGAAAAGACAACCAAAATTCATCCTGTAGAACAATCTCAAAATCCCAAGGCTATAGGAAACACTACGGAGAGAGGAAGCGAGGTCTGAGGCAGGGTTGAGAAGCAAGGAATCGGTTTAAAGCTGGTAAACGAAATGGTTGGAGTCCTCGGAAACTCTCCCCATCTTGAGCAGCCAAGTGAGCACCCCAACCTGGGCAGAAGAATGGAGGTTTACTTTCTGAAAAAGTGAAACCATAAAAGTTAAGGCCTTGGGGACAGTGAGCATGGTGGTGGGCCAGGGTGAGATGCAAGGCAGAAAATGGGGATTAGGTACATACAGTGGTCCTCGGTTCCCTTCCCCTTACAACACCAGGACCAGAGGGCATGGAATGGAAAACTTACTTGATACTTGGCCATTTGGAAAATAATACCGATGGGTATTTGACAGAGCTGAGGATGTGTTACAGAAAAAAAAAAAAGTTACTTAGAAAATGAAGCAAATGAAAAAAAAAAAAGGCAGTTATTAATGCCAGGAAAGACAAAACACCAAAAAAGAAAACGTAATCCTGATTCATGAATAAGTTATCATGGAAATAGTGATTTTTTAGTTAACCTAAAATTGTAATATAACTATTTGGGATGATGGGGGAAGACCCAAATATGTGGGGGGGGGACAAGGCAGAGGGATGAAGAGCTACATTTTATTTCATCTAAAGAAGTCATTTTAATGTAAAAAACTGGTTTTTTAAAAAGCCACTATAATAAAAGCATGACCTAAAAACATACATACATAATTATTTGGAGACAAAAAGGAAAGAGGAGAGGAGGGTTGACTATGAGATTGAATAGAGGTAGAAGTATTACAAAGGTGAACTTGGAAATTAAAAGAAATGGAGGAAGTGCGTGGACATGGTGTCGAGTACACAGCAGGCTGCGTGTGGGCTTTTGGAAGTAGAGGAAGATGGCATGTCTTCACTGTGAGGGATGGCAAAACCACACTTACCCTGGAATCAGGAATGGGCAGTAAGCTAAAAGGGCCCCAATGTCTTGTCACAAAGCAGTTACCCACAGGACTGTCTCCTCCGCCTTGTCACCTGTTCACTCCTAAGCACACCTACAGTGCAAACTTGCCTACTTTCCAACTACGGCTCATAAACAGCAACAGCTGAGATTCCATTCAATTGAGATTTTATGAAATCAGAAAAGATGGTAGTGGCCACAAGCAAAAGGACCAACAGCTACAAGAAATGACAGCTGGAAGCCTCATCAAGAAAACAACCCAAAAGAAGAGTGAGGCCAGTCTGAGGCCATTTAGTTTAGAGACCTATTCATCTAGGTATCACTAGTGCAGCATAGTATAATACCTAATGATCACGAAGCTTAAGTTTAGCATATCCTAAGGTGAAATCTTTTTACGTCAAATTCATTATGTTAGGCATGTTTTCAATTTGACTGCCTTTTCCATGAAATGACATTTTAAGAGGCATTTGAGGATATCTGCTTGAAATAATACCCCCCAAATGCTTTGTTTTTGTTTAAAAGGGTACCATCTTTTAGAATATTTATCCAAAATGTCCTTTTCCTGGAAGTTTTTCTTCAGAGGAGGATTGTGTCTTGCAGGGATGAAGAAAACAAGGCAAAGGAAGAGAAAAGAAGGTGACTTACTGTAGGTAAGTTCTAGGTGGGGATAGGGGTGGCATTATCTAGTGAAAGCCTTCAAAATGTATCGAGAGTTGAAAGTAGATTCCTCTCAGATTATAGACTTCTGAGGGAGATGCTTCTAGCTGTTTATAACCTACAAGGAGATGTGGAGGAGCCTAAGAGCAGGGGAGACTCAGGATGACAGCTCTAGAAGCTTGGGTACCCTACCCTGAGCTCTGGATCCAATGAGGTATGGTAATGGAAAAGGAAGGGCAGAGCACCAGGGGCGTGAGATGTGAAAAGTTGAAAGATGTTATTAGGGGCCAGAACTCAAAATGCTCAAACTGGTAGCTATTGGTGATGTGCTAGTCACCACTGCAATTAGCTCTAGACTCAAAACAGTCATGTCTAGAGATGGGTCAGTGACATATCCGAGGGGGCATAGCTTGGTAGCGGGTTGCTGCCGATATCACTGGTTGAGGTCAGAATTAGGGAGAACTGATGAGATTCAGAATATTGTCAGAAGCAACAAACTACATTTCCTTCCCTGCTCCCATCCTTATCCACCCTTGAACTGTCAGCTGGCCAGATGGTCTGCCAAGCCTAGCTTCTGATTGGCTCCCCAGCTCAATGCTCCCCTGGGCATTCCAACACCTCTTTCCTTACTACATCTTTTTCTTCAAAATGAAAACACCAATTCACGAATGAGGAACATTGCAAGAAATTGTTCGTCAAAATTTTACAGAGTCTAATTGTAAGAAAAGTCTCCACTGCCTGACCTAATAACATATACAACTGTAATTGAAATCGTCACTATTTCGCTGATATCAATCATGAAATTAACAAAGAAATCTCACATTTCCAAAACAATACAGTTGTCCAAATTAATCCGGTCTTTAAGAATAATTTTCTTTTCTATTCTAATCATTATGTTCTTCTCTCACTTACAGTAATAAACCAGGAGGCCTCTGTGGTTGTCTTTGTGGCCAGGTCAGGGTAAATATGATTTCAAACAGACTCGAACTCACTTTGCCACGCCGAGTATCTCTGAGTCAGGTTTTTTGCTGAAGGCTTGGTGTGAGCTAGCACATCCAAAAAGTCGGCAGTGGTCACTGTATCCAGCTGGATCCTAGGTAGAGTGCTGCTCTCTAGATAAAAACACAACAGTAAACGGCATAACAATCGACCTTATGATCAATGCTCTTGAAATGCTAATAGACCTTCTTTCAAGACAATGCATAATGCAGCATTCTTAATGGTTAATGCAGAAAAGACAAGACTAAAGAGGGCTGGGGAATAAAATTTCTTTAATGTGCAACTCAGCCCATGCAGCCCAGACCAAAAAAAAAAAAAAGTGACTTAAAGGTATCATTATCAAAGTATTATTTAATATTTATATAGTGCCGCAGTTGATCCAGCCCAACATCATAGTATGCCAGAGAAATAAAAGCCCAAGCCCTAAGTTTATCTGGGGGCAAAGTTGATCAAAAGCAGAACACCAGAGTAGGGATGGGTTGAGTGCTGGAAGGACAATTTGACCAAAGAACGTGTTCAAATGTAAAGAGCCACCAAGAACAGGAGCAAGGCTCCATCTGCTGGTGAAAGGTGGATTTTTAAACACAAATTTCCCTCTCAGAACACCTGTGCTTTGATCCCATATGTACCTGACTGATGATTTTCAAGTGCATTGAAGATCTTCCTCACAGGCCGCATAGCTGCTTCCCTGCAGACCAGCTTAATGTCTGAGCCTGAATAGCCCTCAGTCTCCTGAAACAGCCACAAACTAGACATTATTGGTCAGCACGTAGAACGCTGGTGGTGATTACATCCTTATAGGCAGGACCCGGTAACGGAGTCCGGGTTTAGATTCTGCATCTGCCCCCATGAACACTATACAAAGATTCCCAGATAGAGAGTGTTTGGGGTGAGAGGGGCCTCTCTCTTAGGTTTGGATAACTTAAGAAGCTGGTCAATAAACAACTTTCTAACTCCAAATGTATGTTGTAAGATGCTGGTGAAGGACTGGACCATCCAACATAGCCTAATAGGGCCCTGTGCCTAAATCCAATGATGATCAAATTTAATAGACACTTTTGTTCTTGTAAGTAAGCTCTTACCTGCCTTTGAGGAACCTCAGAGAACATGTTCAAGTGTCCACTCAGTGGAGGCAATGATATCAGTGACAGTAGGGGTAACAGACCTAGAGCTCTTCCATTTGTGAAAGACTCATTTAATCATCACAGTAATCCTTTGCGGTGGATCTGTTACCTATTTTACAGATGAAGAAGCTGAGGCTCAGAGAATAAGTCATTCCCCTGAGGTCACACAGGGCCATAGGTTCTCTGAGTCTAAACCCTGTGCTATTTTCACTACATCGCATTGTTTCTCTCTGCTTGAACATCTCCAAGTGGCAAAGAGCTCGTTCTTTCGTGAAGAAGAAGCCCATTGCATTGCTAGAGAGTTTGGATCTTTTCTAAGTGATTCAAGGAAGAGGCTCCGAACAGCTCATGAGGAGACCCTGCCTAGAAGGTGTCTTGTGGTTCCTCCCTGCAGGGCAGCTTACCTGACTCAGCACGCTGTACTCCAGCTCTGTGCGCAGCTCCAGGGCTCTGCTCTGGCTCACGGGGGGCAGCCAGTGGCGGATCATGGCCTGCCTGGCCTCCGGGCTGGGGAGGTCAACCAGAATCCTCTTCTCCAGGCGGCGTAACATGGCACAGTCCAGCTCCCTGAAATCATGTCACAAACAGGAACTGGTTGGGGCAGTGAACTCACTTCCTAAGTGACAACTATAGTTTAAGAACAATTTTGCACTGCAGGGAGCAGTTCTGCATTTTAACTGTTAACTCTACCTCTATGCCTGAGTGGATAGGGCAATTACTTCATGCTGTTTGGGAGAAAGAATTGGTTAAGAAAAGGAAAGAAAATACATCCCCAAAACACCTGATGTAAAGGAGGTAATATCAAGTGACTTAATTTTGGGGGAAATAATCCAACTAACAGCAACCAAACAATGAGCATTCCCATTGAAGTCGTAACATGAATTATTCAGTCCTATCCTGCCAGTGAGTAAATTATTCCTGACAATGACTTGAGCACTCTGGGAAGTACATTAATTCTTCCAAGATTCTCATACATTCTGGAGCGAATGACTATCTCACTCCATTGCTCTGGTGAACTCAGAGAGCGAATGCTCCTTCCGGGTGTCCAATGCAAATGTGGCGCTTCAGACACTCATTCGTGCTCCTTCCAAAATGCTGTCATGCCAGGTTTATGCAATTTTGTATCTGTGAGCCGTTTCCCTAAATTTCTTAATATAAAATTTTCAAACAAATAGGAAAGTAGAATAAAACAATGAATATCCTTAAACCTCCCATCTTGATTCAACAACAGTTAACATTTGCTATATCTGCTTCATATCTATTTAGCTAAATTATTTCAAAGTAAGTTATATCATAAAATCCCACCCCTAAATGCTTCTGCATGCACTTCCCCTCCGAAAAGGGTATTTCCTTACATACCGCAATACTATTATTACACCTAACAGAACTAACACTGATGGCATAACGTGTCTATATTAAAATCTCTCCAGTTCATGCCAAAAATATCTTAGAGTTTTTCCGACCAAAATCTAATTACAGATCATGTATTACATATGAGTATGTCTTTTAAATCTCATAATCTAGACCAGTCTCCTTGCCCTGACCCCTTTTTGAAAAGATAAAGCTAGTTGTAGAATGAAATGCCCCACGTTCTGGATTCACCCAATGTTTTCCTCATGGTATCATGTGATGGGTTCCGCTAGCTCCTCCTTTCTAAGACAAGTTAGATCTAAAAGCTTAATTAGACTCAGGGTAAAAATTTTGGCCAATATATTTCACAGATGAAATATATCAATGTATTTTCATATTTATTATGCTGGGATCCACCTGTTGGGTTTGTCTCACTATTAGTAATGTGTTCAATTACTGGAATCATCTAGTGACAGTGTATTTCTTCACTGTAAAGGAAAAATCTCTTTGCAAGTCGTAAGTATTCTACATACAATACTTGTCACCATGTAAATGCCCCTTTCTCCAATCCCTTTCAACTAGTGGTTTTAGCATCTGTTAATGATCTTTGAGTCAATTTTTTCACGAGAGTGGTGCAAAATGGTTATTTAAAAGAAAATTTTATTCTAAATGTATTATTCAGAATTATGTGAAGTAGTTTTCCTTCATTAACTGGGGCTCTTACTTACCCAGAATCACCATTCCTGTTACCAGCAGATCATTCTGAGTGTGAGTCTGTTTACTCTTAATATGTTAAAAATTTCAAATTCCTAGAAGGGAGGGAAACATCTGTTTGATTTCCTGGTATAGAAATTAGGAAATGCTTGTGTGTTGGTCTGGGATAATAACGTTACTCATTAATAAGGAGTAACAATGAAAACATCCTCACCAGATATTTCTCATTCATAGAAACACTGAGAACTTCCAAAGCATCCTCCCATTTTTCTTAATTTAATTCTGAATCTATGTCATGCTATTTCCTTTTAGATTGAAAAATGAAAACACCCTTTTACGGAGCATACCTGACTCCTAAATTGGAGTGGCCAGATTATCTTAAAGATTGTGTTTATTCCTCCCATCTTGAGCTGAGAACCACAGGCTAGGGTTGCCTTACCAGCAATAACAGTTACTTGTTTCTTTATCAGCCTTACTTCATTGAAATTCATCTCACATCAGAGACTGAACCACCTCTTCCCCTACACAAACATCGCCCTGCTCAGGGCCAACATTCACATTCAAAACAGAGGGTCGAAGAAAGTCTGCAGAACTCTAGATTATTTTTCATATTTGAAATATTAGTAAAAGCTAATGCTTAAAATAGCACTAAGTGGTAAGTGCTGTTTTCAGCATTTAACAGATACTAATTCATTTAATTCTCAAAACAATCTTGTGGGTAGGTACTATTATTTCCATTTTAAGATGAGGAGACTGAGGTACAGAGGTTGAATAGCTTGCTTGAAGTCAGTAAGCTAGTGAATGGTGGCAGTGGATTTGAAACCAAAGAGTGAGACTCTGGAACCTGTCTCTGTCACGATCTGTTGCCAGCACAGTTACTGCAGGTAAACTCCCAAGTCACATCATGGTGAAATATCAGAACCCCGAGAACAAAGAAAGAGAGGATCATAAAAGCATTTAGAGAGAAAAAAAAGGTTACATACGAAGAAAGGATCAAGAATACAACTTCTCAATAGCAATGTGAGATATTGGAAGAAAATAAAACAATGCCTTCAAAATTCTGAGGAAAAATAATTTCCAATGTAGCAGTCTATATCTTGACCAAACCATTAATTAAGTTAGTAGACAGAATAAAGATATTTTCAACATGCAAAGCCTAAAAAATTTACCTTTCATGTACACTTTATAAGGGAAATATTGGAGGACCAAAGGGAGAGAATGAACTAAACCAAAGGGCCACAGAGGATCCAAGAAACAGATGGTCTGACACAGAGAAAGAAGGAATCTTCCAGGATGATGAGGTGAGGTCCCAGGGTCTCCTCTATATCCTGGGTGAAGAGGACAATCAGTTCAGATTGGAGTTGGTAAGAAGACTCTAGAAGACATCTCCAAGAAGATGAAATTGATAGAATACCTGAGTGTATCTGAATGAATCCAGAGTCAATTTAGGTAGTTAGCAGATAGTTGTGGCTGAATTAGTGGGAGGAGAAGGTGACGTGAGTTGGGGGAAGGAAAGGAGAGAGGGGACGGGGAGATCTTTGAATAGAGAGAAAAAAAACAAAACATTAAACTCACATTTGAAGCATTCAGTTCAGCAATATTGACCACCTTCCCAGTGTATTGTCACTGCTAAGTCTCCAATATACAGAAATGAGTAAGACAAACTCCTACTTATAGGTAAATAAAGGTGATAACAGGGAGGTTTTGACCTTGGGCTGCAGGAATGTTGGTCCCGTGAACTTCAAAGATAAAATAAGACTTGAGATCAGACCGAAAACTAAGAAAGCAGAGTGAATAAGCCGAAAAAATGGCAGAGCTAGGGGTGATCAGCAGTTGCCATTTTCTTCCATGGCCTTTCTTTGGACCAGCTGCCCATTCCTGAGAAGGCAGGGGACTGCGAAAGGTAGGTTCTTTTGTAGGAGCGTCTTCTTCTTGGTCTCCCCATTCCATCCAGAGTGACTTCATGCAGAGGGGAGGTGGGAAAACAATCCCTCACTATAGATGTCTGTATTGATCAGCTAATGCCCTAAAGCAAGAGATTTACCTCAAAACTGCCTGTGGGCACAAAATAAGTGCAACTCTCTGACAGCCTGGCCTGATGAATGCACTTTTAATGACATCAATAATAATACAATCATACAAGGGAGGAAACAAAGGACAAATGGAATGTACCCAGGAATTATTCTTTATGCCAATATATTTATATGAAAAAATTTAACCTGTGGCAGCCAGAAGATACTCTCTTTAGCTCTTACACTTTGAGTTTTGACTAATAATCCTGTTCTCCTGTCTTCTTTATTTTGGTTATCTGATACTTCCTTCACTTGAAAGGCCAAAAGCAACCAGTGAGAGTGACATGTGAGACACAGATAAGGTTCACAGACCTCAGCCTGGCCACTGAACCCTCTGCTCACTGCTATACACAGGTGGCAGTGCCCTTGGGTCACCTGGACTGTTTGCATGGACTACATGGCCTTGCACTGAGCACCTGGGCTCCTGTGCCAATCCTTCTGGGCCCTTCCTCAGCCCTTTGTTCTGCTTTCCCTTGTTAAACTGTGTGGTTCCTGGAACAGAGGTCATTCCAAATTTTAAAGAATTTGGAAATTAAATATAATTCTAGTTCATTCATTCAGTAGTTCAAACATATTCAGCATGATCAGAGAAAAGCGAAGTTTTGTGAGCAAAGTCTTTGCAGTATGTTCATAACCAACATGAAGTGAGTGGTCGTGGCAATCTTTGAAGAGCAGGTTAAGGAACTGCATACAGTATTCTTTGGTAGATAATGGGGAGCCAATGAATAGAGCATTGAAGATTACCTTGTCTTCTACAGTGAGGCTTGCTTAAGCTGAATCCTACTTACATTTTCTACTTGAGCCAGCTTCTCTCATAGAACCCAAAGAATGTATGGAGTTATTGTGGAAAGAACCTGGGTTATGTCTGCTGAGTTCTTCAATCATATGCATACACTTCCAGAGAAATATCATACCAAAGAGAAGAGAATTCATATGGGAAGAAATTTGTTTACATAAGTACATTCCTGCCCATTGCCAATGCAGTGATTTCTTAGATCTTATGCTTTCTTCTAAATATTAGGATTTGAGGGCGGGGCGGGATGGGGGGGTGTTGTTTTTTTAACCCAGAATTTGGTTATACCAGGTGTCTATTCTTAAGAGGGATAGCGATATTTCCAGCGCTTTTGCAAATAAAGCAAGGAAAAGATGAGTTTCAACATGCTTCACACACACAATATTCACACCTTTTTGTACAAACTACCATCAAGTTAAATAGACATCTAAAGATGATATTTGCCTTAATGGCCCTGTTCGATGTTTTGTCTCCCTCTGGACTCCTGGGCCTGAGTTTGTGAATACTCAACAATTGAGGCGAGTCAAATTAGCCCTAGTTGTGCTCACTAAACATTTATTACATGGCAGTTACTTTAAGCGGTAATGTTAAAATGCGACATTTGTTATTCGTCTCACTGCTTATTTACACATCAAATGGCACAGATGAGCCGTTATTTCTTGCTTCTCTCTTGTCTTCTCTGTGATGCTATAGATCAGAGAAGGTGCTCCTTGGAGGAGAAGCACTGAATAAACAAAGATGCTACATGCCATCTCACAGCTAAGAAGGAAGGAAATAACTACCCCTTTGAGACAGAATGGATTTGTCTGGGGAAATGATAAGTTCACAAGCAGTAAAGGACAGCCTAGTGCCCTGAAAGATGCTATAGATGAGAACTACCACTACCTAACCCTAAAGCATTTCTTTTGAAATTTTACAACTGAGTTTTTACACATTTTGATATTATTTATTTCTCCCAGAAGAACAAACTGCTTGAATCAGTTAAGTGCATTCCTTCACCTAAGACGCTGAGCCAAGATAAAGGCCTGTCCCAATATTCTTGATAAAAAATACACTATTTCCTTGGAGAAGGACTTGGGCAATATGTAGCAAGGAGCTTAAAAAACATCTTTACCCTTTGATATAGTAATTCTACTTCTAGAAATTTGTCCTAAAGAAACAACCAGATTTTGGTCAAAGATTTATTTCAAGGAAGTTTGTTTCAGTATTATTTATAATAGAGGAAAGCTGGGAGCATCATACATGTTCGACAGGAAAGAAATGATTAACTAAATTGTGGTATATTCATGAGTGGGAATTTAGGGCAGCCATTACAGCTTCTAATTTTCAAGGATTATTTAATGACATTGGAAATGTTCTTACTATAATGTTAAGTAATGACAGCAGGACACTGGTGGGAATACAAGATGCACAACCTCTAAGGAGGGAAATTTGGCAATCTCTACTATAATTTCATGCACATTAACCCTTTGACCCAGCATGTCTATTTCCAGGAACCTACCCCAAAGATACACTGGCAAATACACAAAGTGATATGTGCACACCATGACTCATTGCAGCATTATTTTTAATACCAAAAAAGTAGGAATAACCAAAATACCCATCCTTAGGTGATTGGGATAGGTTACCATATGCACTAAATGGGACATATGCAGCTATAAATGGAGTAAAGAAGAATTTTCTGTATTTCTTTGGAAAGATCCCCAGTATATTCTGTTAAGGAAAAAAAAAAATCAAGATACAGAACAATTTATATAATATGTCTCCTTTTGTGTAAGTAAACCAAGTTCAGTTATTCTATGGAGTTCTTTAAAAAAAAAAAAACCTTGAGAGTTTAGCTGTGGAGCGGGTGGCAGCTTATCTCTATATAACATTATATTCATTATGTATCATTAGTCCAGGGAGCCTCAACTGGGAGTGATTCTCCCCACCCCCCGAGAACATTTAGCAATGTCTGGAGATATACTTTGGTTGTCACAACTGGGGAATAGGTGGTGCTACTGGCATCTTGTGGGGAGAGGCCAGGGATGCTGCCTAGCATCCTACAGTGCACAGGACAGCCCCCCACAGCAAAGAGTTATCTGGCCCAAAATGTCAATAGTGCTGAGGTTGAGAAAGCTTGAATTGGCACTTCTATCTTAGTTAGGCCAGGTCTGTGCCATTTTCGTCATCAAAATGTTACCGTCCTGATAGTATTGGTATTATCACTGAGAAACTCTGTTATATATACAAATATAAAATAGATCTACATATTATGATAAAATTAATATTATATTAATGTTGTTAAGGACTAAGGTTTTCACAATTAGAGAAAATATGCAATATAAAATCAAAGAATTTAACTAAATTAAAGAATTTAATTAAATTTGAATGGGAAATACTATTGTGAACCTATTATTTGCCTCTTTTTAAAACTATGTATTTCCTAGCTCTGCCGAATCAAAAGGTCAAGGACTAATGGTAATCCAGTAGCAAGGAGCCCCTCTAATTGTGAGACTATAATTCTCTCAATATCATTTCCCATTAAAGGGACCCAGAGCTCTGTGAATCAATGGCTAATTCCAGGTCTGGATCAAAATGTACAAATGAAGCCTGAGTCATCTTGTGCAAGTAACAAAGAAGGTTGGCCTTGGCCACACCTAATAGCAGGGACACTAAGAAATAGAACTCCAAAATTCTATGTTGGGTAATGGGAATATTGGGAAGCAATTAATCAATCTCTGCCACAGCAGCATGGGATTAGGCAAATTAGTCTCTGGAACTGCACTGTCCAATATGGTAGCCATCAACCAACCACCTGTAGCTACTGGACCTTGAAATTTGGCTAGTCCAAATTGAAATGTGCCATAAATTTAAAATGGATTTGCACTGAATTTCAAAGATTTACTATTAAAAAAGTAAAATATCGCAATATTCTTAATATTGATTACATATTGAAATGATATTTTGGATATGTTGGGCTAAATATAATGTTATTTAAATTAATTTTATGTTTCTTTTTATATTTTTAAATGTAAAATTTTAAAGTGCATGTGTGCCTCACATTATACTTCTATGAGACAGCATTGCCATCAAATAACCAGTCACAGGGTTTTCAGAAAGCCTCCGAGCCTAGGAATGACAGACATGGGAAGTTTAACAAGGGCAGAAAGAGAGAAAGAGGAACAAAAACGTTCAGAAAGGAAGGAAGAGAGAGAGGAAGGGATGGGAGAAAAAGAGGCGAAGGAAGGAGGAAGCAAGGAAGGCAAAAGTTCCTTAAACGATTGAACATAGAGTTACCATAACAATTCCACTCATAGTTACAAGAATAGGCAAATATATAGAAACAGAAAATAGATTACTGGTTGCCTGGTGCTGGGAGCAGTAATTAATAATGGGTATGGGGTTTCTTTGGGGGTAAAGAAAAATGTTCTAAAATTGATTGCAGTGATAGTTGTACAACCATATAAATATAGTTAAAACCATTGAACCGTATACTTTAAATAAGTAAATTTTATGGTACATGAGTTATATCTCAACAGAGATTTTCTTTAAAAAACTGATGAGGTTATATCTGACAAGTCATTAGATCATATAGAAAGGGAAGTGGGTTGGGGAGAGACTGACTCATTAGTTACCACTGGAGGTTACTAGGGTACAACTCATGACTTTAAAAATCAAAAAGAAAGAATCCTGCTTGTCTAGTAAGAACTATATTTCAGGGTAACTAAATAGCCTTACTGGATAAGAGAAAGTTCTATTATAGAGAGCAGTTCTAGTTATCAATGAGAGGGAACCATAGAATCACACCCCTAGTGAAATAATGATTTGGGCAAAGATCATCAATGGATGCTAAAACCGTTGATGAGAACTGTACACCTGAACGCACTGATAGATCTTGGCTTCACCTGAAGCTGGACAACAGGACATTACCTCTCTCTGGATGCAATACGATGTGATGTACGCAGCATAACCTATGATGTATGTTTGCCCAAAAATTATGCTGATCCTGAATCTAATCTAATGTTTAGTCTAGAGTAATTATAGTGGTAAGAGAAACAATCTGAATACTACTATGAGGATACAATGAGCCAAACCCAGAAAGTTTAGACATTCTACAGGACAATTACCTTGACAGTCAAGTCAATGGCAAGTGAGGGGGGGAAAAAAAAGGAATTTGATCCAAATTAAAAGAGACTTTAGAGAACAATAAATTACAAAATGCAAACCTTGCTTGAGTACCGGGGTGAATCTTGCTTGGATATTAGTTTAGTAAATCAGTTGTAAAAAGACATTTTTGAAACAAAATGGGAAATCTGAATATAAACTGAGTATTAGATAATATTAAGGAATTAATATTGTTGGGGGTGATAATGGCATTGTGAGAATGTAAGAAAATACCCTTATTTTTTTAAAGATGTATGCTGAAGTATGTATGTGAGAAATAACGTAATAATCTGGGATATAATTTAAGATATTCAGCAAAAAAGAAGGGAGGTAAGAATAGATGAAATCAATTGGGCAAGATTGTTAGTTATGGAAACTGTGAAGTGGTGGGTTCATTGTGTCTTTTTCTTTTTTAGTGTTTGTTTGGAGTTTTTCATAATAAAATGTTTATTAAAATCTCAGCAATGCTCAAGGATGTATGGGTTAGAGCATATTGGTTCCAAGATACATTGTAATGAAGCAATCTGTGATATGAAAGATGGACTCTCAAAAGCATGTGTGTATTTGCCATTTGACATGTTAGAGGAATTCTTTCAGGAAAGCCCTTCTAAGCTTATTTAATTTAACTTTTTATTATTTGCAATTTTTTTGGCGGGGGGTGGGGGTTGCCTCTCTGAACCATTTTATTTGGGGCTTACCAAAACTGATTACCTTAGGGAAATAGTGGCAGCACAATAACTTCCTCAACCAAGTCCTAGGTATCATTGGCAGCAGAGGGTTCTCTAATCCTCTAGAAAAGGCGTAGGTCTCCCTGGGGACATAGACCTTCTCAAAGCCAGGCACAAAGCTTCACTGTTTTCACACCCTCTCCCCTGAGACATAAGTAAAGTATTATGATCAACCCTGTTTCAAATGGATGAAGGAACAGAAATTCTTTCTCTAAAGGATTCCACAATTGTAATTAAATAGACTCCACTTTAATATTACCTATAAATAACCTGTATCTTCAAAATGCAGAATGCTGATCACCTTAGCACATTAGAGAACATGTGTAAACTTGCAGGGAGGTGGAACCAGGTTTAAATTATGAATATATTTAAAATAACAGATTACACATAAGCATCATGATTTCTTTTCAGTGACTTCTGCTTTAGGAGCCCAGCTGATCAGCACGTCCTAAAGAAGTGAGTCTCATTTCACCTTTGCATGTGGAAACAGAAATGAAAGGGCAGGGGTGAGGTAAGGGTGTCAAAGTCTGAGCCCTGTTGCAAATTTGCTGTTGACTTAGGGTAGATTGACCTCCCTTGACCTTGGTCCCCCTCTGCCAATGGGAAAGCAGCATTTCCTTATCTGTCTCCTGTCTCACCTGTATCTCAAAAGAAATAATGAACGTGAAAATATTCTTGGAATTATAAAAGATTATAATTATTCTTAAAATATACTCTCCAAGTAGATATTGTTTCTCCCTAGTCAACATCTCTTATTTCCCAATTCCCCTTCTAGAATTTTTCTTAAACCGCTCTGGGATACAGTTTGAATAAAAGACTCTGAGAGTAGGTTGTATTTTCAATTAGAGATTATTTAGCTTTCTATTTACTGTGCAACATTAAGGAAACTATTTTCTTCCTAACTTAAAAAAAGCTTAATTTTAATACTGTTAAAATCTAACATACTATTTCTGGTATAGTCTCTGAGTCCTAGAGATTTTAGCATGTTATAGTTCTATGCCAAAGTCCTGTTTAAACATAGTACATAAATTGTTTTTAAATGCAAAATATCAATTTTAAATATTGTCAGTGGTAGCCCTAGCCTAGGTTTCTTCTGTTAAGGCAGATTCTTTCATGGTACAGATAGTGAGGATTGAGGACTTGAACAGGTAAGACTTCAGATTAATCTTCTGAGACTGGAACCAAACAAGGAGGCTTTGCCCAAAGTGGCCACTATAATATCTTTATCCGTACTTACATGTATTCTGAAATGTATTCAGAATGCACTCTCTAGATGTCTTACCAGGGCAGGTTAGAAGCTGCTAAAACAAACACAAGGTCTTCAGAGCGAGCCAGCCCATCCATCTGCACCAGTAGTTCTGTCTTCATCCGAAGGCTTCCCTCATGCTCTCCGCTAGAGAGAGACAGGAGGTGAGGTTCTCCCAAGGGCAAAGCCTTTGCTTCCCATGACAAAAGCAGCACTCACGGCAAGGACTCAGGGACTGTGGAAAGGGTTCCCTTCTGGCAGCTAACCCCTTCCTTGCCTCATTCTCAAGAGCCACTCCTATGAGAGTTGGAAGAAACAAGTCATTTGGCGCTATATTCCCTTAGAGAGTAATAGAGAGGAAGTAAATGAACATAATGATGATATTGATAAGAAAACCAAATGTTTGCAGTGAACTGGAAAATAACTGAAGGATAGACAGTGCCACTGGTCGGTTAAATGCAACCTGCTGTGTCTACCTGCCGTATTATTTACCTTTAAAAAAAAATAAAACGGCATAATTGAGAATAATCCTTTTCATTTATATAGCAGGCATGAAAGAAGTTTCACAGGCAGTATTTCTTTTAGTACAATGTATGGATATAAACTGTCCAAAAAGAGAGAATAACTGCTAGACAGATCTGTTTCATTCTCTCCTAGTAAGAGGCAAAATAATGACATGGGAACTATCTATGCTTTCCTTGCACAGCAAATTGGAGGCAAATTCATCCTCCAACCTCCCCACCCCCACCACTGCCAAAGACCCTCCCACAAGAAAGAGCTCACTACAGGACCCAGACAATCCAAATTGGCTCTAAATACAGACCACATCCAGCAGGCTCTCCTTCCTCTTCACTTGTGTGGATGAAGGTTGAAGGACAGAAAAAAAAAATACCTTTCTTGGACAAGATGACATTCAATTTCTCATCTCTGTATGTATATGGTGGCAATCCAAATCAGGTATGCAGTTTTTTTTTTAGGAACTTTGTCCCTTATTATCTAACTACCTTTTCCCAAGAGAGCAGTCTCACAGTACAGTTATATATTTATTCAGCATTTGCCCCTAATTATTATTCTTTTAACATAACATGACCCAAGAAGTCTTCCAAGCACCTGCCCCGATTCCCTGGCTCTTTGCAGATTCTAGGTTTAGAGTTTAAGTTCCGGACGAGGAAACTGACATTCGGTGCCAAACCTGGAGCACACTCAAGGATAGTAAGTAAAGTTTCCCAATTAGCTCAGTC
>NW_006442107.1:5646489-5662311 GCF_000325575.1 Pteropus alecto
CGTCTGTTACCCAGGAGCCGTGCCTCTCTGACTCATCACCGATTCCAGCTCATCCAGGAAAATGGTGGAGGGGGCATGATAGCGAGCAAGTTCAAATAACACCTGGTGGGAGAAAAGCAACCACATGTTCAAATTTGTATATTTAAAGTTCTGAGATGCTCCCAGAGATTAAAAGCTTAGAATGACTATAATATTAAGCATTTATGCTGCACTCTGTTGTATATTTCACTAATAACTTTATAATCATGACAATTATTTCTCCCTAGCACACCCCATGGGGTTGGATGGTCCAATTATTTCCATTTATCACTTGATAAAATTAGAGCCAGAGAGAGTCAGTGGTTAGCTCAAGGTTACTAATCATATATGGGAGAACTTAAAGTAATACTCAGCCCTCAGCTTCCAGACCGTTAGCTAACCCCGAGACCCTCTGTCAATATCATGTTCCACAGGGACACAAAAGCCTTGAAATACGTAAAATCCTTTGATAAGTTTCCCTAAGCCTTTTGGGATAATGACAAGGTTATTCTCAAAAGGAAGAATTGCAGGAAAAGGATAGAGTTCCAGTCATGGGTAACAGGACCAAAGAATTTTGCCTCTTTCTGCTCCCCAGATTATTCCACGGGGTCTCCATACCGCCCCGACACTGCCGTTCAGTAGGCTCAGCTACTTGAAGGCAATTCCCGATTGAGTAAAACGTTCCATTCCAGAATAAACTGTTATAGACTGAACAAGAATAGGAAAGCAAGCAGCAAAAGCACAGACATATAAAAACAAAATAAAGAGCTCTAAAGGGAGATATGGTGGTGATGAAAAGAGTATAAAAAGCTAGACCCTTTTTTTTTTAAACCCTGAAACTGTTCTCTTGAGCACCATATACAATTCTTCACTGGTTGATCAGAGAAAGCAGTAGAGATTTAGAAACGAGGTTCTTTAATAGGCAGAGGGGATTTATTCTCCATGTCACTTAGCACTAGCAAAGCATCACAAATAAGAAAGAAAGGGCTCAAAAAGGCCAGATGGTGGTTTTCATGAGTAGTAGCAGGTTGTCCCTTACAAGTCTCCTTTTCACCAAATGGGAAATTTCTCTCCTTTACCACTGCTTGCATTATGGTACATCCATATTCATGCTCAAGTATTTTCCTTTACAGAATCTAATTTCATTCAGCCAAGACAGTTGGCTCAGCCTAATGAACTGAGAGGACAGTGTCCATTCTGGGACACTCATCGCAAATGCCTTTTAGACATAATAGAAAGCACCTCATTAGAAGCAAGTAACTTGTCTTGTCACACACACACACACAAAAGCCCAAATATACCTGATATTAAGGATGAGTGTAACAGCAGCAATCTACTCAATGAAAAATGGAATATTAGGACTCTGTTAGAATCGTACACATTTTTAAGGAGCTCCCTAAGGTGCAGAGAGATGAAGGGGCAAGACAAGACCAAACATCCAGTTGGAAAGAGAACCATATCTGGAGCCTGTGTCTCCATGTTGATCACGCCACTGCTCTTTCCACTGCCAGAGAATATACAGAATCCTAGGTAAGTGCTCTGGAAGCATTACTTTAAAATTTTCAAAAGTACTTGGAGGAAGTTAAATCATATAGCTGGGGGTGGAGGGTGGATGTTGAAAGATGTAAGCACCAACAGGTGTGTGCATTTGCTAAAGAGACCACTCAAGTATTCAATAGCATCAACTCCTAAGAGGCATGAACATTAGGAAGGGAGGGAGGAATATAACCCAAGGGTTCCCTATAAATAACTCTTAATTGGAACAGAAAGAGAAGCAAATGGTAGGAACACTTCTTTGATTTAAGGGAAGGTCCCGAAGGGCTTTCTTTATCTGAAAGCTTCACAATAAGGAGCTTGACAGCATGACCAAGATTTTGCAGGTGATATTTTCAAGAGCTCAGAAAACAAAGTAGTTTCTTAAAGGATAGAAGATGAGATCCTTCAAGATTAGTAGAGGTTATCTATTTTTCTCTTGAATTATTTTTTTTAAATATCCAAAATAAAACCTCATTTCACAGGAAAAAGAAATACAAATTCTTCTAAACCTATGAAAAGATGTTCAAATTCATGCAGAATTAAAGCAATGCATATTTGAGCACTGAAATATTTCTGTCACTATCAGATTGGCAAAGATTTTAAAATTTGAGTTCTATACAGTGTTGGCCAGGATGCGGGAAAGCAAACACATTCACCATTGATGGGAGTGTAAGCTGGTGCCACCCTGCTGGCAGGCAGTTTTGCAATCATGATGTTCATTCCCTCTGGCCCAGCAATTCTACTTCAAAGAAATAGTCCTACGTGACTATATATGCAAAGTTGTGTGTGTATTCACACTGTTCACTGTAACTTTGTCGTAATAGCAAGAGACTGGAAACAACCTAAATGTCCATCAAGAAAAGACTGGTTAAATATGTTTTGGGACACACCCATGCTTTGAAATACTCATTCAGACACGTAAAAGGACATGTTCTGTCTGTAATAATGTGGAACAATACCCAAGTTATACTGTCAAGTGAGAAAAAAATACAAAGTACAGGGAAAAAAATGTTCCTAATTGTATTTAAAAAGGGAGATACAGATACAGTTATTGATGTTAATGCAGATGGAGATAAATGTTCCATAAGATTGCACCAGGAATTGTAGTGGTTGCCTCTGGGGTGAAGGCTCACAGGTCTATATACCATTTTGTACTTTTTTTTTTTTCCTCCAAAAAGACTAGCTACTTTTTAAATATAAAATGGAGGAATCATTTCTTCACTCTTAGAATTCTAACAAAAGAATATTTGAAGCAGAGGACAACTTTAAATAAAATGCTCACACAGAAGGGAGAGTTGTGGTTAAATGGCTTTTCTGGCTATTTGGCATTAAACAAGAAAATCAATTTAGTATTAATCTTTGTTAAGAATATTCACACAATATCTGAATGAATTCTTCTGTCCCGGTTAAGTGCTCTCCAGGTAAGTGCTGTCCAGGCAATATAGTGCAGTGTTTCTTTGAACACTTTGCTGTATCTTGTGTTCATAGCTCTAACCACTGTTTTCCACGATAGGAGAGGAATCTAAACTGATTCTAGGGGAATTTTGTAAGTTTTGTTTGTTCCTCAGCACACAGAAATGGAATGTTAAAAATAAAAAAAAATCTTCAGGCTGATAAGGATTTTAGTTAGTTGAATTTTAGCTGGAACCCACAAATTGAGGAGCAGCTAAATTCAGGTCCCATCTTTGGACCTGGAAATGAGTTAGACTTAAGATGAAGAACAAAGAAATAGAAGATGTCAATATAGATTTCCATGAAATACAATCTTAAAGAGGTGATAAGAGTTTATAAAAACATACACATTTGAAACAACTTGAGAACAATGATCAAAATAGTGAGTAATAGGTTACTTCAGGTAAATGAGTCCTTTAAAATATCTTATTATGCCTTCCAATTAAGCCATAATATTTTGAAAATGAGTCACCCAAGGAAATATAATTTAAGGATAAAATTTTAGATTAATTTCTTCTCATAAAAAATATAATTTTTTCACTTAGTAGTGATTACCTATCAGTCATTCCACAGAGTGCAATAGTTTAAAAGGATTTCTGAGAAGGACCCACCTTATATTAAGGCATAAATCATAAACAGGTGTTCTCAAAAGATAAAATTTTATATTATAAAATATACTATAGACGATGAATGAGATATTGTAAAGATGGAAACAATCTCTTAAGGAAAGAAAAAAAACCCTACATCCTGTAGGCACTGTGAAGGAAAGTTGCCGAGAGCATCTGAAAGAATAATTAAGTTTTAAATTTCTTAAAACTAGCATACAGTAGTAGTCTTTCAATAAATGTTAACTGAATATCCTGCAATGCTTAATAATAAATGCTTCTCTAGTGAAAAAAAAAAAATAGGCCACTTCAGAGACAGTTTTTTCCAGCTTCCATTCATAACTTGCATGAATCACAAAAGCACTGCCAGTCAAATTCCCAAAGGAAGGAAGATCATGTTTTGCTGATGGGAGCATAACTAATATCCACATATGATAGTCACTCCATCTCCCAGGCTTTTGGTAATCAAGATCCAGGGTAAATTCTAACATATAAATCACCTACAAACAAATAAGCTGTAACATCATTTTATACTACTGTATTCTGCTGGAACTTATTCTAAAAATCCAAAATCAAGAATGCCTGTATCTATGAAACAAACTGGTGATTACCAGAGAAGGGAAGGGTTGAGGGGATGGACAAAATAAGTGAAACAGACTAAGAGATACAAACTACAAACTTCTAGTTATAAAATAAATGTCACGGGGATATAATGTATAGCATAGGAAATATAGTCAACCATATTGTAGTAACTTTGTATGGAGACAGATGGTAACTAGACTTATTGTGGGGATCATTCGATAATGTGTATAAATGTCAAATCACTATGATGTAGACCTGAAACTAATAGGATATTGTATGTCAATTATACATGAAAAAAAAAATTCCTACCCGAACAAGTTTTTCTGAATCCCCTCTCCATTTGCTGACAATGGTAGATGCAGAAATGTTAAAGAAGGTTGTTTTGCATTCCGTGGCCACAGCTTTGGCCAGCAAAGTCTTTCCTGTACCTAGAGACACATGCGAATAAAGTATGAGCAGCACTTGAACTTCACTTCTTTGCTTACAGACAGAAATCAGTCTCACAAGCAAAAAAGGAGGAGGTTCCTCGGCACTTGTTTGCCCCAGTCCTGAGGCGAGGACAGGTGGGGCAACTCATCCTCTGCATACACGCTTAATACCAAGACTAAACCAGAAAAGCACCTTTACCTGGAGGGCCATACAGCAGTAGTCCTTTCCAGGGGGAAAGAATTCCTGTAAACAGCTGTGGGTACTATGGGAACAAGGAACAGCAATGAGGTTTGGTATCTGTGAGTCAGTCGCACCCTTAGCATAGGCAAGCTAGCGAAGCTGGAGTGAAACACAGCACAACGCTAAGATTCACATTTTCCTTTTTTTAAGGCTGGCTACTAATGCATATATCTTATTTATCCCAATTTTACTTTCACATTTGATAGGAATGCATGGCTTAATTTTTGTGACTTTTTAAAAGAGAAACATTTTTAAGGAGAAAAAAAAAAAAGGCATATGTATGTACTTTTCCTCTCCATTACGATGGAGATCAAGATCCAGGATAAATTTCTTACATGATAACATCATTTCCCCCGAGTTCTATATGCAGAGCATTTGGCAATCGTTTGAATGTTGTAAAGCGGGTATGAAACTTAAGAGAAACGCTAGAACCAACAAATAAAGGTGTATGTGAATAAAACACAAAGCTGTGGGGAAGTCTGATTTAGAAATTGGGAACATTCAGTGCCGAATGCATTATGAGACACTGGCTCCAAAACGGGACATGCATAATCTTCAATGAGTCTCTCCCATTAGTTCGAATTCAAACAATCTGGAGGGTGGGTAGGGTTGGTAGAGAACAACCATAAGGAAAGAGGATAGTATAACTGTACCTGGCTTTTAGTTCCTAGCTGATGCTAATGTCAAAATCTCTATGCCATCACGTACAGAGCTTATAATATCATGGAGATAACACATCCAGGGAGTTTCAATGAGATGTTCTATCCTTTCCATAAGTCTTGGACTATAGAGCCACTCAGAGGCATTGGTGAATGAACATCTACCAGTTCTGAACACTAGCGTATTTCTTACCCCCATGTCTGAACACAGGAAAAAAGGTGGAGAAACACAATCCACATTTATTGATTTTTGTCTCACTAGAATAGAAGCATCCAAAAATCAGGGGCGGCAAGGATTCAGTGGCAAAAAATAAATAGGTTATTCAACAAAACAAACTTGTAATCCTGACTGAAAATGGCCACGAATTCCTTCTAGCTCCTTCCATCAAGAGGCAGAGTATATTTCTCCACCACTTGAATCTGGACTTGACCTTGTAATTTCAGTCAATGGGATATTAGCAAATATAAGGAGTTTGAAAATATAAGACTAGGAAATATGAGGACTATAAGAGGAGACATGGGAAACGCTCATGGATTGAGACCTGGCCTTTCTTGCTTCTGTCCGTAAACTCTCCGCCACCACGTGGATAAGACTGGCCTTGCCTGCTGGAGGACGAGCGGCACGTGGAGAGAAGCCTCAGCTGTCCTGTTTATCCCAGCTTTCCCAGCCTCTCCATCTTTTCCAAACACTCTGGCTGAAGCCGCACACATGTGAATGAGGCCAGCCAATACCATGTGAAAAAGAGAGAAACCGGCCCAGCTGAGCCCAGCCCCCACTGCCTACCCACAGAATTGCAAACAAATAATTATTGTTTCAAAGACACTACATTTTGGGGTGGTCTGTCATACAGCTAAAGCTATGTGATACACTGACCTTCTCATCACCACATTTGTAAACCAAACATGGAGAGTCTTGTTTTTCTTTTTTCTTTTTTTTTCCTGTTGATTGAGCCACTCTGCACAAAGACTTGTCAGGAGTAAGTGATGACACAGCATGCTGTCTTTACTGGCCATTGCCCTAAAGGAGCTACCTAGTCTTTACAACCAGCCAAAAGCAAAGCTCCAGATGATGGGAGTTTGGGGGGAAGGAGGGATATATATGAAAACGAAGTAAGCAGCCCTCTCCTACAGAATATTTCTACTATAATATATTTTTTTGGAGGCAAGCTAATTTGAGCTGATCTATAGGAACTTACAAATCATATGTACTACAGAGTCTTAAATCTTAAATTTCCACTTAGAGCAGACACCTGCCTTGAACCCACATGTAACATGATTTCAAACTGTCTAGAATGTACTGGGCCTTGGTACTCCAGTATTGACGAAGTATTGTGACACAGGCAAAAAGTTAACTTGTGGACAGAAAACCATCCTGTGCCTCTCTCCCAGATGAGTGTATGACATACAACTTGTCCAGTGGATAATAAACAGAAAAGTCCCCCAAGAGGCTTCTCATCCTTACCCTTGTAGGATACACAACAGCTTCTTTGACTAACTGCTTGGCTGCATCGAGTCCAATAATGTCATTCCACTTTATGTTTGGATTATGGAGATAAATGTCCTGCAATGCACATTTGATCATTTTGTTAAAACTAATGTTTTCCTCCACAGCTGTAATAAACACAGGAGCTGCAGAATACTTGACTTACAATAGGACATAAAGTGCCGGTGATAAAATTTTTTCATGTTAGATATATGTATTTATGCACATTGTAATTTGGGATTGGTTCACCAAAGGGATGCCATAGGAATATTCAGTGATTTTCCCTGAAGAAGATATTGATAATAAAATATGGTACTTTTAGCGGGGGAAAAAAACTCCTAATGATAGACTATACCTGGCTTCAGTCAATAGCAAACCAGGCTGATTTACGACCGTAATCAAAGAAGGTACAGAATATGCCTTCAAATTACATTAGCTTTTACTGGGAAGCACAGTTCCTAGCCCACGCCTGGCCTCTCTCTTGCTCTTTGATCTTGCAAACACTTTTTTAATTTGTTGCATAAAAAAATTAATGCTCCTCTGAAACCAATTTCTCTTTTTCTCTAGTGATTGCTCCCTACTTCCATCAAGAACAATTGCTTCTACAAAATTCAAGGAAGCCAACAACCAAGCAAAAGTGAATTTTTCCCTCTTAGAGTAGAGCCCTGTAGCAACCATCTAGGGTAATCGATTAAGGTAGCTTTTACTGATAACTCATTTACAGTTTCCAAACTTCAATTTCACAAGACGCCTCAGAACAGGCACTCAGGGCCCTTTCTCAGTAGGAGCTGTTTGGGGCAAACAATATTTGGAGTATTACATCAAAACAAACAAACAAACAAACAAGAACTTCTTTCCAAAGTCATCCTGATGGCTACAGAACAATCTGGAAACTATTTTTTAAGTTATTTAATTTTTAAATAAGTGATACATGCATAAGCTCAAAAATACAAAAAATGTTTTAAACGCCGGTGAGATGTTATGCTCCCACTTCTGTCCTTCATCCTCCCAGCTCCCTTCATCACAGGTGACGGCTTTTATTAGAGACATTATTTCTGCAAGGGATTTTGGTCGTACATAATATTCATGATTCATTCCTGAGTGGGATGACAGCGAAAGGATTCCGTCTTCCAAGATCCTGGGAGAACCCACCCTGCCTTTAAAGCCTGGATCTGCATGGCCACCAGCCACTCGCGTTCTTCTTACTACCCTTTCACGCACAGTGGTTGTTCATCTGCCTTGGAATTCAAAGCATCCATAGATAATGGTAGTATTTCTTGCTCTCTTCTAAAGTTGACATGCGTTCCACATAGCAGTGTTTAATTTCCCAATAGGAAGTTTCTCCTTATAGCAATCAAAAGTTATTAGTCAGAATTCGACAGGGCTCCCGCATGAGGTGGTGAGCTCCCTCTCGCTGTAAGCATCCAAGCAGAGTCTGGATGATCGCCTCCCATGGTACTATAGAAAGGATTCCAGACGAAATCATCTCAGGCCACTTCCACTCTACAACTCTACCATCACTAGTCATGTCATTCTTTTGAGACTATTAATTTTTATGGCCATGAACAATATTTTTCTCTGCTTTCTTATGCATCCCGGTTACCATAGTCTGGCTTGACCTTGCATCCTCTCCCAGAGCTGGTCTCCCTATCTCCATTCCGTTGATATTCATCCACCACACTGTCATGAGAACAAGCTATCTAAAAACACATTTGATTATCCCATTCTTGATGGACACCCTTGAAAGATTCCCCACTTCCAGCAGGGAGCAGGTCCTGTTCACAGCGCCCTTCCTCAGGAAACCTGGCTCTCTCCAGCACTCTGCATGCCCTACTTGGCTTACAAGAAACACTGCACAAGTGATATAATTTCACAGATCGGTACTTTTGCCCAGAATGCCCCCTACCCTCTGTCTTCTACTCTTTTTCACGTGGCTATTTCCTGTGCATCCCCTTCCCTAACACTTTCCCGACACTTTGGCACAAAACATCCTTCCTTTATGCTCTCGAAATCTACCTTGCCGGTGGGACAAGAAACTCTTGTGGGCCAGGATTATGTGAATTAACTCATCTTTGGGTTTCCAGCCCCCAGCACATGCCCGACACATAATAGATGTGCAGTGAACAACCTCTGAACTGAATAGAGAAAGCTGGAGAACCTTGAATTACTTCGGTCGCTGTGCATTTTTTTGCTTTGTTTTAAACATCTGTCTGAGCCTGCCCAGGTTTCAGTCTTTTGTGAAATAAGAGATCACTGGAAATTGGAAAAGTCTTCTATAACTCAGGAATCTCTTCTATGCCCAAGGAACTTGTCCAAAATCACACAGCTAGAAGGAGGAGGATCTAGACATAAAATCCAGGCCAACCAACCGGTCCCAGAGCCTGTGTCATCAACTTTAAGACTTTCCTGTCTTTGGATTCTGCGGGCGGGGGGAAGGTGTGGCGGGTGAGCTGTGGGGGAGGGTAACCTTGAAAAATCAGTAGTCTAAATGGTAAGCTCTTTGCCGCTCACCTTGTTTTTCATGAAAATTTCTATTTATAAAATCAGACTCTTGACATCTTTATTTCTAGGCTTTGTTTAAACAAGATACAGACATGCTCTTTCCTTCTCTGGGAGGCTTTCTTTCCTTAACCCTTGGCTCTGTTCTAAAACCTTTTGCCTGTCCCTCTCTTTTGAAGTCTTTATCAGTTTTTTTCTTTTTTTTTTTTTTTTGGCCTCCACAGTGAGATGGTGGGCTTTTTATATTGTAATTTTATGATTCTATAATTTATTTATCATGCATTATTGTGCCTCTAAACAATATAAGTGCCTTTGCAAGTGGGGGCACTTTATAAATAAATGATCATATTTATTGTTATTAATAAAAGAAGCAGCCCACAATGCTCCAGGAGCCCCAGTCCGCCTCCGTAAATTCGTGAATTGAATATCAGATCTTACCCGGCTCACCACGGCTGCCAATTCTCGCATCTCACTGTTCATGCCAATAAATGCACTCAGAGGTTTCAGCAGTCGTTCCTGACAACGAGAACAGAAAGCCTCACATTATAGTATTGCTTCCTAACTTAAGAAGAGAAACCAGGCACAGATCTTGGTGACACAAATGGTGGCAGATTGCTATGACCTTGACCCTGATCTCGAGGTTTCTCTGGACCCAAAATTATGTTTCTGAAATTCGTATGGATTTTGGCGGTCTGCAAGATGAATGCCACATCTCAGCCACTTACTGAGGGGTCAGGGTTACAGTCGAAGCTGTTCAAGCCAAGTTCGCTGGTTGCTCCTTTGATAGCGTCTGTGAGCAGCCCTCGGATGTCAATGATTTGGCCCTGAAAGGGAGCAATGGTTATTTACACCATTAAACATGAAGGAAGACTCTGCTTAATAGCTCAGCTTTATTAAACCAAGACACATTTATGTACCCTGGTGTGTAGGGCGAACTTAAAGTTTTAAAAAGAGCCTGCACTAATAATAAATAAAGTGATTTCCCCAAGTCGGAGCACTCTAAGAAAAAAATAAGTCATAAATAAATTCTTTAGAATGAAGTTGGTTTGAATAAAAGTTCACAAGCATTTTTCAGTTCCTGACATACATCGTCTGCTCCATTACATGTCTATTTCCCCTGTATTGTCTCCTCCTTGTGAAACATGCTGCATGGAGAAAGAGCTCATTGGCACGAGAGTAATGATAGTTCCTACTTACTGACTATCATGGACTTTCACCACTCAGTAGAGTGCCTGGCAAAAAACAGATGTGCAAGATACCTTTTGAAGATTATTTTCAATTCTTATAACACTTCCACTAGCCAGGAGTGGTGTCCTAATTTCATAGATATAGAAGTAAAGCCAGATAAGCTATGTGCCCAGGGCCACGCAGCTAACAAGTGACTTCAGGCCAGGATTCAAACTCAGATATCTGTCTTCCATACTCCTTCCTGGTCTCCCCTATAGGCAGAAGGAAAAGGTAAGGATGCAACAAAATAACAATTGCTGTAGCCAGCATTTACTGAGTGTTTATTATGTGCTGGGCACTGTACTAAGGCCCTGCGTTCATTAGGACATTTAAAGTAACCCTATGATTATCTCCATTTTACAAATGAGAGAGAAATGCGGCTTGGAGAGATTAAACAATTTGCCCAAGGTTACATAGCTGGGAAGGTCTGAACCAGGGTTTGAACCTAGGCAGGCTGACTCCAAAGTCATTGCCTTTAAGAGCAACATGGCTTCTAAATTTGCAGTGGGGCTTGGAAACCCTGAACATAGGGGCCCTAACACGGCAATGAGAGACGCATTTTGGAGATTGGCCCCTGGACGTACACCCGCATTCAACTTATGAACATTTGAAATACAAGAGAGAAAGCCATCTACATTTTACCTTGTGCAATCCCATTTCTACTAGGAAGCGAATTTATAGCCAGACTCCTTCAAAGGTTTAGTGCTGGGTGAAATAGTCCCTTTCTTGTGACCTGATCAGAAACGTCCATTCACATGAACTTGAGATGTTCACGGGAGAAACTAATGCCACAAAATTGCTAGGCACAAAAGTGACTGAAAGCATGATGAAAATAGTGAAGCTGAACAGGGAAATGTCTCTCCATGCAAGGCACTGATTCGAATGGTATCGTCTCCAGAAATTATTCATATAATTGAGGCCCTTACAAGGAGCCAGTTCAGGCCAATGAGACAGAGCCCTCGATTTCCAGCTTCCCCTCCAAACACACACAATCCAAAGTTCAGTTTGGCTGAGAAGAGCTCAGCAGTTCTGGAGTTTGAGAACTTGACGAAAGAAAGGTGATCCTTAAAGAAATACAATCCTGGAAGTTTCAAGAGAAATGTGTTGGTGTTGAGGCTGCTTTTCATTTCCAAGTGACATGTTTTAACCTACCTTTTGGTCGTATCCTCCCAACTTGGTTTTTTTTTTCTGTTTGAGAAACTATTATTTACAAATCAGGACATGAGGTTCATAGTGAAAGGGGTAGACATATCTATCAGGAACAAGATCAAGTCTCTATCAACCGAGGTTTCATGGTTTACAGGAAATTATGTTCAAGCTGGAGCCATAATTCCAAGGAGAAAGGTGACACCACTAATTAACAACCACTGACAGTACAGGAAACAATAAGTATGAGGCCACAACTCCTTAAATAATGCAGAATAGTTACCAATGTTTATCATTTTAATCACAGAATTTTTAAGCTGGAAGGAACATTCAGCCATCTCTTCCAAATCCCTCAGTTTACACATGAGGAAACAGCTCAGCAGAGATGGGGCAGTTCACCTAGTCCAATTATCCAGAAAGAAGATTCAGAACAGAACCCCAGGGTTCTAATCCTTATCCAGTGCTCTCCCCAGTTCACCTAACAGCCATCCTTTGATCTTTACTTATTAACTTTCCTGTTTGACAAAAGTAACATTTTTTATTTTCATTTTTAAAAAGCAAAAGGAATTTCCCCTTTCACAATTAGGTTCATGAGTTCCACTTACTTTGTGTGGACGGACGTTTTCTCCTCCACTGCCTTTGTTGATTCCTGATATGCTTAAGCCAAAGTCCGAGCTCTCCGTGCTAGTGTTGTGGACAACCTCCTGAAGGGAGAGGAAGACCAGGAGAAGTCAGCTGTGGAAAGCGACTTACAGATGCCGATTGTTAACTGTCTATTCCGCCATGCCAAATCAAATGCTGAAGATCAGCTCTGACGAGGGGAAGCCCGTGTGCAAAGTGGCCATTTCTGTGCAGTCCCAACAAGATGAATTAACCATTGGCCTGTGCCACGTGGAAGGAGCTGGCCCTGGAAGCCATGGGCTCCGAGCAGTGGGAGAAACAGTTGTGCCTCGACCCATCCCCATTCTCTGGCTTGTCTTTTCTCCTGTGACCAGAGGTGTTTGTGGCCATGCGTGGCTGAGTTTGGAGAGGCAGCAGAGTCAACCGGCTCCTGTGGGATTTACCCTGATGCACCTCCACCTCCCTCCTGCCTGGGTCCGACAGCGGGGGCCAAACCATCCGGCCTCCCTGAGGGCGAGAGATTCCTTTTGACTAATTGAGTTTCGTGATTATTTCTTTCTATCCTCCCAGATATCTTTGACATTAGCTCTTTCCATTCTTTTCCATAACTTCTCTTGGTTTCTTTTCTTTTTTTTTTTTAAACCTCATATGTTTTGTCCTAAACTGAGAGGTTCTAGGCACAGATCTCCTAAGTCAGAAGCCATCGGTTTTATTCACCTGCCGAACTCTCTCGTCTTGCTTCCCATCCCCTTCCCCAGAAAGGGGTGGGGAAGTTCGGGGTGGGGACCAACCATGTGCACTTTGAAGAAAGCCAACAGTAGACGCGGAGTTCCAGCCACACCTGAGACTGACCCTGGCCTACTTTTAGAAACCCAGGGATGTGCTTTGGGACAGGAAGACCTGTTACCTCGAATGGGAGGACCGAACTCTGCAGCAACCAGGTCCTCCTGCTTTGACTGAGCCCAGTGTTATCCAGCCCTCAGACCAGGGGAAAGGCTGGGGAAGGGAGGTGTCCTGTTCAAATTAGGAAATATTAGGAAGACTAGGGATTTGCCCAGGGTTTTAATCCATTGAACTAGAAGAAAATCTACAATTTAATGAAATCACAGGAATTTAAAAAACATAAGTCCTCAAAAAAAAAAAAATGTGACTTTTTGTGGAGCTCTTTCTCAGCTGCCCACAATTTTACCAACTCCAAGCAAAGCTGCACCGACCTGTTTAGGATGCTCCTTATGGAGGGGTTTGGCTTCCTCTGGCTTCCCTGCCGTAGTTTTGGACCGTGGCCGCTGCTGACTGATCTTGGGAAGATTTTGACAACTGTTACTCATCGCCCTGGGGAAGGAAACAAAGACCTTGGAGGAAATTATTCTAACACTCAGTTTGGGGTAACTAGACAACTATGGAGCACACATAAAGAAGTTCTTGAAAGGTAGGCAGGTACACCACAATAGGGCCCTTCCTTCTGTACTATCCCCCCACCTCCCCACACCACCCTCCGCCCATTCCGGCCCTGACTTCTCCAGTCTCTACCCACTAGGTTCCTCCAAGACTGGGTTAGAGAGCCCACCTCCTCCCGGAGGCCCCAACTCACTCTTTTCATTTTTCCTTCACACTCCTTGGTTTCACCCTTCTGAAATTGCTTTATTTCCCCAAGAACATATTGCTTTACAAACATTCTTCCATCTTTTTCTTCCCACCTTTTTTTAAGAGCAGCACTCAGACCAGGGGCAAAGTGAGGAGGAGGAGGGCATCCTCTGTTCAAATTAATGAGCATTGAGAAGCCTAAGGATTTATCCATAGTTTTTATCCAGTGTGCTGGGTGTGTCCTGCCTACTTAAAACACCTCCCATCATGCTGCTTACAGTAAATGTCAAAAGGGGCTTATGAAAGGAAAGCAAGCTTACCTCATTTCTGTTGTCAAAGATCATTCATATTTGTAAAACAAATTTTCATCAGATATTATGTACTTCAGACAAAACAAATCAATGGGGCTAGAAGTCAGAATAGTGGCTAACTCTGATGGAGACGGTGGGGGTGGGGGTTGACTGGGAAGGGAGCCTACTGGTAGGCTACAAGTGGGGGTAGTTATGAATATATGTGCATTTGACTGTATATATGTAACATATCAATACAAAGGTAAAATAAATCTCTTTTTTACATCCTCATAATTAGACGAACGATTCAGTACTGGAATATTTTTAGATAGGGGATGAAATCAGAGAGAGGCAGGACTTGCTCATGGGAAGAACAAGAATGCCCACACTATCAGTTGTCTGGTTCTCTCCATTCTCTTGTTCTTACATGTGAGATGTATTTCTAGAAGATTCTCCCCCACCCCCATGTTCTAAGTGGTCTCAGAGAGCTGCCATTTCAACTCCTATTTTTTTGTAGGAAAGGAAAAGTTGTTCAACGTGTCTAATACAAATACATAGCAATTTGGCCAGCAAGACCACTCATGCTAACAGTACCACCAGTGTCCACACACGGCGACCCCAGCGTCGGGCCCATGGGTGAATGTCATGAGCAGTGGACAACTGCCAGTTTCTCAGGCGTCGGTTTTTCACCTGTAAGCGAGGAATCAGAATGTCTGTCCCGCAGGCCTTTTGTTGGCACAACAATGAAGTAGTTATGCAATGAGTACCAAGCATATTTTTCTAAATGCAAACCCTTATGAATAGTATTGATTTAAATGAAGTGAGGAGATATATATATATAGTTGAACTTGCCTCAACATCCTTGTGGGGCTGTCGGGGACCTGGGAGTCTATTTTCCCCACTGTGGTTTCCCATTGGAGGCAGTTGATTCACAGACTTGCTTTAATGTGAACAAAGACAAATGCTCTAATGTGCAAAGCGTTGTGATTCATTTTCAGTCAGCTGCAATGATTGTAAAAATCCTTTCTGACGTGGAACCAAATTCACTCCGCTTTAATTTTAGTCACCAGTCCTAGGTGTGCCCTGTGGAATTCTGCAGAGAAGGTCCAATTCCCCTTTAGAGAGCGAAGACTGCTACCGCATTGTTCTAGGGGCCACCCCACCCCAAGTCTTTTTGTTCTTCAAGCTAAACGTCCCTGGTAGTCCCAGTCATTCCTAAGGTCACCTGCCTTCCAGCTTCTTTTTCATCCTGGTCATCTTCCCTTTCTCCACTGCCTTTTGACTAGAAGAGAGTCACATGCTTGCTGGACACTATTCCCATTGACAAGGCCCGAGACCACACTAGCAATCACACTGCATTGTTGACTCACACCGCATCTGCCGTCAACTCAGGTTTCTAGGTCTCTGATTAATGCCCCAAAACTATGCCATCCTTGGGACAAATGGCAGTT
>NW_006442107.1:5663487-5677944 GCF_000325575.1 Pteropus alecto
AGCGGGATGGGACGGACACTGAGGCAAGAGTGGAGGGCCTCGTGTCTATTCAGCATGGTCAAGGAACAGAGGGGCTCCGATCAGATGCGACAAGTCTCAAATGAGATTTGGATTTGAGAAGCTGGAGGAAGGGATATTAAGATGAGTACGAGAAATGAGGAGAAAAGAAAGTCCTGATTATCTTCACGTGAGTCAGGACATGTGATCTAGGAATGCGCAAAGAAACAGACATGATTTAGAAGGGGAAAACAATATTTCTTGGGTGCTCACTCTGTGCTGGGAACTCACTATGTGTCAGAAACTTGCTCCAAACTTGTAAGTAGCAGAGTCTGGAATAGAACCTGAGCCTTTTAATCTCTGAGGTCCATACTTTTCATACCATGTAGCCTAGAAAGATAGAGTATTATTTGCAGTAAAACCAGGAGACCCAACAGACACTGGCCCAAGTTCTAGATATCTTTAACAAGAGGGGAATGCATGGCTGGGCCCACCAAGGTCACATGACCACAATTTGATATTGCTGGTAGACAGTCATGGAAACAACACCGGAGAATCTTCTGGAAAGAGTCTCACAAACTCCTAGAGTTGAGTAGATCAAGATGAATTACCATTCACTTTACCTTCTGTTCTTCCCTCCACTTCTTGGTGGTAAATTATTTTCTGCTGTGGCAAAACAGATAATGGGAGGAAAAAGAAAGAATTTAATTTTTAAGAGAAAGTGACTTTTTAGGTATGTTTGTCCTTTTACATAGTTCTTAAATTTTGCGCTACAGCATTTTGGAATCTAAAGACGCTAAACTCAGCTAGAGAGAAGTGAAAAACCCTAGGCTTCCCAAACATGTCCACATAGAGGAAGACCCCAAAGGCCGGGATATTAAACTTGTTGAGGATCACAGACCTAGTGACAACTCCATTATAGGCTAGCTTTAGGTTTTCATGAACCTGATTCCGTTTGCTGTGCTCCGTGGGACACCAGGATGATCACATGAGTCAGGCAGGGACCATTTACTCTGCCAGTTTACCTTAAAATAAAGTCATTGTGTCCAATATCCCAGGATAATGTGATTCCAAGCTAGATCATAACTAGCGATCCAGAAATCAGATCATGTCAGTAACAGACCTGGCGGCCCAAAGGTTAGGAGTCAGTGTTTTCTCTGCCAAGACCCAGATCCAACAACTAGCCAAGAACTGCGAGCTCTGAACCCTGCATTGGAAGGGAGCTCGAATAAAATACCTCTCTCTTGGACCCCTTTCCAGCTCAGAGATTCGGCCCTAGCTATTTTTAATTGACGTTCCTCTCGATTTCCTGGTCCCCACATGAAATGTTAAAGTCTGTGGCTTAACGAGTGCCTTGTAAACAGGACAATGATCTCCCTTGGTTTATAATTACTTCCCCCCACTTACAGACTTCTAAGTCAATGTTACTACAAAACATCGGGCCCTCACTTTAGATCTTTCCTCCAGACAGCCTCCTTGACTGCTAACCTATACTGGGTCTTTGCATTAAATTGATCATTATCTGGATTGATGGCTTTCAAAAGCATTTCATTATCTATACATGAGCTATTAGCTTTACCAATACTCATTTTCATGTTATTTTCAAGATAGATAATAGGTCTTCCTAACAAGAAAAGAGTCTTCTATCATTTATCCTCTTCTAACAGCTCTTTCCATCTCTAAAGAAATGAAAGTAATGTTGGTCTTCTGAAAAGTACCTGTGATACACTGGGATTTTGCTTTCATTGCCCTAAAATATACATTCCTCAAATAAACGCCAACATAACTAAAGGAATGCTCGTGTCCAGATGATCATGTTTAAACTGTCTACACTGGATCTAGGAGAAGCTACACGGTCTTTCTGATCTATTCTTTCGGTACAGGGTGAGGGGCACCATCACTCTGGGAAGAAAATGAGGAAGAAACATTCATCTTAAAGATGAGATGATGTTTTACTTCTAGAAAATAGCCATGTACCTGTGTCCGATGCCTTTTTGACAATTTTGGGGTATTTCTGAAATTTTACAAAATAATAGCTCTCATATTCCATCAAAATAGTTTCGAGATCAATATTGTCACAAACTTCAAAGCGTCGTAACCCCAGTTTAGTTTCTTGCTCCAAAGCATTGGCTGCATCGATATATCTGGTCGTTTCACAGAAGAAAAATAAACAACAACAAAAAATAAACTCTGAGTAAAAAGAATAAAAAGTTCAAATACAGGCATTAAAAGTTCAAAGAGACTCAATACAAAGAACAAGCCTGTATCAAATAGTACATTGAAAACTAGAAAACATTATATTCTCCTTGTAGAGTATGGAACATCATATATGTTAAATATAGCCAAATACTGTCTTTCAAAGCTGTTGCCTCTGGAAGATACATGCTTATCCTAATGATGTCATCCTTTTTCAAAACATGTTTGGAAATGCTTAAAGGTCAAATAAGTAAGTCAATGAACAAAATGTCTTATGATTTCCCGTTACTCATTTAGCCCGAAATGTGTATTTGCCCAACATAATTACTTCTTTATCCACCAATATTCATTTTAGGTAACATTTGGCAATGGATAAAACCTAAATTCAGCCCCAAAAGGCAAGATTTACCATCACTGAGGCAATTCAGAAGAATATGTCACGAGCTCTGAAGGAAATTCCTATGGCATGTTGATCGACATCATTGAGGAAACTTAGTATCTGATTGGATGTATTATTCCTGCCAATTTTTTCATCAGTCACATATTACACTACTTCTATATGTAAGTAGCACCTTCATCATGGGTTGTTCACTGTCATTTTTAACTTGTTCCATTGTAAAACTGTCTGACTTAAATGGTCTTAGCAATAAAAAAACAAGGGCCTTGCATCACAATCCTTTGAAAGGAAAAATATTTTCCGGGTCTTAATTCTTAGTTCTTAACTTCTTTTTAAAACCAAGGACTCTCTCCTGGAAAGTGTGCACATGTGTAAATATGCACAAATTAGCATACAATTTCAGGGGCTCATTCAAGGACCTCAGATGGAGAATTTCTGCTGCAGGTTAGAGTTCTTTCTGTTTGACTTCAATCTAGGAAAGTAAAAGGAGAAAACATTCTTTTTTATTATGCTCTTACATCGTCCCAAATTCAGGCCAGTTGAAAGACTGAACTTTCTTAAAAGAGGTTGCCATGATTATTTCCAACGACCTTGCTAATTTTAAAGAACTTGCAAATGTCAATTGACTAAACTCAGTTAGCTTCTATATTTATTGATGACTCACCAGGCTTCTAGACAATGTCTCAATCCCCATTTTACAGAGAGAAAAATTAAATCCATTTTTCATGAATAACCTTTGTTTAGTAGGCTAATTTATGGGAAAAGCTAGAAAATACAGGCAAGTCAAAAGAAAATTCTACCACTCAGAGATAATGACTGTTAACAATTTTTCTATTGTTCCAAACCTTTTTTAATGACTAAATACGCATATACTTACATATATGCACTTGTAAAGCAAGAAGAGAATCGGAAGATGGGAACATACACTATAGATTGCTTGTAGTTTTTACTGACATCACATTATATTCTGAACTCTTTGCAGGATCATAGAGTTTTGATTTTAAAAAATGTATAATAGATGATGGCAAGTCCTGTATTTCCTAAACTAATTGATCAGGGGAACAAAACTGCTTCTGTGTGTTCCTCTTACACTGTTTGAGCTTGAATGAGGTCTGAACTTACTAGGGTTGGCAGGAAGAACCACCAGAGGTTCTTCACAAACAAAGTGACAGGACAGCACTGCAGGAAGAGGCGTACACAGTAGCGAGCAAGGCACAACAGGAGAAACGGGATGCTGTGAACAGGCACTCAGGCCCAAGGAGATCACGTATGGGCTACGGGAGCCCACGTCCATTACTCTCCACTGTCTCATTTCACCAATTCTCCCTCATACATTCAAACTCTGGTCTTTCTGTTTCCCTAATTGTTCCAATAATACCATACCCCTTCTTTCTCTGTTCCCCTGCCTAGAACGTCCTTGTTCATCATATCTGCCTATCTATATTCAAGACCAGCTCACATTGCCCTCTCTTCAAAGCTTTCTCTGATCGCTTATTCTAATCCACGATAATATATCCTCTTTGCTGAATTCTTGACACTGACGTGTCCTTAAAAATACCTATACTGTAGTTAACTTTTCATCTCTATAATCTACTCACAAGTCCCTTTCCCAGCAGGTCTCAGGGAAAATGATCAACTCTAATTTTCATTGATTCACAATGCAAGGGGCCATCTTGTGGCATAAAAGGGAAATGCATGCTTTGCTGCTACACAGTGTGAACTCCTTAGGCCATAATAGGTAGGTGGCCAAGTTTCCTCCCCCTGCCAGTTATAGAATGGGCATTGCACGGAAAAGAGAGTTGAGCATAGGTCACCCAGATATATGCAATCCCTTTATTTTGAAGGAAGGAAAGTTGAAGATTTAAAACATTATCTGTGTGCACGTAGCCAGCTCTGGGACCCTGGGAACCTCATTGGAAAGGCCTACATTTCTTCGAACCAGAAAAGGAAAAGGAAGGTATTACATAAGCTGGGTAGTGTTGTTAATATAGTTTCCAAAGGCACAATGCAAAAAATATCTAGGTAAATGAGGTAATAAATGTGTCTAGGGTGCTGGGAGCGGGGCAGGGACAGGTACAGCACAAAGGATTTTTAGGGCAGCGAAGCTATAGCGTATGATGCTACAGTGGTGGATACGTGACATTATGCATTTGTCAAAACTCCCGGAATTGTACAACACAAGAGTGAACCCTGACGTAAACCGGCCTTCAGCTAATAATAACGTACCAATACTGGTTCATCAATTTTAACAAACATACCACACAAACGTAAGATGTAAATATTAGGGGAGACTTGGCTGGGCGAGGTGGTTACTAGCATATGGGAACTCTGTACTTTCTGCTCAATTTTTCTGTAAATATAAAATGGCTCTAAAAAAATAAAGTCTATTAATTGTTTTGAAAAGCATGTATCTGGAAAAGTGGAGGTCAGAGAAAGAGAGTAATCACTTCTGTAAATATTTGTAATAGAACATACCCTTCTTGTGTTAAATAATGCAAAATCAAAATAAGAAGATTTTTTCGTCGTGCTTCTGTTCTCATCTCGCACTGTGAACAAAAAGGAAGATTTAGATGGGATGATAATGAGATATAACATTCCTCTAATAGCAATAAACCCTCGAAGGTAAAGATAAGTTGTCAAAACCAAGAAGCATAACTTAAAGGTTGGAAGGCAGTTTGATGTCTCTTGGGATATGTGAAGTTGTTTTCCATTGCTGTTTTCTACTTAGAGCTGCCTTCTCAATTAGAAACTGAAGGGATCATGAATTATATTAGGATTGCACTTTACTAGTTAACTTCTTACTGCCAAGCAAATTGGCATTTTATTGCTTATAACCCTCCTGTTTGGACCAGGTTAAGGAAAGTGATGATAAAGTTAAACTCGTGAACCAGAAATCAGCTCTGACATCACAGGTGCTCACCTGCTATTACACCTTAAGTGCACGCAGAGTCCCGCCCGGTCCCTACACAAACATGGAGGTGAGTTTCAATAAACCACTCCGGGGTAACTGCACAGCCAAACATTTACAATAGAGTAACGGAAGCCATAAAAGGGATATTCCTGCATAATAATGTCTTTATTCAGACTGGTGAATTTGTACATTTATTCACAGTGTTGATGTGCTACAGTTAGTTATGTGGTATCTCAACTTATCCTGAAATGTATTCATAAAATACTTTCGGTAATATCTCTCTATTTGAAAATAACTTATCTAACATCTTTACCTAAAGAGAACACAGGTAAGAACTGGATAAGACCAGAAAAGGCCCCTGAGTGGCCCAAATTATGTCATAAAATTTATGCACAAACACTCACGTGCATGACATAGAAAAAGTTTTCAGGGATTCATCCAAAGCATTCTAAAAATTAATGTAATAAAATTAAAATATGCATACCATTATTTAAAAAACAAATAGTATTATAATTTTTATTTTATGTTGCTTTTTAAACAAATAATAGTAAAATACATATAACATAAAATTTCCCATTATAACCATTTTTAAGTGTACAGTTTAGATAGTTGCATTAAGTACTTTTAAATTGTTGTATGACCATCACTACATTTATCTTCAGAACTTTTTTATCTTCTCCAACTGAACTCTGTATTCATTAAATAATAACTCTCAACCCCCCGTCCCCTAACCCCTGGCAACCACCATTCTACTCTGTGTCTATGAATTTACCTATGCTAGATACCTCATATAAGTGGACTCATATAGTACTCGTCTCTTGTGTTTGGCTTATTTCACTCAGCATAATGTCATCAAGGTTCATCTATATTGTAGTATGTATCAAAATTGTCTTCCTTTTTAAGGTTGAATAATATCATACTGTACATTTTTAAAGAAAAAACTAGTCTTCTGCTCCACTCCATTACCCCACCCCACCCCTTATTCTCTAGAGGCAACAACTTTAATTACTTTAGCTGTTTCTTCTGACATTTACCTCCATGTTTCTAAATTTATCACTGTTTCAGATACATGAATATTAGATAATATCTATTCATTTCCTGATAAGGTAGATGAGGATTAAGCTGTTTTACACACTTCTCACCCTCCCCTCCCCTTACGGGTATATCAATTGCTTAGATTATCATGATCATGTAAATAATGTTCTCTGCTGAGTTAAAAAGTATAATTACTTTTCCATTTCTGTACAACATTATTTTTTGAAATGAATAATTGCCTCATTTAAAAAAATTGGTTACTTTTCTATGTACCTATTGCTAATTTTCTTTTTTGTCTCTGTAATGTTTCATTTTTGTCTCTTTATTCTATTTTCTGGGAAATTTCCTTGGACTTGTCTTTGAACCATTGTACAGAATTTATTTAGACAATAATATTTTTAATTTCCAAGAGTTTCTTCTTATTCTCTGATTGTTCCTTTTCCACAACATCTTATTCTTATTTTATGAATGCACTTTCTCTTGTGATTCAACGTCATAATGAAGAGGTTCAATTGTGTTCTATATTTGCTGTTTGAATAGGCAGGTAAAATGCTAAACTCTTTTGTAAGAATCATCCAAAATGATTCAAATCAAGTTTCGTTGTATACGGTGATAAGCTTTTATTCAGATTACTAGAAAACACAGCACATAAAGCAACTTGTACTTTAAAGAGCTTGTGAAGGAAGTATAGTAAGTACCACTTGTTCGACTGAAATTGATTTTGTTTTCTGTCATTCAAAAGGTAGTTACTGTTTTTTTAAAAAAAAATGAAGTAGCATTTTATTTATCACATCTTTACACACATTTTTTGTTGTTGTTAGTTAAATGTTTTGCTTTGAATTAAGTCTAAAATAAAATCGGGGTTCTCAGAAGTCCAAGAGAAAAGAGGATTAAAGGAAAATTATAATAGTCCTTGAAGTGATAAAATACATAACATAAAAAGTAGTGACTTAGACTGGGAGAAAATATTTACAAAAGACACATCGGATTAAAAAAACTCTTATCCAAAATACACAAATTGCTCTTAAAACTCAACAATAAGAAAACCAATCTAATTCAAAATGGGCAAAAGACATGAACAGACACCTCACAAAAGAAGATATACAGATGGCAAATAAACACATGAAAAGATGCTCAACATCACATATTATCAAGGAATGGCAAATTAAAATAACAACAAGATACCACCATACACCAATTGTAATTGTGAAAATCCAAAACACTAACACCACCAAATGCTGGTGAGGATGTAGAGCATTCGTTGCTAGTGGGAATGCAAAATGGTACAGCCACTTTGGAAGACGGTTTGGTGGTTTCTTATAAAACTAAACATCCTCTTACCATGTGATCCAGCAATCACACCCTATGGTACTCACCCAAAAGAGTCTGTGTGTTCACAGAGAAACCTGCACACCGATGTTTATAGCAGTTTTATTCATAATTGCCAAAAGCAACCAAGATGCCCTTCAGTAGGTGAATGGATAAACTGTGATACACAATGGAATATTAATCAGTGCCAAAAAGAAATGAGCTATCAAGCCATGAAAAGACATAGAAGAACCTTAGATGCATATTACTAAGCGAAGGAAACCAATCTGAAAAGGCTGTATACTGTATGATTCCAACTATATGATATTCTGGAAAATGCAAAACAATGAAGACAGTAAAAAGACCAGTGGTGGCCAGGGGTTAGGGGAGATGGAGGGAGGCAAAGCACAGAGGATTTTAGGTGATACTATTCTATATCATATCATAATGGTGGATACAGTCATCAAAATCTATATCATGTACAATACCAAAAGTGAACTCTAATGTAAAATATGGACTATGGGTGATAATGATGTGTCACATCCGGTGCAGGATGTTCACAGTGGGGGGGGCTTGTATGTGTGTGGGAGCAGGGGGTCTGTGGGAATTCTCTGTATTTTCCGCTCGATTTTGCCGTGCACCTAAAACTGCTCTAAAAAAATAATGTCTATTTTTTGAAAGTAGTGATTGATGTTTAAACAAATATATCAGACCTAATATATTTAAAAAGTGTCACCTATCAGAGTAGTCACCTCAACAGGTCATGTTTTCATTCCATTGCTCAAAATATTTCCGATACTCCTCTTTTTAAATTGTCTTCAATGTAGATAAATGACCACTGTCTTACTCCAGACCACATTTATAAAAACTAGTATGTGGCCACTGTAGAAAACTGGGACAATTCAAAAGGCACGGGGAAAAAAAAACATTTTGGTCACATTCTTTCAGTCTTCTTACAAAATAGGTTTTCCATGTGTTTTGATAACCTGTAGTTTTTCTTTTGTCTTAAAAACACTTAGTAAATATTTTCCAAAATCATTAAAAGTTTTTCTAAAACATGACTTTGAATGACGGCAGAGAATGTACCATAACTTAATTAATGCTCTACTGTTGGGTAGTCCTGTTCTTTGAAGTTATCCAATTTCAGAACACAGCTTATTAGCAGATTTGACTATTTCTAAAATCCAAATTCATCCTCAAGAATAGATCATGTAACATAAGGAGAATGTTTTAACATTTATAAGTATTTAACAGGCTATTCTAAAATATTGACACTAGGTACATTTCCGTCTCTGTCCTTGAAAAGACCCCTTTTGTCAGGGAGGGTTAACAAACCAGAAAGCAAATTACCAAGAAGAGATAAAGAATCAAGAAGGCAATTACGGTAAACTTCTTTGCTATTTTTTATGTTATTATGAAATATATCATTCATACAGAAGAGTGTAGGAAACATCCATTCATTTTTAACAACAACAACGGCAACAACAACAATACCCTGGTTAAGCCCCAGAGCATCTTCAGTATCTTAGAAACTCCCTCTTGTGTTCCTTACAGATGTTTTCCCCTCCCTCTCACCAGAGATAACTACCATCCTGACTTTTATGTTAATCAAAAAAGGCTAAACCCTTTTTTATAGTTTTAGCAAATACGTATATTTCCTTTAAAAACATATTGTTTAGAATTCACATTTTTGAGCTTTATGTGAATGGAATATGCATTTATCGCATTTATTTTATGTGACTACTTTTGTTCCACAATAGGTAATCTCCCCAACAAAAGTTCATATCAAAGTGAAGGCCTGGATATGATTCAGCTATTCCATAAAAGTCTTCACTTACATTATCTGTTTCCACTGGTTTTTAGTCTGTGGCTGTGAATTCCACGTCATATGGGGTTGTTCTCTAATGCCTCTCACTCTTCTCTTTCTCGGAAAATGGAAGTATCATTAAATATTTCTTTGTCTCCCATAGTACCTGGCATGGTGCCAGGTGCTATATAAAGACTGATATTCTTTGACAGGTTCACTAGATAATTTTTTTTCTCAAACTACAGGTCATAAAATTAACGTAAGGGGTTCCAAGCTGCATGGTTTAATGCAATAGAATTGTCACAGGATATATAAGAGGTAAGAAGGGTTACTATTGTTTTGTGAAACTTTTGTTGTGTTTGCCTGTACGTACATGTTCTGGATCTCCATCTAAGATGTCTTCAATTAATCACAATAACAAGTTTGAAAGCCACTACACAAAACGACATCCTGATAGTGAGATGTTTAACACAGGCAGTTTTCATTCATCTTTCTGAAGATGTTGACGAACCAACTCTTGGTGAGGGCTGAAGTCTTTCTAAATTACCAAAATTGGCTTCCGTAGTCAGTCTCCCCGCCCCTCTTTTTTTTTGTAATTTGATTTGCCTCGCCTATAGTGCCATCTAGTGTACTAAGAAGGGAAGCACTTCATGAAATTTAGTTTAAATTATTTGCGTAATGAAGATGACAATCATCACAAAATTCAGTCAAAACCAAATTTGCAAAATAAAAATATAACCACATATTAAACAAGCAGTAATAAAATTGATGGAATGTTTTTAAATGTACAAATTCTCAAACTCACGCTTGGGGTTTTGGTTCAGAATTTTAGGAGTCTAGAAGGTACCTGGAGATCATTGAGTCTCAGGCAACTGAGATCTAGAAAAGTTAGGAAGAGATTTGCTCAAAACTTGCAAAGAGTTGAGAGCAGAATCCAGATCTTCCGGTTCCTGGGCCACTGCCCCTCCCTTCATCAGCTGCTCCCCTGCATTAACCCCTTCTCTTCAATCTCCACTCCCACCACTGCAGATTCATTCCAGACCAGAGAGAAGCAGCTATTTTAATTCGCCAAAAACTGTACCAAATTTGCCAAAATCAAACAACTATGCTTGCCAGTCTTTTCTTCAATCAGGCAGCATTGAAAGAGCTAAACACTGAACAGTTAGGCGGCAAAAATTAGTGATGATATGTACAATGGAGAAAAAATAAACTGCAAAAAAAATGTGTTTGTATAACTCTGTAAATGTACTAAAAGCCATTGAATTGTACACTTTAAATGGGTGAGTGGCATGGTATGTAGCTTAGTAAGGCTGTTTGAAAATGCAAAACTGAGGAGAGGTAGAGAAAAGAAGGCTAAAATGAATGTAAATAAGTCGAGTAAATTTTTTGGCCTGATGTATAAAGTAAATGGTCTGACTAACAATATAAATAATTTCATGAAATATTTTGAAGTTATTCAAAGTGAAAATGATGGTTTGGGGGCGGCTGCTTTTCACCCACACCACTGTGAAAGCCTGCTCACCACTCTGATGACAGAGCCCAGTCACATCTTGGGATGTGCAATGACGCTTTTTTCCTCGCTTTGACGAATCTGCTCTAACAAGCTTGCTGTGTCAATGTGGCTTTGATAAAGACTTACCAAACAGGAAAGAAAACACGAAATGATCTAAGCTAACATTTCTCTTTTTGGTTTTACAGTAATTTGCAGTGCACATAAAAGATGAAGAAACCGCCTTAAACATTGTTACTATTTCTTCAATTCATTGGAACAAAATAAGCTTCTTTCAATAAGAATCTCAAATACTTTTAAATGCAAAATTAAAAAAAAATTTATCCAGATAATATCCAGAGTTGTCAAGCTGGAAAAGAGTATGCACTTAGATACAATGGAAGTGTAAACTAGTACAACCCTTTTATAAGGAGCAAATTAACAAAATCTATCAAAATGAAAAAAATGCACATACTCGACTCAGCAATTCTACCACTAGCAATTTGTACTATAGAAGATCAACTATACTACTATGGGACTACTTCACGTATGCACAATGATTAATGTTTAGAGATGTTTAATATAGCAAATGTATTTGCAAAAAATTAGAAATAGCCTACATGTTCATTAGTGCTTAAATAAATCATAGCACAATCTTACCGTGGAATGCTGTGCACCAATAAAAAGAATGAGGTGGATCTAGATACAGTGACGAGGAAAGATTTTGAAGACATCATGTTTTCTCTCCACCCACTCCCAAATATTGTATCATCAGGAAAAGAAAGTTTGAATTAAAAGTAATACTTAAATATGACAAATAAAAACTTCAATTAGTACAAAAATTTTTTTAAGAAAATTTTCTCTCTCCACTCTACCCACCATTGTTAGTATCTCATGGACTAGTTCTGAAAGGGGTTTATGAATATATTGACATATATGTGTATAAACTTTTTAAAATTCACAAAAATGAAATCATTTTGTACATGCTGGTGGGCATCTTACTTTTTCCCCTCATTTAATAATGTCATAAGTATCTTTTTATATGAGCATATGCAAATCTACCTAAGTCTAAAACATTTTGAAAAGTGAAAAATCACAGAAATACACACTTATACTCTTTCGCTCGTAGAAAAAGAAAGGAATAGAAATCTAGATATGCAGTTACCTCTGAGTAGAGGAATGGGATGGGGGAACAGCAACTTAATTTTTAATCCATATAATTCTTAATTGTTTGAATATAATACTTTGACAAATAAAAAGCAAATAAACATGTCGACTTGGGCTCAGCTGTTCACAGATCAGAAAATTTTGAGGCCAAGGAATTACATCATCGCCGTGGCAGATGAGACACTTTGACATCAGGGTTTCCTGCCCCAGCCTCTGTAGGTACGGGGTGGAGGTCAGGGAAGTGTCCTGACACCGATGCTGGCCTCAGATGTTCTAAAAAGCCATACGCTCGCCCAAAGGCACTTCCTTCTCCATACCACACTTCCCACTCCCATATCCCCCTTTCATGGGCTTATACACTGAATCAGAGAAACCTAGGAGTCTCATTGTCCACTGTTTCACAGCAGCCCTAACAAAACTTGAGCTGAAACTGTCAGAATTATATCCTTCAAATTCCTTTTAGAATTCCTGGAGAGTTGTTTAAACAGTGAACCACCAACCTAGTGAACTCTCAGTACATCGGGGTAGGAAGGCAAAGCTCTAATTCTTGGAATAGAGGGACCTCTGGATCCTGAGCTGACCTGAGCAATGTCGACCATATTCATTCTTCAAAGAAAATGAATAATCTATCAGAAAGGCTTGCGTGGGGTTTTGATTTTATTCCTGGAAAATGGTAGCTGTCCAACTCCAGTCAAGTGTGTTTCCGGAATCATAAAGTTTGGCAAATAATCCTGAGATCTATGATGAGATGATGAGAATTGAGGGACACCCTTTGGCTCAGTGATTTAGAATCCTGTTTGGTTATGAGCCTGCTTCAAAAATGGCTTTCTTACTACTAGGATTGTGAAACAGTTTGTACTTGTGAGTCTCCAAGCCTCAAAATAATAATGCAACCTTTTCTTGAAGACAAATTTGATGGAAATTCAGAATTTAGTAATAAAAAAGGGTTAAGAAAACACTATTCAAATACCTAGTGTTAAATGTTTCTATGATGTGCTGTTAACTTGAAACATAGAATGTGGTCTTATAAATTTGTTAATTAAAAGTATAGAGTTTGCCAGATCTACAACATCTTTCTACTTGTGCCATTCAAATTAGCATAGAAAATTATCTTCTGAATTAAAAAACTAAGAATAGGACACCAACAAATGGTCCATTTAAACTGTAAAAGATGGTGTGCCCCTGAAATGGACACAATTAGATGCTCAATTAACTTCTGTCTACCCAAGAAAGGAGGCCCAGAAGTGAACATCTAACTGAAGTGTCTCATTTGTCTTTGCTTCAATAATCTGTCTGTTTTCTTCTTCGTTCATTTCCTTTGTGGGCTATTGTGCAACAAAAATGCCTCCATTATCAGATTCAAAATTGAATTCTATGATACTGTAGCCTGAGGAAAAGGAAGCATTGAATATCATTCTCAGTTTTAGACCCAGAAGATATTGAGGAAATGTTACTGTATATACACCACATGCAACATTAGTGCTTTTAATTTCTTTTTTACGGGTGCAATGGAGATTAATTTGCACGAGCTTGCTTCAATTTCTATAATAGGATCCAAATTTTGCATTAAGCTTTCCATTCAAAAACAAACAGTTAAAGGACACATTTCTTCTTTGAAATGTTTTTATTATAGTTCTATTTTACAGTCCCTGCATTTAATATTCACTTAAAAGCTTGAATATATATATATATCCATAGGTTCTAATTTGTTTTTTTATTTGTTTCCTGATTACTTCCTGTCTCTACCGGGAAACTTCCTAAGTTTCGAGTGCTGCATAGTTTGAAAAAGCACCAGAACTATCAAAAGGAATGTCTACAGATCCAAGAAGATACTTATTGTATTTAATGCAAAGTCAGAATTGGCCACCAAGCTCAGGAACAGTGTTCCATGAAGACAGGCATGTTTTTTTGATCCTCGGTACAAAATGGTTATAGGATTTGAAATTTCGAAGAAGTATAAAGTCCACTAAACATAAGGGACTTTCCATACCATGCGACTGTTGTTAAACACTGAACTAGATTATGGAATTATGATATTTATGATCTTTTAAAATTCTTTGAAAGCTCATGCTCACACGGGCTACTTTCCTGTTGCAACAGAGCTGCACGATGGAGAGATCAGACTGCCATCACAGTAAGGCGACATCGCA
>NW_006442107.1:5678279-5685521 GCF_000325575.1 Pteropus alecto
TAAAAAATAAATAATATAAAAATAGAGACAATAGGGGCTGAAAAAAGCTGTGCTAATTCAGAGAAACTTAAGGGATATAAAACTAGATACAATGCACGATCCCGGATCAGATCTTGGTTAGAGAACTAGTTGGTTAAAGAACAGTATTCACGATGTGATTCCATTTGGATAACAAACACAAATGTGTTTGCATGTGTGTGTACGTACACCCAGAAAAGGGTCTTGAAGGGTGCATGGGCATATACTAAGGTCACTCTGGCTAATGCCATAGTGTATCTGGGCTGTGGAAATGTGGGTTTTTATTATTATTAACATGTACATACACACAGAAAAGGGTCTTGAAGGGTACATGGGCATATACTAAGGTCACCCTGGCTAATGCCATAGTGTATCTGGGCTGCGGAAATATGGGTTTTTATTATTTGTTACATATCATTTTCTTAAAACTGATTTATTGTGAGTAATCATGCAACATTAGAACCACCAATTGATACTACCGAGAATTGTGAAAACAATGATAACTGTCAGGAATTCTCAGATCTCTTGAACTCTAAGACTTGGGATTACCTTTAAAATCCAGAATGAGAGGGGAAATATAGACTGCTCAATAAATAATGTTAAGACAACTGGAAAAATCTGAAGGAAAGGTTGAACAAAAACTCACAAGGTATACCTACAGAATTGCTCAAGAGCTCAAAAAAATTACATATAAAAAAATCAAGGAAGAGCAACCACTGGGCTTTCCTGCTTTGGGCAAGGGGTCAGGCCAGGTACATTGCTGGAGAGCTGGCTAGAATCTAATCAACTCTGATCTAATCTAATCAACTCTGATCCAATCAACTCTGATCTAATCACGGAGATGGAATCGGTGCTGATATTGTTAATCAAGACTAGGAAGTTGTTCTTTTGAGTAGTAATCATAGTAATAATGAAATTGAGCCCTTCTGGGGTTAGGGTAAGTGCCCTCAAGGACACTTGGAGTGTCTCTGGCTGATCCGATTCAGGCCCTACTGCTGATATTCAGGTGATCAGAGCCAGTGGCCATTCGGTCATTCATTCCCGAAGAATTAATTGAATGCCTAGAATCATTATGGGCAAGCCAGATGGAGGGACTATTATTGCCCTCTGAGGCTAAGCTGTTAAACTTTAAACAGATCCCTTCTCTCTCCAGGCCTCCTCTCCTCACTCTCTTCGGAGAAATATCCTCACGTTACACCTAAACTTTTTAAATTCAAATTCCAGCTTTCCCTCCTCCTGTTACATGACCCACGTATGCAAATTAATTTGATGTCCCTACACTAAAATTTTCTCATCCAGGAAGCTGGGTCCAAGAGTGCCTGGGTCTCTGCAGGGATGTTCCCAGGTCACCATGACCCTAACCCAGCCCCCAGCATAGCGGCAGGGGCGGGGACCAGGCTGTGCTGAGGCTGCAGCGCGCTTGGCCCCAGCCCCGACCCTTAGAAACAAAACTATATAAGAGAGACTCCAGCTGGCCATTCTCAATTGCCATTCTGGTGGAGACCAGGGTCAGCAAGACAGTCGCTTGCTAAACGAGAGCACATCGGAAGCCTTACTAGGGATTCCGTGGCCCAGTGCAAGGAGCTGGTTCCCGTGGAAGGGAACACTGAGCCTGACGAAAAGGCCGGGAGGAGAGCGATTCCCCATCTGGGACTCTCTTCAGAAGCGGGAGTTGGCGGGAGATCCCCGAGTACCCTGCAAAGAAGCCTCCAGGGGCTCATCGCACAGCCCTGGGCACAGACAGAAGAAACACAGAGAGCGTTCGGAGCTCGAGAGCCCTCACGGAAAGCCCCACTGTCGTGAGAGGAGAGAAGGACCAGCCACTGAGTTTCACCAGCCGACTCTACAAAACTGGTGACGGCTGGTCCCCGCCATCGTCCGCGGATCCTCTTCAGATGTCTGGGGACCGTCACAGGCGCCGGGCCGAGGCCCATGCGGCACGCCAGAGGCCGGGAGTAGGCCACTCCATTGCCTCTAGGGACAGACGGGGGCCCGGCCAAGAACGACACCTGGGGACAACTAAAGGAAGAAGGCCTGTGAATCAAAGCAAGGAGCACCCACTTTCCCACAAGGGTGCCAAGGGACATGAGGAGTCCTCTGCTTCGATCAGCCGGAGATCACACCAGGCCTTCTCCAAAGAGGAAAGCCCAAGGCCTCTCTCCAGGGAGGACGCCAAGGGGAAATCGTCCTCTTGTGGTGTCAAGAGGGACAGAGAGGGCCGCGGCTTCCAGAAGTTTTCGCCTCCCTCGGAGGTGGCTTCGGTCAACTCCCTGAAAAAGCGAAAGCGCAACCACTCAGAGAAAACCCAATTGGACAAAGACAAGCAGCCGCGTCTGGACAGCTTGGGTTCAGGAAAGCGGGCAGCGCGCCCGCTGCCTGATGTCAAAGACAAGGTTGCTGACAACCTCAAGCCTCAAGAAGGGAACGTCAAAACTTCCCACTGGGATAAGAAGTCAGCGGGCTCCCTCCCTAACATGGAGGAGACGGATATGGAGGAGGAATTCGAGCCGCCCACCATGTCTTTTGAGGCATACCTCACCTACGACCAGCCTCCCCGGAAGAAAAAGAAAAAGAGCGTGAAAACTTCAACCACTGTGCTGGAAGGGAAAGGACTTAAGAAAAAGGATTCTGAAAGCGCTAGTGAAAACTTGGACCTGTTTCGGCAATTACCTAAGGTGACGGCAAACAAGTCAGAGAAGCCACAGCCTCCTGGAGCGGATGGAGCAAAGCTGAAAAAGGTCCCCGCTGATGCTTCACCTGCGTGGCCAGACCTTCCGTTACGCAGGGTGCTGCCCAATTACCGTCCACTTCCTGCCTTTGAATGGATGTCCTCCCAAGCAAAGGAAAGAGCCCCGTCTTCCCTTCCGGAAGAGGAAGAAGCTGAGTTTACTGGAAACAGAACGAACTCCAAGATGAGGGTGTTCTCTGGTTCCAAGAAGACCTATCTCCGGAAAATGATGACCTTGCGCCAGCAGTGTATCCAGGTCCTTAGAAACAACCTCAATTCACTCTTTCGAGTGGGAGGAGTCCCGTATTCTGTTATTGAACCCATTTTGGAAAGTTATACGCCTGATCAGCTACACAGCCTAGAGAAATGCAATCATGTGCTAGTTAAAGAAACAGATCGATTATGGAAAATGCATTGTCACCGAAACTTCAAGAAAGAAAAGCCAGAAGAGCATGAGTCATGGAAGGAGATGTACCTGCGGCTTCAGGATGCCCAAGAGCAGCGGCTTCGAGCACTGACATTGAAGATCAGATCTGCACATGCCAATGGGCCCACAGGCCGACAAACAAAGATGATCCTTTTCGACTCATTTGAAAGAGGAGCCTCAGCTCTTCAGGAAAAAGTCACAATCAAGCCATCACCATACGCCACGGCAAGCAGCCATGCTCCCTCCAGCAGTGACAATGGCCACAGCTTTCACCCCACTCTTGAAAAGCAGGCTTATGACCGCCCAAGAACTACCAGTGCCAACTTGGTGCAGATGGTCAGGAGCAGCAGGAAGCCTACAAGGCAGATTGCTCCGATGATGGCCAAGACCATTAAAGATTTCAAGAACAGATTCTCCCAACGATGAATCAAGGACTTGCCCTCGGAGATGGAATTTGGAAGGAGGAATAGGAGGACAGGGCAGGATGAGGGAATGGCACTTCCACAGGAAATCTGCGTCTTTGGCTTCGTGGAAACTTTTGGACTCTGATACCTGTCGTTTTCTGATACCTGTGAACCTTTGTGCCACAGCCACTCCCTCCCTATCAGGAGTACGTGTGTGCCCGTGTGTGTATATACACACATAGAAAAGGATCTAGAAGGCTACAGAGATAGATGCTGAGTTTCACCCTTAATGTATCTGGGCGGTGGGAATGTGGTGTGCTTATTTTATTTTTTGTGTTTCTTACCTATCATTTGCTTAAACTTGATGTATGATTCTGTAACTAATCATTTGTTGTAAGAATTGCCAATGTACACTACTGAGAATATTAATCACAATCATAACTGTCAAGAATTCTTAGATCTAATAAATTCCAAGACTTGGGACATCTTTAAAACCCAGAATGGCAGAGGAAGTGTAGAGTACTCAATAAATAATGTTAAGACAACTGACTCTTGGAGTTTCTGAGTGTTGCGCCTGTGAAACCACATGCCACAGCCACTGCCTCCCTGCCTGGAGAGTGTGTGCGCATGTGTGTGTATACACATGCATAAAAAAGGATCTGTAAGGGTATCTGGATATGTACTATGGTTCAGTTGTATATGCACATATTTCAAATATACGCATATACAAACTCTTTGATATAGCAATATCAATTATAAGATTCTATCCTCCAGATATACCGTGTGTGTGTGTGTGTGTGTGTATGTGTGTGTGTGTGTATAGTCATTAATACATACACATGACTGGGGCATTAGAAGTTGCTTTTTCCCAAGGACCTTAGCCTCTAAGAGGCTAAGATGTCGAGTAGTGCATTTGACAACCTCAAGGTGCTACAGATGTAAAAACAGGGAGTCCAAGACCCAGCAAGATAGAGGACCCTGGTAAAACCCATGAAGGACTCAGTCTTAGGAATAAAGACAGAAAAGAAGTTGAGCTGGCCAAGTTCAGTTTCCCATTTTCTATGTGGACTAAAAAGCTCAGTTTCTGAAATTGGATTGATATGTTCGTAGATTGCTAGCTGCCCCTGACCCTCCACAGGCACAAGGCAGAAACAAATCTAAATCACCTCTACAGGAAGATAACATCATCCTTCATCTCAATTTCTAAAATCAAATTATCAACTATACCACCCTGCATCGTCTAAGATAAAAACAACATCAATGAGAAACATCAGGAATAATGACAACTGAAACAGATCTGCATGGGGCTCAAGATATTGGAACTATCAGACACAGACTTCAGAAAAACTATTTTAACCAATACCATTTACAATAGCATATAAAAATCCAATAGGAACAAATTTAACAAAAGATGTTCAAGACTTTTTGTGGGCTGAATTGTGTCTGCCTTCCCAGATTCACACATTGAAGCTCCAAACCTGAATATTTCAGAATGTGACTGTCTTTGGAGTTAGGACCTTTAGGATGTGATTTAGGATGAGGTTGTTAGGGTGGGCCCTAATCCAAATTGACTGGTGTCTTTATAAGAAGAGAAAATTTGGATACACAAAGAGACACAAAGGATGCTCTCTAATATGGGAAAGACCATATGACGGACAATGAAGCAAGAAGATGGCCATTTGCAGGCCAAAGTGAGAGGCCCGAGGAGAACCCAAATCCGCTGACACTTTAATCTTGGACTCTTAGCTTCCCGAAGTGTGAGAAAATAAATTTCTGTTGTTTAGGCCACCTAGTCTGAAGTATTTTGTTAAGGCAAATACAAACGAGCTCTTCCCTAGAAAGCTAATATAACCTCTATGTTGAAAACAACAAAATACAGCTAAGAGAAATTTAAAAAGACATAATGTTTAAGGATTGAGAAAAATCAATATTGTTAAGATGTTAATTCTCCCACAAATTGATCTATAGATTCAATGCAATCTCATCAAAAGCTCAGCAGGCTATTTTCTATAACCTGAAAATCTGATTCTAAAATGTATGTGAAAATTTTAGAATAACCAAGACAGCATTGAAAAAGAGCTAAGTCGGAGGATTTACACTATCAGTTTTCAAGACTTAATGTAAAGTCGCAATACTTAAGATAGTTTGATATTGGCATGGAGATAGACAAATATATCAGTAGAACAGAATAAAGAATTCAGAAATAGGCCTACAAATGTATGGTAATTTGATTTTTACAAAGTGGCCTATGTAATTAAAAAATTTTTAAAAGGTGCTAGAGGAACTGGATTACCAAAATTAAAAAAAAAAATGAAACTTAAACCCTCTCTCACAAAAAACACACAAATTTATTAAAAATAATCCTAAATTTCTATGTAACTAATAACATGGGATCAAAATACAGCAAAAACTGACAAAATCAAAAGGAGAAATAGGCAAAAAATACAATCACAGTAAGAGATTTTTATATGCCTTCCTCAGTAATTGATAGAATAAGAAAAAAATCTATGGCATATACAAGATTTGAACAACACAATTAATAAACTTAACCATACAGTGAGCCATAAAACAATTCTCAACAAATGTCAAAGTACTGAAATTACTTAGAATATTGTTGTATGAACACGATGCAATTAAACCAGAGAACAGTGTCAAAAAGATATCATAGACTTCCCATATGCAAGTAATACAGTTCTAAATACTTATGGGTCAGAGAAAAACCCCAATAGAAACTAGAAAATATTTAGAATTGAATTAAAATTTAAAAAATAAAAATGCTACATGTTAAAACGTGGGAAGCAGGCAAAGTAGTGATTAGAGGAAAATTGAAGTCCTTAAATGTGTCTGTTAGAAGAGAAAAAAGGTAAATATTAATGAATTAAGCAACCATCTTAAGAAATTAGAAAAAGAATAATAAAAGAAACCCAAGGAAAGTAGAAGGAAGGATATAATAAGTTTAAGAATGTAAAAGTGAACTAGAAATCGGACTTACAACAGATCAATGAAACAGATGTTGGTTTAAAGAATAACGAAATTGATAAACCGTTGGCAAGACTGATAAAAAAGAAGAAAGAGAAGTCATAAATAACCAATGTCAAGAATAAAAAGGGAAGATGGTTATAGATCCTGTATATACTTATATAAAAATAACGGGATATTATGAACAATTACGCCAATAAATTTAAATTTTTACATGAGATGGACAAATTCCAAGAAAACACAATATACCTGACACCAAAAAGAAATTTAAAAGTATTAATAGCCCTGTTGAAATGAACTTGAATCTGTTGACTAATTTTTATATTGGTTTTGTCACATTTTCCTGTTTCTTTCGACTGCTAGTGATTTTTTATTGGATGCTAGTCTTTGTGAAAGTCTGGATTTTATTGTCTTCTTTTAAGTGTGTCGAGTTTTATTTTGGCAGATAGTTTAGTTATTTAAGTAAGTCTAATCCTATCAAGGCTTGTTTTCAAGCTTCATTAGGAAAGAGGTATCTAAAGTAGCCTTTATTTAGGGCTAGTTTAGCTTACTCTTAATGCATAGCCTTCCTGCAGTCTCTAAATGCTGTTCACAGATTTTTCCACTCAGGTTGTTTGGAATTCAAATGTCTTTCAATGTTATATGAGCACCAGTAGTTATTTAGCTTAGTGTCCCCTGGTAATTGG
>NW_006442107.1:5685551-5699775 GCF_000325575.1 Pteropus alecto
TATGCACAGCTTAGTATTCAGGCCAAAATTCAGAATTATGGAGCAATTTGTTTGCATAGCTCCCTCCTCTCTGATCTTCTCTCCCAGCTCTAACCACCTGAGTCTTGCCAAACTCTGTCTCATCTGCTGTGCTGTGCTTAGATACTCCCGCGTACACTGGAACCCAGTAACTGCTTCCAGGCAGAAGGCCTTCTCTCATGATCACATTGTCCGGTGTCTGAGAACAGATTATTCATTTATTTAGTCCAGTTTTCTAGTTGCATATAGTAGGAAGGCTAGTCTGGTACCAGCTACTCCATCACATTTGAAAGCGGAAGGCATTATTAATTTCTTTAAAGGTTTATCTGGGTGTGAGATATATACTTTTTTGTATTTAAAAATAAAACCCAATAAATGTTATTTTTAATGGAAGAAAGGATGTTTATAGCCCAAAATATCAAATGTACAAATTTATATCTGTATATTCTCATATTCTCAGTTAATGCGTTAAAAAAAAAAATACAAGTCTCCAAGAGTAGTGATGTGACATTAGCAAAGTGTTCCAGGTTATCTGATCAACCTGCCTTTCTTGGCCCAGGTACAGGAAGAATGGTGGTTCAACAAGGCTGCAGCCATGGTCAGTAGCAAAGTGGTTAATCTTCCTTATGTAAGAGCAGAGCACTGAAAACATAAGAGTTACTTAAAATTCAGTTTAGCTTCATGATGATTTAGAGTTTGTTTAATTAGTATTTAGAACTGCACATTGTTTATAGCTATTGGTATTTCAATAGATGCTTAAATGTTTGAACATTTAAAGTTTAATAAGCCTTAGTTCTTTGAAGAAAAACATTGATGTAATTAAATTTTCAATTACTCTGTTTTTTTAGGAGCCTATGCAATTAATAAAAACTAAGGCATTTAACAACACTCATTTAAAAACCTAGTCAAACACCTCATTAATTAGTTAATGCTTATAATAGATATTTTTAATATAAAAGTCTCACATAGGCCAAGTCGTAACTTTTGAAAAGTATATATAATCACACATAAGAATAAATAAAAGTAACTTTGTTTCAGGATTATTTTGTATGAATGTGTGGATCAATTATGGCTTTCCCAAAACCATTTGTATGCATCGATCCCAATTACTATTTGTTTGTTTTAATTGTGTGGTCAAATTAAAAACATTGAAGCAATTGCTCCTCAGAGCTTCCTCGCCCTTAGCATATTCTAGAAGATCTAACATGCTAATTGGGGAAAAAGAAAGTGGCAGGGGCAGACCAAATATAGCCTTATTTTAATTAAACACTAAATTTAAAGTGGAATAGGAGAAAATTCTCCATTTCCAGATCTTTGCTACCCAGAGGTCAGCAGTAGCATCAGTATTACATGGGCGCTTATGATACATACCCCAGAACTACTACCTCAGAACTACTGGATCTGAATTTGAGGTTTCAAAACATCCTAGTGTTTGGTGTGCACATTAAAGACTGAGAAGCACTGCTATAGCATGATCAGTTTACTGGTCAGAAAAGAAACTTGCTAGAGTCTTTGCCCTCAAGGAGCATAGAGTCTACTAGGATGGCAGGCAGGGAAGCAACCAGTGAGGAAAAATTCTATTATAACTTCCTAGGATGAGGGTGGTGATCTCTATTCATGGCATCAAGGAGGAACACTTTATCAAGTCTGGGACACAGGCTGACCACGAAAGCGCAAATTCAGATCCTAAAGAACAAGAATTTAAGAAGATGAGAGAGAAGCTCATCAAGGAGGCCAAGAAGGAAAGTAGAACACTAGGAGACTGTAGTATCATGAAAAATCAAGAGAAAAGACATTTCCTAAAGGTAATTAACAGTGTCAAGGCTCCCATTTATGGATATCTCAAAACAAGAGTACCATGTTCTGTACGTAGTGGACACTGTGTTTATTGCACGAGTTGATGAATAAACGCATATTTACCTCAGTGTTAAGTAAAAACCAGGATATGAATTAAAATGTGTCTAAACTCCCACTTTTATGCTCAGCCACTAGCCTGTATCTTATCCAAAGAAGTAACCACATTTAAAACTAAATTTGAATATACAAACAGATGTATGATAAATGCCTAACTTGAAATCCACAAAAAAATAAACTTATCTTTTAGCTATGAATCACAAATTAGTTTTTTATAGTCACTTCTCTGAAGCCACCCTCTGCCAAACAACTAGTGTGATTTTTGTACCCAGTAGGCACTCAATAATTACCCATAAAAATAAAAAGTGTTCTAGAGACCATTTATCTCTGTTCCTTCCCAAAACCACATGAAAATGATGGTAAAGGAATAAAAATCCTATGATTCATCAAGAACAAAGACTCTGGTAGAGGAGGTGATAAAAGGTATGACAATAAAATTGACAGTTAGAAAGCAAATGAATAAATGCCCACTGACTTAGGAAAGTGAAGAAAGCCAAAAGCAAAGACAGCCAAAATCAAGGAAAACCAACACCGATAGAGAAAGTAGTCAATGAGAAGCAGATATGTGTGACAGGGCCCTAGAACATTATAGGCACTAAGGGCACCAAGTATTTCTAGAGTCACCAGGAACCTCTAAGGGCTGAAGTAAAGAGTGAGGAACAGGCTGAACATGGTATAGCAGATTCCCTACCCCATCCCGATCGGGTGACAGTTCCTTCCCTTCCTTGGCAGAACACTGGACGTGACTCTCAGAGAAATTCACTAGAGAAGCTTTGGACTTTAGGACACCAGGGTGTGTGGAGGAAACAGTAATTAAGTACTCAATTAAGAAAAGAGTAATTAATTATACTCTACATACTGAATAGTAAGGACCAGCCCCCCACCCCACACACAGTTGTCTTTCCCTGTTCGACCTCAACATCAGTAGCAACCATCCTTATTTTGCCCTCGTTCCCTGTAGTGGGGTTTAGAGGCTTTCTCCTTGGAGAAACTGAAGACCTCACAGAGAAGACCTACAGATGCTGACATTTGAGGATGCCCCAATGAAAAGGCCTATGGCTACCTGATCATCCTATAGAGAACCCATCTTTATCAGACATGATTCTTCTAAAACATACAGTTCTAATTAGCTTTAAGGTGTCTCACTTCAGTCAAAGTTCACCAGACTTTAGAGGAAAGTCTCCCACATGAAAAACAGAGCTCCAGGGTGAAAAGCAAAAAGGAACTTGAGGGTAAACAGACACAATCCAAGGAGCAAAGAAAACCAAGAAAGAAAGAGAAAAGAAAGGAAGAAAGGAGGGATGGAAAGGAGGGAGAAAAGAAAAAAGAAAAACAAACAAAAATAAAACCTCCTTAGGGAGATGGAAGAAGCTATGCCATCTTGCAATAACCAGATGCTGTGACAATCTCTTGATAAGAAAAACAAGAAGATTAAGCAAAGTAAACCAAAACAACATAATTAGAAGCTCCATTTGGAAGGAATGAAGGAAAGAAGAGAGGAAAAAAAGAAAAGGGAAGGGAGGGAAGAAGGGGAAGAGAAAGGAAGGCAAGGGAAGGGAAGGGAAGGAAAGGAGAAAAGAGAAAAGAGAGAATATGCAAGAATATGCAAGAAATATTTTATAGAATCGAGGGCATAAATTTCCTGATCTAAATGGCCCATACACTGCATGCCAGCACTGTGAATGAAAAAGAATTCTCGGCAAGCAATATTTTCATGAAAATCCAGAACCCAAGGATGTTAGAAGATTCCTAAAGCTTTCAGGGAAAAAGAGAAAGAATAGCATCAGGCTTGTCACTGTCACATTGGAAGTTAAAAAATAATGGAGCAATCCCTTCACAATTGAGATTAAATCAATTCCAACCTAGAATATTAATCTCAGCCAAGCCATCGACAAAGTGGGAAAATAGAGAGTTTCATACATACCTTGTTTCAAACACTTTACCTTCCATGTACCTTTTCTCAAGTAACTATTGGTTGATGTGTTTCACTAAAATGGGGATATAGGGCAGGAAGGAGGCGGACACGAGATCCAGGAAACAGGATTTCTGACGCATGGAAGAGAGAAAGGGGTTTCCTAGGAAGAAATCTGCATAGCAAGCCCAGAGAGCAACCAGTTCACAGCAGAAGGATTCAGGAGGTACTGAGAGGATGTTTCTAAGGGGGAAAAAATGGACCTGAGAAATTCCTGGTGAGCTTCACCATGTGGAGAGGAATTTTATAGTTCTGTCAGAAAGTGTAAGAAGGCAGCAGTATCAAATATATAGAAAACTAAGCCAAAGAATAAGGCATTGGTTAAGATATGATCGAGTCCTGCACCAAAAGTTAATATAATTGTAGTGCACCATATGGCTCTCTGAATAATATTTACATTGTCAGATTAACATAAATACTGAATATTTATTTAGACAAAAATTGTAATAGAATTATCTCAGGAGAATGGGGGAAGGGAAGTATTGGCTACAGGTAGAAGAAGGGGAAGGAGTGAGGTAGGTAGAAGAAATCCAAATGCTCATTCTCCATAAAAGTGAGTAAATTACATTTAAGAATGAAAAATCAAAATTCAGAAGTATAAACTTGTTATTTTGAAGAAGCTGCTAAAAGAAGGGAAAGTGGTTGCTCTGGGGAGGGTGAGGTGAAGCAGGAGACTTTCTTTTTAATTTTGTAGAACTATTAAAATTTTTAACTATGTGCTGATATTACTTTGGTAAAAATAAAAATCAAATTGAAATATGTGAGTGTGTGTGTGTGTGTGTGTGTGTGTGTGTGTGTGTGTGTGTGTATGCATGTAATTAGAAACAAAAATGAAAATCAACCAAATAAAAAGGCAGTATCCTGGAAATCCTAATACGGTAGACTCTGTAGATGATCAAAATTCCTATGGACAGAAAATCCTCTTTACATCCAGTTCACTGGATCGCCACACCCACCTCCACCTTATTTCCTTCTCCATACCCCCTAATCAGCACAATTCTTTGCACTTAGATCCCAAAAGATGAAGCTATACCTAAATACTGCACTCAGCACCATCTGGGGAATAAAACAAGAAATAAAACTGGGTCTCTGCCTTATAGTTACATGAATTCTGTTAGAGAGGCTATGTTACAGGCAGGAAACAGATAATAATATAAATTATTCACAATTTAACACTAATTTGTATGGTACAGAGTATATGGAGTTCAGAGATGATGTGCCTGGAGCAGTGGGAGGCAAAGTGGAAGGTGGTGAGAAAGAGACTGGATGCGTAAGCAGTGCTCTGCGGGTCATGTCACGGCTTGCTGGTTTTATCCCAAGTGTAATGGAAAGCCACTAAAAAGATCCAGCCAAGGAGTGACACAATTTTAAGATCATTCTGATTATTGAATGAAGAATGGACTGGAGGGAGGCAAAAACCAACAGGGGGAATAGTTAAGAGACTATTAAAGTGGTTTCAGGTAAGAGATTATGGTGGCTTGGACCAGGATTGTGACTGTGGAGATATGGATGACTAAAGATCCATTATAGAAGTAGAATCAATAAGATTTGCTGATGTCTTCCTTATGTTGAAGACAGAGAGGAAGGACTAGGAGGAGGCAGCAGCTAAGGATGACTCTGAGAATTCTGATTTGAGCAATTGGGTGGATGGTGGAGGAAGATTGGGGAAGAAAGACAAGTTTTAGAGAGGAAGGTTAAAAGTTAGGTATTGAACAAGATACAGATACTTGAGATAGTATTTTGTGATTTAGTGATTTGTCAAGTAATCAGTTGATTCATTGTCCTCTCTATATTCCATCTTCTAGGACACCACATGGGTTTGGGGCTCAGCAACGAAGTCCAGTTTAGAGTCAATTTGGGGGGTTGGAAGCCATGAAAATGTATGAGACCATTTAAGGCAGTGGATTTCAAACCTGGATTGTATGTTAACAGTGCAATTTTCAAGACCTCACCCCAGAGTGTTTCTGATTTAGTAAGTCTTCTTGAGGTCCAGGAATCTGCTTTATTAAAAGCCATCCCAAGTAGTTCAAGTGAGGTGGGGGTGAGGGGGAATGTGAGGCCAAACAGAGATTATATTTTTTTGTATTATTAGCTTTCTTTTTTAAGGTGGGAGACACTAGAGCAATGGTTCATAACCTTGGCTACACATTGTAATCACCTGTTGAGCTTTCGGAAAATATTGATGCCCAGGATCCATCCAAAACGAGTAAATCAGAATCTCCGGAAGTGGGGCCCAGATAATACTATTTTTATTTTTCACTTTAATTTTACTCCCCCTCCTCAAAAAAAAAAAAACAAAAACAAAAACAAAAGCACAACATTGTTTTTATTTCCCCAGTGCCTGGCATAGAGTACGTCTTCAATTCACGTTGAAAAGTATTCCTGGCTAGTTAGCAGATGATAGACAACAGGAAACCACTGTACGGTATTTTAAAGTTCATATAACCTTCATGTGAAAAAGGTTACAGTCCAATTACCTTACTTTCAAATAAGAGAACTGAAACCCGAAAGAATTAAATTCCTAAGTTCTCTCAGCCTTGTGTAGTGGCAAATCATAACCAGAACCTAGCATCATAACTCCCAGGTCACACTGTCCTGCCTTTCGACAATTTTCATTTGACCACTCTCCAAAACCATTCATCTATCAAGATGCAGCCTGTCTAATAATAACCCCCTGTGACACCCTATTTCCTCAGTCACAAACCGACTTTGCCCACCCTATTATCAAATCCGTTCACTCCCAAACCCGCCTCTGTCTGTTCGGGATCCATCCTATCACTATCACAACCTCAAGACCGGCCCCCGGATTTAACCAGTGGGGCCAACAGGACCTCAATGCGCTTGCGCCACTCGGGCGATGGATTTTTGTCGCCATAACAACCGGAGACACACAAATCGGCCTGCAGCAACATGGGAAGACGAGTTCCTGGTACAGTTCTTTTTTGTACATGCTTTCCTTACCGCTTCCCGCGCCTGATGCGTGACTTTGAGGGTCTGGTAAGAAAGCTCCATCAGACTCCGCGTTAGGGCCGGAGAGAAAGGAGAAAAGTAGTTACTGACCGACCAGTAAGTACACCCAAAGAATGCAGCTCGGGGAAACCTGATGCTTAACCAGCCCGCCCCTTTCAGGATTGGCCAGAGCCTAGACAGGTCAACCAATCACTAGGCAGAGATGGATTCTTTACCATGCCAATCAATGTTAAAATTAGCATGTTTAATCCAGAGAGTTTTCATGGCACTGACCAATCAAGAGACCGAGAAGCAATGATTGTCAGGGCTTGGGGCGGGGTTTGCAATTGTTATGGTTCTCTTAATTCTGTCTCTAAAATGCAAGTTAACCATATAATTTGTCCTTTCGGTTCAGGCCTTTGTAAACCAATGCTTATGTTCCCAAGACTATACTTTGACATCCCTCTTCCTCCCCAGTAAGGTAAAAGTTTGTAAATGCCTTCTTGCTTTACTTTGAAATTGTCTGTACGTGGTCCTTTTAGACTGGAAGAATCTGCTGTGGAGTTTTTGTTTTGTTTTGTTTTTGTTTCTGGCTGTCAGAGGCTTTTTGGGATGCAGACTGTGCATCAAACTTTTCCTTCTCCAACGCCTTCCACATCAGACCTGCTCTCATTAGAAGTGGACAAACATGGACTTTCCATTTCCTCTGCTCCCTTTTCTTCGTGTATTAACTATTCTGTCTTTAATGGTTTTCCCTCTGTCTCTCTTGCTGCGAATCCTGTTCTAAACCCTCCCTCTCTTTGTTAATTTTGGTCTTCTTCACCCATTCTCTCCCCACAGGTTAACAAAAATATTCAAGTCTCCTCATTCTAACAAAAAGTTCTCATAATTGTTCAATTAAATCACCTATCTCTCATTTACTTTAAACTTTCTGAAAGGAATGGCTGTCCTCTCCCTCAGGTCTCATCTCCCATTTATTTCTCAGCACATTCCGCCCATGCTCCTTTGAAGCTGTTCTTGCTAGAGTCACCAATAACTTCTTAATTAGGAAATCAAACTATAGATTATTTTACACTCTTTATCTTATTTAAACTTAGCACCATTTGAAGTTGTTGACCATTTTCCATTAGTAATAATAACTATAATTTATTAGTCATCTATAATACTGGAAAACTTACTATGTGATTTATGTGGCTTCCTAATTTAATCCTAACATCCTATGGAAAAGTTATTAATATTCACAATTTACAGTTGTGGAAACAGGCTCAAAGAGGCGAATTAACCAATTCTAAGTTATCCATCAAGATGCATTTTCCAATCACCACCCTTACTCCAAGCAGAGCTTAGGTGAAGAGATAAGTAATTCCCAATTCCACTACATACATTTCATGCTGCATTTATTACACTGTTTTGTTGACATGATTTTCAAAAAGTTAAAAAACATGACTCTTTGATATCAATGGACCCATGTCAAAGTTTTTACCTAACTCATTGAGGAAGCCAGTGAGACGGTTTAAAGAGCATTTTGAGGAACTGGACATGTATAGGCATTTTTAGAAAACAATGTTAAAACAAAATTGTTAGGTTAGATACAAAACTGGTTAAAATTCTACAGGGCAATCAAATCATAACTTTTGAAATTTTCTTTTCTAATGAGCATAGATTCATTCCTCTAGTTTTGGTCATTTACATTTTTTTGTGCCCATTTACATTTAATTTTAACTAATTAAAATTAATATTAAATAAAGTTAAAAATTCATTCCCTCAGTCACACTCGCCACATTTCAGGTATTCAATTTTCACGTGTAGCTAATAAATTGGACAATACACATAGAGAACATTTCCATCATCACAGAAAGTCATACTGGATAGCGCTTGGCTCTCTTAAACATTGCTCTAGTATGACATTAAAAGGACATGCTGTACTCTCTTTTGCCTTATTTCCAAATTTAATACTTTTTTTTTTCTAAAGAATCTCCCCTACATGACCATTGGCTTTCAAATTCTTCTAATCAAGACTCACTTTAAGAAATACATTTTTGTTCAACTAATATTTAACAAGAGAGCCAAGAATACTCAATGGGGAGATAATAGTCTCTTCAATAAGTGGGAAAACTGGATATTCACATGCAAAAGAATGAAATTGAATCCCTATCTTACACCACTCACAAAAATTAACTTGAAAGAGATTAAGGATTTAAAATGTAAGACCTGAAACTAAAAATCTCCTAGAAGAAAACACATGGAAAAAGCTCAACATTAGTCTTGGCAATGGCTTTTTTCAGATATGACACCAATAGTACAAGCAACAAAAGCAAAAATCAATAATCGGAACTACATCAAACTAAAAAGCATCTGCACAACAAAATAAATGATCAACAAAGTGAAAAGGCAACTTAAAGAATAGAAGAAAATATTTGCAAATCATCTTTCTGATAAGGGGTTAAAATCCAAAATATACTATCTGTAGAAACTCATATAACTCAACAGCAAAAACACAGACGACTCAATTCAAAAATGAGTAGGGGACTTGAATAGACATAAACTACATGAAAAGGTGCTCAGCATCACTCAGAATCAATGTTTTCAATGTATCAGTGTATTGCTTCTTAAACTACTAATACCTACAGAAAAAAACAAAAACTGCTAAGAAAATTTTATTTTTCCCTCCTTTATAAAACACATTAAAATTTTTTATGCTTGAGTTTTAAAAACTTGTTTAAATAATTATCAAAGTAACAAAATTGTCTGGTGTGCACAGTAATGATGCTTCCAAGGTGTGTCATTTGACATTTATGAAATAGAGCTCAAGCATACCAGTGTTTCTCAAGACATATTATTTTACTAATTACTGAAAAACAGTTCAACTTCAATTGGAGAAAGCAAGTTATTCATTCTACTTGTTCTTTCTCTTACAGCAAGGATGTTTTAGAGGGTGAATTCTGAGTGCTTTTTTAATCATAAGCTTTTTATTTTATTGATTATTCTCTTCAAATTGTACATTCATCTGTCAGTCTCTATTCCTTTCTCTCCACTAGCCTCTCCTCAAGTAAACACCTTGAAATTTTGTATTCACAATCTCACTTAAGTCAAATCATCTTCAGCAGAGTGCTCTAAGCATGCGAAAATGAGGGGGAGTTTTCGAGAGTGATAAGAAATGCACCTGCCTAACTGCACACTCCATGACAGTAAACTATAAGTCATGCCTGAATATATATTGTTAAAACTCCATTTTTTTATGTTGCTACAAAAATATATCCTACCATTCTTTAAAAACTGTCAATTCTGTCAAGAGAGTTGAAGAGAAAAAGTTTTACTCATACTTTTGTGTTGGTATAAATCCCTCTCTGCCAACAATTGTAGAAACACGAGAATAAAGAGCTTTTATCGACACTTACCCAAAAAAATGAAATCTGGTTTTTGCCCCATTGCTGTTATGTGTCATTTTCTAATTTACCCTAAATGGTAACACAATGTTTGCTATATTTCCTTAACTTCATCTTCACAACAGTCCTCTCGCTACAGTTCAGAACTCCTCTCTAGAGTCACACGGACTACGACTGGAATCTTTACTGCTTTGAGATTTTAGGAAAGGTGTTGGACCTCTTCAGGTCTTGTCTCCTCATCTGTAAAATGGGAACAGTAACACCCTCTCGTAGTGTTGCAAGAATTAAATGAGACCACATGTGGGAAAGACCGTCTTGACTAAGAGACTGTGTTTTCTTTGTTTGTTTTTAGGAGAATGAATAATCAACAAAACAAAGACACCTACCCATATTAATTTTAAAAATGAAAGGAATGGATTTTATTGGAAGAAGCGTGAGCAATTTAGGTCATTAAGCCAAGGAAACATCGAACATCTTCAAACTTTTGTAAACTGCACGTCTCTCAGCACAAATTTTCAAGAAAAAGAATCTGATTGCTTCTCCTTGTCTGACAGATGGGCTTTTCTCAGCCAGTGTTCCATCCAAATCTAATCAGTTATGGCTAGGGAGAAGGCTCCCATGACACAAATAGGTTTCTGGGGCCTATGAGAAGAGCGAGGCTGCCGCATAGCTCGTGTACATGGATAAGAGTTTCTGTAGGCTAGTACTTCCTAAACTTTTTCATGTCATAGCACACAAAGAAAATGATAAAATTTCTGTGGCATGTTGATAAGTTGGAGGGGATTTATGAACATCTATATGTAGCTTGGTGAAAAAACTCACCATTAATTATAAGAAAAAATGAATGCTAAAGTATTAAGGAAAATATAAAATATTAAATCTGTATAACACTTTACAAATAAAAAATTTCAAAAGTTTTAATGAAAAGCCTGAGAACACTTTCATAATCAGATTTCACATTTGAAATATCCATACTTCCCGATTAAACATTTTAATGACAATACCTTTAAATTCTTGTCGGTACAATCGATAAGAAATTTCACATTTTTACAATCATCCAAAAGTTGAAATTACATTTAAAAAATCTAATAGCTATTCCTTTTCTATCATTAACAAATTGATTTTGAATTTTTTTATGATAAATAAAATTGGTTTTAGATTCCAGTTGTGCACACGTGCACCTAGTAGTACAGAGAGTTTCCTATATCCCCGGGGCTGGAGGAAGGAAAGATCAGGAAGTTATTGATTAAGGAGCAGAATTTCTGTTTTGCAAGATGAAAAAGTTCTGGAGATGAATGTTGGTGATGGATGTGCAACAATGCAATTATACTTAATGCCACTAAGTTATACACTTAAAAATGATAAAAATGGTAAACTTTGCTATGTGTGCCTTATCACAATTTTAAAAATTGTTGAGATCTTCTCTAATGTCAGTATATGTTCAATTTTTGTAAATGCTCCATATGTACTTAAAATAATGAATTTTCTGCACATTATTTATATTCACTGTGTTGAGTTGTTAATTGTGCCATTCCAAAAATCTATATCTTCAATGATATTTTTGGTTTGCCTTTCATATCACTACTAAGATACATATGGTAAAATGCTTCCCTATATTTGTGGGTTTTGTCTATTTTTCATTGTAATTCAGTATGATACACTGAGGCCATGTCATTTGGTGCATACATATTTGAAATTTCTATTTTTACTCAGGAAAGTCCCAAGTATGGCATACCCTTCGGGTATTTATAGTTCATTTTTATATCTGTTCCAAAGGCAGTTTTCTAGTCAGAGGTCATTTTTATCATAAACCTCTAGCATGTTTCCAAGTGGAAAGGAGCTAGAAAATTAACTGTAGGTCAGGTTCTCATGCAGAATGGGAAAGGGGTTTGTTAACCCTTTACCTACAGTATTTTTCATTAGTCTAGAAAATCTCAAACTTTATCTCTTCACATATTACTTCTGCCTCATTCTGTTTTTTCTATTCTTTGAAGGCTCCAATTAAACATTTGTTAGACCTTTTCAACATTATCTTCAATCTCTCAAATTTATGTCTCTAATGTTTTCTTATATATTTTCCATCTTTTTGTTTCTCTGTCATCTAACTAGCCTTCTAACATATGTTCTGGTTGTTAACTCTTGCTTAAACTGTGTGTAATAAATATACTATTAAACCTATCCATTGAGTTCTTAAACCTCTCAATTCTAGAGTTTCTATTAGATTTTTTCAAACTTTTTATTTAATGTTTTTGGTGTAAGCACGCTTTCACTGCAGTCTTTTTCAGATTTCCGACTGTGTGCTGGTCATTTTATTTGGAAAATTATCTGTAGGATAATTTGAGGTTTGGGGTGATGATATCTCCACCTGGAGAGGATTTTTATTTGTTCGTGCCCAATGCCTGTGGAGTGCCACTGTAGGACCTGTTTATTCAATATTCAAGGCTTAAAGTTTCCTGATTATTGTAAAACCTGATTGTAATTTGTGGAAGTGCTGATTTAATTCTGGTTTATCTTTACTGTGTGGGGTCTTACATTAAATATGGTAAGTTTTATTACTTTCCATCTTCTGTGGCACTAGATTTAGATTTATGTCTCTCTTGCTCAGCAATCCTTTAAAAGTCATAGCTCAGTTTATAGATTTTATTTTTGGATAGTCAAATGCCTTCAGGATAGATGTTTAACAACCTGCATTCTAAGAATTTGGCTGCATAATTTTTTATATTAGGTATTTGCTTCTGTTTTTCTAAATCCAGATTTTTTTGATCTCGGTGAGTTGGATCAAATTATCAAGTTGTTTAATATATATATGCTAGCATTACTTGGGTAAGATCTGTTTATAAGTTAGGAAAACTAATTTTTGTCTGGTTTTGGCATTGAGGTTATAATAGCATTTAAGTAGAGAATGTCCCTTCATTTTTTAATTCTCTCTGTAGTATTAGAAATCACATCATTGGTTGTTTCTGGTGGGAGGTTTGACTGGGTAGGGGCAGGAAGGAATTTTCTGGGGTAATGCAAATGTTCTGTATCTTGATAAGCATTTTCAAAACTAATTGAAGAGTTTACTTAAGATATGAGGATTTCTCTATATGTAAATTATACTTTAATGAAAATTATTGTTCAAATATTAATAATTGTTGAATCTAGTTGGAATGTATTCAGATATTTATTGTATTATGCCTTCAACTTAAAATTTTTTTTTTTAAATTTCAGAATAAAAAGTTGGGGGTATAAAATTAAAAGATAAATTCATTGTTCAGTTTCCCTGATATTAGTTTCAGTAAAGGTTAAGCCAAACACTATCTGCAAAATGTAAAGGAGTGAAGAAATGTGATTAAAACAGATGTACGTTTGGCAAAAGAAGGTGACTTGAAAGTATCCATGAGACTTGAACATGGTTATAGGGAGAGAGGAAATCAGTAGAAAGGAAAAGAGAGATGTTGAGATCAGCGATGATTGATGGGTTCAGAGATAAGAAGGGAAACGATTAACAAGACAGGTACTTGAAACTAAACTCAATATTCCGTGCATGGTTCAACTAGGCTGAATACTCTTTTCTAAAGATATTAGGATATATTATATGAGTATATGAGTACTTCTTAATACTTTATCAGCTATTTAGATACAAAAATTTATTATCACTTTGTAAATTTATGAAGTGCCCTTATCTTATTTAATCCTCTCACATCTTGAGATCAGGAATAATCACTCTTTTTTTATAGATTAGAAAAATTAGGTTGAGACTTTGCTAAAGTTACACAGTTAATAAGTAGAAAATCCAGTCCTGAGACTTTTGACTCTATAGAGTCAAATCTTATAATCTTAAAATACTTTATATAATCTTAGGACACTTTCCTTATAATATTTATCTTTTTTAAATTGGAGCCAGATTAAGGTGGTGTCCCAACTAGGTAATTGCCTCGAACCTCAATCCATAATTTTACCATTGAAAATGTAATAAGGAGAAAATAGTATTTAACAGAATTCC
>NW_006442107.1:5699836-5702144 GCF_000325575.1 Pteropus alecto
TTGGAGTGGTACTTTGGTATGTGGCCTACAGTAGTGGTGAGCCTACCATTATGCCACATTGTAAGGAAGTTAGATCCAAGTAAGTGCAGATTTCTTTTTGATGAGTAGGATATACTACAAATTTGAATCAGAGTTGAATTGCTCATGACAGACAGTAAAGAGTCATTCTTTCCACATTTTACGACTCAGCCTTCCCTTTAAACAAATATTGAATGAATATTAAGGAGTATAGTTTAGAAAAGATGCCAAATTAGTAATTCGGCCTGGGGAGACAAAGCAGCATCCTATTTCAGAATGTTTTTGGTTTCAACTAATAGAATACCCATTTCAAACTATCTAAAACAGTAAGGAAAGAAATTGGCTCAAGAAAACTGACAAATACAGAGGTAAAGTGGGTGTCAAAGTTAATTCTGATTTTTTTTATTTTTATTTTTTGATGATTCTTATCAGGTTGGTCCTCAGGCTGGCCCTTCATAGCAAAACAACTGCAGCATTCCACATTCTAGAAAGTCTCAACTCTAATCACTCAATAAACGTTCAAGACATTTATTGCCTTACCTTGGAGCAGGGGCCCACACTTGATTCCATGGGCAAAGCCTGGATATGCCTTGTTAAATTTACAGGTACAGTTCTGATCTAATCACCGTCAAAGGAAGACATTAGTTATTATTGGCATAGTCCAGTCTGGGGCAACACCTAGAACTCTTTGCAGTCAAACCTACCCAATCCTACAATGAACACTACAAACAAGTTTCAGTGCAGCCTTGCTTCTCTTATAGTTTTGTGTTCGTTAATCCTCTTATGGGTTGTAAGATTCTTGGCGAAAAGGCCTATTGTATTCTATTTATCTTTCTATTCCCCTAAAGCTCCTAGTCCATATGGCCTTCACTTTGTCTGTTAAACAATGTTAAACTCTACCAAAATGTAAACCAAGACCTAAGGAGATCAAGCTAAGATCAAGAATAAGCCAAGCTAGAACCACAAAGTTAATGGTGTAGAGCCAGAATTAGAACCTGCTCTAGATACTGTTTGCTTATTCTTTTATTCATTAAACAAATATGAGACGAACTATTTGTCAGGCAATCAGTTATTAGTCTAGTGAGTTAAAACATTTTTAAAGGTAAAAACTTAAACAACAATTACATAATAATTAAATACCTACCTAATTACCATGGAGAAATATTATGGAGAAAATGTTCATGACCTATGAGCAGTCATACAGGGATCTGAATTAAAACGGGGCATGTGGGTTTAGGGAAGGTCTTTCTGAAGAAGTGATGCCTAAACTGAGACCTTAAGGATCAACAGACGTTTGAAAGGGAAGACTGCGAAGTTATTCTTGGCCCAGGTATCAACATTCCTACAGAGGTCTCAAAACGTGGTGGTGGTGTGGGTCCGATGGAGAAACTGAAAGAAATGCATTGTTGGTGGAGTGAGGGGGAGTGGGAAGCAGCAGTAGGTAGGAACCAGATTAAACATGGCCTTGTAAATTGTTTTAAGTCTTTTCGTAGGTGAGTTCCATCTACTACTTCAAGGAAATCTGAACCCTGTACTTGGTTGAGCGAATTTTCTGGCCAACTTGACTCAGCATCTTCTTTCATCCTTTATCAGCAAGTCAGGGGTGCCACCCAGCTTCCGTCCATCTTCTCTGCCCTTGCCATTTCATTCTTTCCTAGCTATCAGATTTCCCTGACCCCTCTACTTTTTATCAGGACCCGTCTGAGTGCTCTCATTTCACTTCCCCGCTAGTGCCTCCCGCCCAACTCTGGTCCATGACATTCAGTCGCCCTTCAAAATCAGAATCAGCCAGGTTAGTACTTTGATATCAGCAATCCGAAAAGGTCCCACCAATCCTGCATCATTAAATTGGAACAATAGCTCACCCGACACCCTTTAGATTGTTCCGACACAACTACTCTGGGGGACGGGTTTGAGACTGCTTCCTACGTCCACAGCCATCGTGTGGAAGGGCACCATCAGAATTTTCCCGAAATGTTTCGTCACGAGTACAGGCCCCCCTCTTCTTCTCTGCCACACCCCGGGCCGGGCCCTCTTCCTGGCCCGCATGTAACGCTGCAGTACCGAAGGCGCTTCAGGGGGTCGGGCCCGCTCCGGGCGGGGGAGGGAAGGCACTGCGCGGGTATGAGCGGGGGGACACGGCGACAAGAACCGGAAGGCATGCGGAAGGCAGGCAGGCCGCAGCAAAGAACGGGAGATGACGCGAAGCTAACGCTGCGCGAAGGGAGCGCAGACGGAAGACCCGTGCGGAAAGTGGCGGGCCCGGTGGGCGGGGGCGTCGTGTGGGCGG
>NW_006442107.1:5702572-5757476 GCF_000325575.1 Pteropus alecto
GAGGACGCCCCGGCCGCGCTGGGGCAGCGGGCTTGGGGCCCAGGGCTAGCGGCCGCTCAGCCTGGCCTGGGCTTCGCACACCTGGCGCAGGGGCCTCTCTCAGGAGAAGCTCATGGGGACTCAACTTTACCGTTATTAAAGGGCTGAGATGGGAAACAGGATGTGCTTTTCCACCTTCGCGAGGAGTGCGGCGTCTATGGCGACTCAGAAGTCCACATGCTTCTCACTTAGTGGGGAGACCGTTTAATGATACGCGAAGTTGCGTTTGGGAATTCTCTCTCTTGTATGGCTGATGCTACCGTTTTGTCAGATGTGTCACGAAAAAGGCCCCTTCCACCAGTGCTTCCTCAACGTATTGGAGAGAAGCGTGGTCTTTTGGGAACGTTGCCTTCGATAATCGGCCTTAATCCTTGATATTTTCTTAATGCCACGGTAAGAAATCCGCAAAGTCCGAGTTGTCATGAGGTTTGCTTGTGAACTTGTCTTGAGTAAAAACGTTTTTCATCCTAGCCTTAGAACAAGGTCACAACTTTATTGTTGATACTTTTGTATAGTAGAGATTTGAAAAGGGGTGTGCTGGGGGGTCGAACGTAAAGGATATTTTTCTCCGGGTTGTTAATCTTCAGAGTCCTCAACAAAACAAAACTGTGATAAACGAGCCGGATTTGTTTTTTATGGCTCAGTGAATTACTGGCGACATAACTGGAATACTTAAGAACGGAAACCCTGATTTTAAAAACAAAGTAGAGATGAATGTGAACTTGGAATTAAGTTACTGAAAACCTTTTGCATAACATAGACGTATGGTGTTAGGGTTACTTTTTTGAATAAGAAGGAAAAGGAATACGGTAAAAGATTCAGTTTTGTATGTTTATTATTATTTTTTTGATGAGGGATGTTGGGGAAGGATGCTGGCTGGTTACCTGGCTGGTACCGTGGACATCAGCAAAAGAATGTATTGGCGATTCTGATAAAGGGAGGTTGTTGTAGTCTACATAATGCCTGCCTTTTTCCCTTTGCTGTTTGAAAAAGAATTGTGTGATTGCCAGTAAAGAGAAAAGTATATTAATGAATTAATGCCCTGTACTCTTTTATACAGAGAACCATGATGGTAGGTAAAAAGTGTTCATAATGATAAAAGTATAAGGATTTTGGTGTTTCATAGCCCCAGCTGCAGAGCTTTTAACACCTGTGGAGCTTTGAAGTAACCAGGCCTGAGCCTCACCTGTGTAAATTCATGCATTAGGTTTGGATGGGTTGAGAAGACTGAAGTTTGAAGTTAAAATTTTTTCTTTTACCTGCAGTATTGCCTTAATTTTTGTGTAATAACAGATGTATACAACTTTTCCTCTTCTAAGATATTTTGTTGATGAAAACTTTTCCAAGTCTTGTATTACACTTTTACAAATATTGTTAGTCAAAGCATAGTAAAAAGCAGAGAATTCATTTTCTGGTGTAGGGCTGAAAGGGTGGTCAATGCTTACGTTAGAGTGGAATCAAGACTGCAAAATGGTTGGAAACCAAAGAAGCTTTTCTCTCTGCCTCTCCCCCCTCCCCCTTTCCCCTTTCCCCCTCTCCCAGTTTGTTTTGTGAGTCAGCTTCATCATCTCTTTCTGTAAATCAGTTGTCTTTGCTTCTCCCTGCACTTGATAGAAGATGGCCCCTTCTCTACAGTTCACATTAGATGACTAACAATAGACTAACTGGGGAGAATTTTCAGAGTAGGGGAGGGTTTAGGCTGTGCAGATGCTGAAAGAATTATTCACTGCAGTCTTTAGCTGCTCAGTGGCATCTTCTCCATTTAAAGATGAATTGTGTCTCCCCCACTCCCTCCTGCATTGCAAGGAGTGATGATGATAATAATAATGGTAGATATCCATTATAATATAGTGCTTATTACTTGCCTGGCTCTGGTCCAAGCACTTCACATACATACTTATTAAATTTTCACAATTCTATGAAGAAATTGAGGCACAGAGAGATTAAATAACCTGACCTGGGTCACCCAGCTCTAGACTGGAAGATGGGATTTTTTTAACCTCAGATGTCTAGCTTTAGAGTCGGTGCTCTGAGCTTTACTGTTCTGTTCAGTTTCCTTTGAGTCCACTCCCAGCTATCCTCATGGACTAAATTGAATGATAAATAACCAATACCCTTTTTTTTTTGTGACTGTCCATGTAAGAATGTTCAGGCCTATAGAAAATTTTTGAGTTTATTAGAGTTTATTTGAGCCGCACCGAGGAGGACATGCTTAGAAGCAAGATCTTAAAAGTGCTCTGGAGATTGGCAGTTTTGCAGTTCTTTTTATCTATTTGGAATAAAAGGAGGGAATGCAAGGAAGATACCATGAAATCCATTGGTGGTAGATTAGGGAGTAGAGAGAGCAAGGCCAGGAGATCCCTGTGATTAGATAAAAAGTAAAATGGAAAGCTATACTTCTTTTACATTGGGAGTACAAGATGGTTTGTATTTAACATTTATAGTAAATAGAGATGGTATACAGGCAACAAGGATTATGTGCTTTTTTGAGAGTGGTTACCAGAGGGGTCTGGAAAAGAGAATTACTCTGGCATTTCAAAGATGTGTTAACCTAGATTAGAAAGAACAATGGACAGGGCTTGCTTAAGGCAAAGATAAACCTTTTACTAAGAAAGTTATAGGCCTGGGCCTGACTATCCACCATGACCTGCTCTGGGAGGAATTTATGATCAGATCACCCTGTGAGGTTACTTTGGTCACTGAGCTTGCCAGATTTGTTACATAGCCCCTTTTTCCTTCACAAGACGTACAATATTGGAGGGAAAACAGGACAACTGACTAAACAATGTAATTAGAAAATAAAAAGAGGATGGAACATCTAGGACATTATAAATGGTCTCTGCTTCAGAATGTACTTAACGGTTGGAGTAATAGTAAAGTTAAGTTAAAGCACGAGGAGAATCACAGGGATTAGTTTGTTAGTTAACTTCTTGGCCATAGAGGAAGTAGCTGACCTGATGTCACATATTTGGCTATTGATAGTCTGCTGAAAGAATTTCCATTATCTTGGTCCATTATCATCAAAGCTACTCCCTAGGGGCCTGTATAAGCAGAGCAGGTCACTTCTGGCTGGTGCTGCCATCTCTTGTACTGGAGATCAGTAATTTGGGGAAAGATCATTCTCATTGTGCTTTAGTGACTCTTGTACCTTGTAGGTTTTTTGGGGAGAGGGGGCGGGGGAGGAGGTTATTTGAAGAGACAGCTATAGAACCTTAAGAGGCTGCTTGACAATTTCAGTTTTTGAGACTGCTATGTGAACCAGTACCAGAGATCTTGTCTGGTCATAGCAGAATGTAGCAGCCCTATACTTTCCTTCTTTCAGTTCAAGTGACCAGCAGAATACCACCATACCTTTCTTTCTGGGAGAGAGGGTCTGATTGGCTGAGCTTAGGTGAGGGTTCTCTTCTGTTCTAATCATCTGTAGTCAGAAGGTTAGAGTCATATCATACAAACTTGACTCATAAGATCATTTTGGTGGGTCGAGGGTAAGGAAGAGGCAAGTTTTCTGTGAAAGGAAATTGTGGTCTGAACAGTTAAAGATTATAATCATCTTGTATTAGAAGATTCCAGGGTACTCAAGAAGAAATTATTCAATTTACCAATTGCTTATTTGCAGCACTTACATTGTTAGGAGTTTGCAAATTAACTAGTTGGAAATTAATTAATTGTGAATTGAGATAAGTGTACAAGAGCTGATGGCCTGGTCCTCTGTCACCCCCATTCTGCTTTCTCCCCCCAAAATAGTCTCTAGTGGATCCAAGCACAGCAGTGGAGGAGAGACAGAATAGTTGGGGTTCTGAAGTCCCTCCTGTCTTCAGTTAGACAAGGATGCATAATTCCCCGCTGTTGTAGTCCTTCAGCAGTCCTTAAAAAGGCCCCTGCTGCAATTTAACCTGGCTAATCCACTCCCCCTATTTCTCTCCACTCAAATGTAGAGGTGGAGGGGGCTCTATTGTTGTAAGATTGTTTTTCTTAAAGGATCTCTTCTGTATTCCTCATTCCCTTTTTGTGCATTGAGAGTTTCTGTGTGTATCAGAAAACGAGAGTGAATGTGTGTGCAAATGTCTGAGTTTGTATTTGGGCTCACTAGCCAGTGAGTATAACTTTCTTAATAGATACTGGTAAACCAGATACAGAAGATCTTTTATACTAAGAAGCTTAAGTAATTTTATAACAGAAGATTTTTTGTCTAGAAGGCTTGAGTGTTTGGTTCCTGATACCTGGCAAGACCTGCCATCCTGGTAGCTTCAGGGGCTGTCGGGTTGCAGAAGGAGAAAGGAAAGTTAATGGGAGATTTGAGTTAGAGGTCCTCATCCCACATATCCTCCAACTATTGGGCAAAATAATAAATAGTCTAATAGATATGATAGATGTAACAGAATCTACCATGTGATTCAAAGCTATTAGTGGAGTTAAAAGATAAACCAAGGCATATTACAATTTTAGGAATTTGAACAAAAATAGATTTGAATCAGCACCAAACCAGAAGTGGTTAGGAGACTGTGTTGATGGGAGCTGGGGAAAAACTTAGAGAAAAGGCAGAAGCAAATTAAGGAAATTATTGAGTGGCTATAGCTTACACCCTAGCTGGCTGTTTATAGGCTGAGATTTGGGTTTGCATACATAGAGGCGCCACAGCCTTAGAGTCACCTAAGTCTAATGGCCTCGTTTAATTAACGATTCCTCCCTTTTGATTGTCATGTCATACGTGAGAGATTGACCAGAAATTTGGTGTTAGTGCCACCTTCACTCACCATCAGAGTTAAATTGCTTTTGTTTCATTGTGAAACTTATAGGTTATGATGTCAGATCCATGGAAGAATTGCTTTTGCTGTTTATCTTGGTAGTCTTGATTCTGAGTATTGAGGAGAATCAGATATAGTCCCTTTCAGCTAGGTTCAGGGGCATTCTTAGGTGTCATTACCAGAAGACCTCTCCAGATTCTAAGTTGTGGAAAGTTTGACCATCTGTTGGAGATTCACAGAAAGCTTCCTTTACCTGGTGGAAAGCCACTTTGATGTAATGCATTAAAGCCTTAAAATATCGAGTCATATTGAGTACAGGAGACATACGTGATTCTGTCATCAAAGACATAGGTCTTCTTATTACTCTTTCGTAAGGTATTAATTTATGCTTTTCTACAGGCGTTGATCTAATTGCCATCAAAACTAACGGTAGAATTTTTGTCCAGGGCAATCCAGTTGATTCTGTTAATTTAGCTAATTTTAGTTTTAAGTTACCATTAGTCTGTTCAACTTTACCAGGTGACTGAAGACAGTAAGGACAATGGTAATGCCATTGTGTCAGCAGTGCCTTATTTAATTGTTTATTTGTCCAGTGAAATGAGTTCCCCATCACTGGAGATTTCTCTGGGTATACTCCATAAAAGAAATATGTTTTCTAAAGGCTTCTTAGTCACTGTTGTGGCATCAGTCTTTCTGCATGGAAAGGCTTCAGTCCATCCTGAGAACATACAAACAATTGCAAGAACATATTGATAACCCATTGTGGGAGGCAAGTGAATTAAATTTATTTGTAGGTGTTCAAATGGCCTAGTAGGTGGTGGGAATGTTCATCTAATACCTTAATGGCCTTCCCAGAGTTATGGGCTTGACAAAACCAGACACTGGTCATAAACCAATTTTGCAACCTTGGAGCAATCATCCTACCAATACTTTTTCATAATTTGGATCATTGTATCTGTGCCACGGTGAATGTAGAGCTTTTAGTAATGTCAGTTTTAAGAACGCAGGAGGAATCAGGTGGCTGTCAGGGCCCTCAGTGAGTCCTTGTTTAATATTAAATTTGCACCCTTGTTGTCTCAACATTGTTACTCCAGCTTGGGTGCCTGATTTTGTCTTTTGTATAAATTATCATAAATAATTTAGTTAGAATCAATCTTATAGAGTTCATTCAGGTTGCATATTGAATAATTTTAGTTCTAGCTGATGTAGCATGGAAGTCTGCTGGAGCATTTCCCTGATACCCAGGTTCTGTTTTTCTGTTATGAACTTCAGTTTTAACAATAATTTGGGGTCCATTTTTGATTTATGAGTTCCAGTAGAAGTGAGGAACCTTCTCTGTTTCTATAACATACTAAAATCATGGACCACCCCAGAGGCATATTTGCTATCAGTATAAATGTTTACTGATTTTCCTTTGAATAGCTGACAAGCCTGAGGGCATGTAGTTCTACTGGTTGAGCAGACTGAAAATGGGGAAGGGTTCCCCTTTCCAGTAGTTCATATTGACTCGTTACAGAACATCCTGCTTGATATTTCCCTTCTGCGTTCTTAGCATAGGATCCATCGACAAAGAGTATTAAATCTGAGCTTTCTAATGGTATGTATTGTAAGTCAGTGTGAGGGCTTAATAACCTTTACACCACGTCTACATAGTTATGGCGATCTGTGTCATTGTTAGGCAAGGTTTGCAGGATTGAGCGATTTGCAGCTCTTAAGATGGAATTTAGAAGGTGAAGGGAGAAGGTTTTCATAAAGCGTTAGTCTTCTTGCTGAAAAATGTTGTCTGATCAGAGCTTAATAGCCTCAATAGTATGAGGTACTTGTAAGTCATATCTTAATACCCATTCAGCTGAAGCTTCTCAGTTTAGCTGCTGTGGCTACTGCTTCAAAGCAATTTGGGTATGCTCAGGCTACGGGGTCTAATTGTAGGCTATAGTAAGTAATAGGTCTGGTATTTCTCCATGCTCTTGTGTTAGAACTCCTTGTGCCTGGTTATCACGCGTGTGGACAAATAAGGTGGAAAGTTTAGTATAATTTGGGAGTCTTAGGGCTAGAGTTTGTTGTGAGGCTGATTTTAGTTTGTAAAAGGTTTGCTCATGATTATCTTCCCAGGGTAAGGGCTCTGAAATTTAGTTCCTTGTAAGCTCATACAGGAGAGTTGTGATCAGAGAAAAATTTGGAACCCAAGATCTATAGTCCTCGGCAAATCTGGAGAAACTCCTTAATTGTAATTTAGTTGTAGGTCTAGGGACATTTTGGATAGTGTTTATTCTTTTAGGTGAGAGGGAAATGCCTTCTGCAGTCAAATCATGTCCTACGTAGTGAACCTTCTCTTTTGAGAATTGGAGTTTTCCCTTGGAGTCCTTATGGTCTTTACAAACTAATTGCTATTATCGATTTGATAAATTGAATATATTTTTGAATCCTCCCTTGTAGGGGATCATAGCAGTAAATCATCTACATATTAAATGAGTGTAGAGTTTTTAGGGAACTGTAAAGTTTGCCAAGTCTTGATATAAACCTGTGACAATTAGGATGGGGCTTCAACGTACCCTGTGGCATTACAGTCCAGGTATATTGTTAGTTTCCCTAAGTGAAGGTAAATAAATATTGATTCTCCTTGTCAACTGGGATACTAAAGAAAGCAAAGATCCACCATTGCAAACCATTTTGAGTCTATAGGTACATTAGATAACAACGTATTTGATTTAGAACTACAGGGAACGGTGGTATCACAGTTATTAATTGCAGGCAGACCTGGGACAAATCTCCAACTCTGTCCATTTGGTTTTTTAATGGGTAAGATTGGATGTCATAGGGACTAGTGATATAAGTCTTTACTTAAGTCTTCTACAATTGGTAAGAGCCCTAGGGTAGCTTCTGGTTTTAGTGGATATTGAGGGGATTTAGGCAGGGGTTTAGAGTGACCTATTTGGATTTTTATGGGTTCAGAGCTGTTAATTTTGCCTTTGTGCATTGAAGAAGCCTATAGGCACTCTGTCACTTCTGAGAGATCAGGGCTTTCTTACTTTCTCAATTTCATCAATTCCTGCTTGCAGAGGAACAGAGCAGCTCAGTTCAGGAGGGTGAGGGAATTCTAAGATCATTTCTCCTTCTGAGTTAAATTTTATTTTTTTACAAAAGTTTATTCTTACATGTACAACAGCCTCCAGAAGAACTTCATTCTAGCTCTAGGTGGCAAAAGATGTTATGGCAGGAAATTCAGATGTTAAAACAGGAATGGAATTAGGTATCACCATTGCCGCAGGCATAAGGAACTGCTCACTTTTTGCCAGATTTCTTAATTCCACCTGTGGTCAGGGGGCCCTTCGCTGTGGCCTTTACTTTTAACTCCCCAAGTTTCTTCTGCTCCTCTTTCAGATTCTTCATGAACACTTTATCTTCCTCATCCATCTCCTTGGCCTGCTTCTTGAGCTGTGTCAGGGACTTCTTGCCACCTTCGCCCTGTGTTAAATTTTATAGGACTCCTCAATTTTAGAAAACAAGTCTTGTCCTAACAGGTTGACTGGGCAGTGTCACATAGAAAATACGGTTTCCTGAAAATGGTTTAGACATAGGTACTGGTACCTTTGAATTTGGTTAGAAACCCCCACTACAGAAATATTCTGTTTCTAGGGATTTGCTACTTTATGAAAGTAGATAAAGTGGCTCTGGTATCCATCAATACTGTACAGGATTCTCTATACATTTTTGTCTTAGTTTCCCTTTGCTCATTTAGAGGTATCATGGGGAGCAGTTTACTGAAGGATCCCTTGGAGCCCCATCAGTGATTATTATTATTTTGGTAATCAATTTTTTAAAGAACTTCCCCAGTGGAAAAACAGTTTGGATTAATCAGTGGAGGTCTATTCAACAGTGAGTTCAGTAGGAGGTTATTTCCTTTTCCAGTGCCCTGGTTGTTTACATGAAAGGCAGGCATTTTGGGGCACAGTGTTCCTGAGTGGAGGACCCCTAGATTCTGGCTTGAAATGTGTACGTGGAGGTCCTCTCAACCCATGGACTGAGGGACCATACGTTTATTGGCTTCTTTAGTTTTATCTTCCTACAAGGTTTTTTCAAAATGAATTAACAGCTAGGGTTGTTAATTCAGCAAGAGGGGTGGTTTCCCTGCCCAACTTTTGTCTCTTTATTTAGCTGGAACTGGAGTCTACTAATGAATAAGGAAATCAAGGCATTTTTTTTTTTTTTTTTTGCCTCTTTAATAAAGTAAGCCCAGAATGTTTCACAGAAAGGGTTTCCAGTCTTGTTTTATAGTCTAAGATTGATTCATCTTTGTTTGCAAGATTGAATGATAACCAGTCAGCCTTTTGCAGAAATACCTTATCTATACTATAGGTCTTGGGCTATTTTTCTAGTATGTTTTAGGCCACCCCTGGCAGAGTGATTAGTTATGTGGGTCTTTAATACCACTCAGGATCTTCCCATGTAGCTTCAGCCATCCATATTCAGGTGTCACCAGGTCCTAATGTCATATGAATAAATTGGTAGAAACCTGAGAGTTCCAGATTGTAAGCTCCAATTAGAATTCTAAGTTCCTCATAAAATTTTTGAGGATTTTCTTTAGGATTTGAAAAAATCTTTGGTGATGGCCCTAAGTTCAGCCTTTGACCATGGAGAAAAGATGATTGCATTTGGTGTTACAAGCTCAGTGGAGGGCCTCACTTTAAAAGGCATTTGTTTAACCTCTTTAGCTCATCTTCAGAGTGAAAAGGCAGTTGAGTAAAGGGATTATTAGTAGTTTTAGAATATTTAGGGAGAGGAGAGTGAAGGGAAGGTACAGTCTGAACAGTCAGGTTTAAGTTAGTGTATAGTTTTAGATTCACCATCAGCTTGTTGCTTAAATTTTTCATTAGCCTTTTGTAAAGAATCTTTTAAAGATGAAATTTTTGATTCATTTAGTTTCTTATAAGCTTTTGTATGCCAATACAAAAGATACATATTGTTTTGGGGAAATTCAGGATCTGTTTGGATGTGTGAGTGTGTGTGTTTTTCTGTTGTTGTTGTTTTTAGAAAAACTCACAAATGGATAAACTTATTTAGGTTCCTGACTGTGGCCACTGTAATTTAAGATTATTTTTGATAAGATTAACCCATGGGTTCAGAAAAACACAGGTTCTGAGCTCATAATTTTTATATGTATAGTTAGCCGGGGGTCCCACATGGGGAAGTACCAGATTGTGCGGATTCAGAGAAACCCGTTTCTCCCTGTACCGCCCCTAGTACGTGAGGCCTTGTACTGACTGTATCCAGTCTGGTTTCCTTTAAGTCTGCCATCCACAGACCCAGTCATGAGAAAGAAATGCTCAAATTTGAAGAGCTCTTTAAAACCAAAACTGTGAAGCTCAGATTTAAGAGAGACTTACCTGCGACCTCCAGATGCAGCAGGAAAGCAATGAGTGCTGTGGACTCAGTGGGTACCTTCCCCTGGTTGCTTGTTGGGAGTCTCCTTTGGATTCTGCATCTGACACCAGAACTATTAAAAGGTGAACTGAGACATGTTAAAATTTTAGGAATTTATTTAAGCAAAACTGATCTGAATTGCAAAACCTGAGTGGTTAGAGGCACTCTGTTGATAGGAGCTGGGGAAAAACTTTTATAGAGAAAAGGTGAAAGCAAGGTATGGAAATTATTGACTGGCTGTAGCCTAAACCCTAGTTGGCTGTTTGTGATTGTTGTCTTTAGGTTTTGCTTTCATAACCTGGAGGTATTTACAGGCTTAGATTTTGGTTTACTTGCACTAGTGCTGTGGCATTAGAACTCCCCCCAATCTGGTGGGCTCCTCGTTTAATTAATTTATCAGTAGATACTGGTAAACCAGACACAGAAGATCTTTTATACCAAGAGGCTTAAGTAATTTTATAGCAGAAGATTTTTTGTCTAGAGGGGTTGAGTGTTTGGTTCCTTAGACCTAACAGGACTTGCCATCCTGGTAGCTTCAGGTGCTGTTGGGTTGCAGGGGGAGAAAGGGAAGTTCAAGGGGAAATTGAGGTTAGAGGTCCTCGTTCCTCCTACTCCCCAACTATCGGGCAAAGAAATAGTCTAATAGTTGTGATAGATGTGACAGAATCCACCATGTGATTCAAAGCTATTAATGGACACAACTAAAATTTCTAGGAGGACTTCACTTGAGGTCATGTCTATGAAAGCACATTCAAAGCTACAGTTGACTCTTGAACACACTGGGGCTAGGGGCAGTGACCCCTGCGCAGTTGGATATCCGCATATATCTTCTGACTCTTCAGTTGGCTCTTCATATACACGTATTCAACCAACTACGTATTGAAACAGCATTTTCGATCCTTGGTTGGGAAACTGCAGTTGGGAATGTGAAAATACAGTTTTTAATCTGCAGTTGGTTGAATCCACAAATGTGAAACACACGGATTGAAAGGCCAATTGTATTTATTGAAAAAAAAAAATTCGTGTATAAGTGGACCTGCACAGTTCAAACTTGTGTTATTCAAGGGTCATTTGTATTTAAATTAAAATGAAATAGATAATTCCTGATAGTTATTAAACAAAATATTCTTACCTGTAGTAGATACTTTGCATTTATTTGCTCCTTCATTAGGTCTGCACCGTCCCTCTGGTAAACACAAGTATCTTTTCTGACAAAACTGACATTTTTCTAAGTATAGCATTCTCCAGATGTTTCTCTTTTCTCAGCATTTTTGCCTTTGTTTTCTGGATTGGATCTTAGCTAGTCTTTTCATATTTTTTAGTTGAGATATTCACATACCATAAAATTTAGCCTTTTAAAATGTTCAATTCAGTGCTTTTGATCAGTTCACAAAGTTGTGCAGCCATCACCACCATATAACTTCAGAACATTTTCATCATCCCCAAAGAAACCGTATACTCATTAGCAGTCACTCTCTATACTCTCTTACCCCCAGCCCTTAGCATTCACTAATCTATTTCCTGTCTATAGATTTGCCTGTTTTGGACATTTCACAGAAATATACATGTGGCTTTTTGTGTTTGGCTTCTTTCATTTAACATAGCCTTTTCAAGGTTCATTCATGTAGTAGCGTGTATCACTACTTTATTCCTTTTTATGGCTGAATAATATTCCATTGTATGGAATGTACCACATTTTGTTTATCCATTCATGAATTTACATACATTAGGTTCTTAGAGGAGTAGGGATATTCATTAGGTTGTTAGACTAGTAGGGATAGTCATCTACAAGTAAGTTTTGTGTGGACATATATTTTCAATTCTCTTGAATGTTTACCTTAGAGTGGAATTCCTGGGTCATGTGGCAACTCTATGTTTAAGTTTTTGAGGAACTATTATACTGTTTTCCAAAACTGCTACACCATTTTACATTCTCAGCAGCAATGTATAAGGGTTCTAATTTCTCTACTTCCTCTCTCATGGGTGTGAAGTAGTATCTCAGTGGGGTTTTGATTTGTATTTCCATGATGACTAATGATGTGGAGCATCTTTTCATGTGCTTATTGGCTATTTGTATATCTGTTTCGGAGACATGTCATTTCAGAACTTTTGCCCATTTTTTAATTGGGTTGTTTTTTAAGTTTACATTCTTTATGTAGTCTAGATACAAGTTCTTCATCAGATGTTATTGCAAATATTTTCTTCCTTTTTGTGGACTGTCTTTTCACTTTCTCGATAGTGTACTTTGAAGCATAAAAGTTTTTAATTTTGATAAAGTTTACCTACTTTTTTGTTGTTTGTGCTTTTGATGTCAAATCTAAGAAACCATTGTCTAGTCAGTGTCATAAAGTTTTATGCCTCTTCATCTAAGAGTTTATAGTTTTAGCTTTTACATTTAGGTCATTTGCTCCATTTTGAGTTAATTTTTGTTTATGGTGTGGGATAAGGATTCAGCTTCTTTTGCATGTAGATATTCAGTTTTCCTAGCACTATTTTTTAAAAGACAATTCTTTCCCCATTGAGTTGTCTTGACAAATAGTGTTTTTATTCAGATAAGTAAAACTGTTAACGTGGAATCATTTGTTATCATAGTTTAAACTGTTTTCTATGAATGTTCATTTTGAACCCCCTTAGTAATGTGGCCTTTTTCCTAGACTTTTTGGGAAAATGGTTTGAAACAAATAAGTTTCTTTTGCCTTTGAAGAGAACAATGTAAACTTAACAAAAACACTCAGCTGTCCATTTGCCTATTCATATAGGTCAGTAAAAGCAGATCTTGACTATGTCACAAAATGTATATTTTTTTGACATTAGCATGGATATTGAATTTACGACATTGAAAAAGTTATTTTAATTTTTCCCTAATATGGAAAATGGATTTAGTAACATTTTTCATCCTCCTATTTCCATTCCTCATCTTTTTTTTTTTCCAAATGAAAGCAATACTTTTGTAGACAGTGCAGAAAAATTCCAAAAGAAAAGTCCTTTCCCACTAAGTCCCACTCCTGATGTAACTGCCTTAAACTGTTATTTAAAAAAAAAATTTAGGTTACTTTCAAAACTCAAAAATACCACATATATATATTTATTTTTCTTTCAGCCTTAAACAGTATTTGTTGCTTGACTTTCTAGTAGTTAAGAAATTTAGGTCAGTATGTTTTCCCACTTTGTTTCTAATTCTGTTATATTTTTGTTCCTATTCTGCTGTCGATGATTTTTAGCTTTTTGTAATAGGTAAATTTCTGTTTCTTGATATATCAGTTTTAGACATTATTTCTTCAGTTCCCCGTCTTTCCCAGAAGAATTTAACACCCATTCATTTCCCTTTGTTTCTCCTACCTCCACACTTCCTCTCCTTCTAGCCTTTATTTTCTGTTACATTGTTAAGATTTATAACATTTATATTATAGTTTATAAGTCTTCTAAACTTTTCTGTGCTTGTACAGGAGATTCTAAAAATTGAGTATTAGTACCCAGGCTTTGTAATATGTATGCTGATCTATGTGTTAGTCACAGTAGAACCAAGTAGTGTCCAACTAGAGAGGAACTTATGTCATTAAACCTATGCTCCTTAAAGGAGAAATAGAACTAAGTCCTGCTTTGAGTGAGGAGAGCTCATGGATATGATTTTTTAAATTTCATATTTCAATGTGTTCTCATGTTGTAACTATTCAGTTTTTTTTGAAGATAGGCTTTCTGGAGCTCTCAGTCTTCCTATTCTAATTTGGGCAACTTGCTTTCTTGGTGCGCTTATATACCTGTCGTCTGGGATTACTTTCCATTGCACTCCTGTGTTAGGTCTTGTTATTTGGAGCCCGTGTCTTTTTTTTTTTTTTTTAATTTTTTTTTTTACCGGAATATAATCATAAGTAGTTGTTTTAGCAAGGATAGGCTGGTGATAAACTTTCTAATTTCTTGAATGTTTGAAAATGGCTTGCCTTTGTTTCTGATTGAAAATTTAGATATAGAATTTTATGTTGGTAATACATTTTTTTCTTTCTGAACTTCGAAAGTTTTGCTCTAGGAATTTAAAACACCCAGTATTGCTAGTAGAGGTCCATTGCAAATCTGATGATTATGTTGTTGTAGTAACCTTGTTTACAGTCTCTATAGCGATCTCTTTATCTTTGGTATTGTGAAATGTGTTGTAGGCCTTTTTCATTTATTGGTGAGTACTTTTTCAGTTCTAAGACTTCATTGGGGGCATTATCTTCTATTTTTTTGATAATTTCTTTCCTCCCTTTACTGTTTTCTTGACAGGTGAATGTTGGAGCTCCTAGATTGATATTTTATTTGTTTACACTCTGGAAGAGTTTCTTGATTTTGTCTTTGAACTGTAGAACTTATTTCAGTAATTACGTTTTTAATTTATAAGAGCTTTATCCTCTTTTTGTTCTCCCTCCTTCCCTCCTTCCTTTCCTCCCTTTCTTATCATGCGTATTGTATGTAGTCGTAGTTTCTTCATTCCCTTCCACTGGCAGAATAATAAGAGTTCCAGTTGATCCACGTCCTTTCTTGTCCACCCTTTCAATTTTAGACATTTTGGTGGTTGTTGAGTGCTTTTAATTTGCATTTCCCTATTCCCCTAATTAATAATGATATTAAACCCCTTTTAATATACCTATTGGCCATTTAAATATCCTTCGTGATGTGGCTTGCCAAGATTTTTACACATTTTTTATTGGGCCACCTGTCTTTTTCATACGTACTTGTAGGAGTTCATTACATATCCCCGATACCAAGCTCTTACAGGTAATATTTTCAGATATCTTCTTGTTTCCCCAGCTATTCAGAGTTCTGCTTGATTTCTCAACCTATCCGTTGCTTGTCTTCCATTAGCAAATATCTTCAGGGGAAAGGGGCATCCAATGTTCTAGGCTTCCCTTCTCTCCACAATCTTTGTCTTTCAGGTCTTTGCTACCTTTGTAGTGCCTCATGCCTTCAAATAGATTTTTCTTTTTAATATTATGTTCAGGTTTTAAGTTTTTACTGGGAGGGTTGGTTTGAAACAGTCTAGTCAATCATTGGGGGACATGGAAGCAGGCCAAGTTCTCCTGCCTAGTAGTTCTTCAAAGAACTTCTTGGCTGTTTGCTTCTCCGTATAATTTTGGAATTATCTTTTTAAGTTACATAGACACACACATACACACCCTCCCACCCCCTCTTTTGGGATTTTGATGGGAAATGCATTGAATCTGTAAACCAGTTTGGAGAGATTGAACATTTTTGTTAAGTTTTCTTGACCGTGAACATCGTAATTCCATTTATTTAGGTCTTTTACAGTGTCTCTCAAAGTTTTAGAATTTTCTTCAACTAAACTATTGCAAATATTTTGTTAGATTTATTTCTAGGTACCTTATTTTTGTATCAAATCATAAATGACCTCTTTTTTATAATTATATTTTCTACCCTGCTGGTGTATATAAGTAAAATTTGACTTTGTGTAACAACCTTGCTGTACTCCTAATTGTGATAAATTATCTATAAATTCTTTTGGATTTTCTGTGTAGACAGACCAATCTGTAAATAATGACCTCTTTGTGTCCTCTTTTCCAATTCTTATGCTTTTTTTTTCTTTCTTTTCTTGTCTTAATGTGCTGGCTAGGATCTCCAGTACAATGTTGAATAGAAGCGGTGATGGGGGCATCCTGATCTTGTTCCTGATTTTAAAGGAAATACTTTCAAAGTTTCACAGTTAAGTATGATGCTTGCTGTAGGTTTATTGTAGATAATCTTTTCAGGTTAAGGATGTTTCTGTTACTAGTTTGCTAATTTAAAAAAAAAAAAGGATGTTGAATTTTATCAGAAACCTTTTTTGCATCTTTTGAGAGGATCGTAGTTTTTATTCCGTGAACTCCTGTTAATGTTTTCCTTTTGTAACCTGTTAACATAATGAAATACACTGATTGATATTCTGATATTTAAATCAACCTTTTTTTCCAAATATAAAGTCAACCCTGATCTGTCTCCTTTTTTTTTTCATTATTGGATTCAGTTTGAAGCTAGTTAATTCACAATTTTTGCCTCTAATGAGTAATATTGACCTGTCATTTAAAAGGTATATACTTTTTCTCTTCTGGAAGAGTTGATATGAGATTAGAATGCTGCGTTTCTTAAGTGTTTGGATCTCCCTTGTAAAATTGTTACTGGTTTTTTTTCTTTGTGGGACACTTCTTAACTACCGATTGAATTGCTTTGGTTATAGGATTGTTTGTATCTTCAATTTTCAAACCAATTTTTGGTAGATTATACTTTAATAGAAAGTTGTCCATTTTATCCATGTTCTCGAATTTATAGCATTAATTCGTTAATCTCTAGTTTTGTAGTATTTGTAGGTAATGTCCCTTTTATCTATTTTATTTTAAGCCATTTTTGATCAGTTTTAAAAGCTAAAAGTTTGGCAATTTTTTAAAGACTTCAAAGAATCAAGTTTTTGTCTTTTTTTTGCTCTTTAATTTATCCTTCCCCCATTTCACTAATTTCTGCTCATTTCCCTCCTTTTACTTCTTTTGGGTTTATTTCTGTTCTTCTAATTTCTTAAGTTAGCTGCTTTGCTTATTAATTTTTATCATTTTAATATAGGCATTTAAGACCATGAATTTCTGTGTATCGCTTTTACTGCATCACACAAGTTTTGATGTGTAGTATTTTCACTTGTGGCTATTTTTCTATTTTCCACTGTGAATTCTTTATCAGTCATTGAAAGTTTTATTTCCAAACATATGGGAGTTCCTTTAGTTATTCATTTGTATTGTGTTTAGGCAGCATGGTCTGTATGGTATCAATCCTTTGGTATCTATTGAGAGTATGTTGTCATTTTTTTAAATAAATATTGTTTGTACTTGAAGAGAATGTGTATTTTCCAGTTGTTGGTGCAAAGATTTATATATGTCCAGTAAACAGGCTTGTTAATTCTGCTGTTCAAATCATATATCTTTATGTTTTTAGAGAGAGAATGTTAATCTTTTGTTAGAATGGTTGGTTTTTTCCCTGTAGTTCTGTCAGTTTTTTTTAATATATTTTTAAATTGTTACTAGTATATGAAAGTTTAAATTTGTTATATTTTTTCATTGAATTAAAACTATTATTACTCTGTGTAGTGATTTCTTTATATCTAGGAATATTTTTTGTATTACATACTGCCGTTTGATATTTCCATACCTATACTGTTTTCTTTTGGTCAGCTAATTTTGGCTGTTTTAAAAAATTCACCCTCCCTCTACATATTAGTTTTGCCTCTCGTGAATATCATGTTATCGAACTTAAGAAAATTAATTGGCTCTGATAGTTTTGGTCTTCGCAATTTTAAATTAAACTTTTTATTGAGATAATTGTCAATTTACTCACAGTTCTAAGAAATAGTAGAGGGATAGCCCATGTATCTTTTACCCAGTTTCCCCCAGTGGTAACATCTTGCAAAACTGTAGTACCCTATCACAACCAGGATATTGTCATTGACACAATCAAGATACAGACCTTTTCCATCACCACAAGGACTCCTTACTTATATTATCATTTTTATAGCCAACATCCACTTCTTTCTCTCTCTTTAATGTCTGGGACCCAGTCATCTGTTTTTCATTTTTATGATTTTGCTTTTTTCAAGAATGTTGTGTGAGTGGAATCATACAGTATGTCACATTTTGTTTTTCTTTTTTTTTTTCCACTCAGCATAATTCTCTGGAAATTTATCCATGTTATTATATGCATCAATAGCTCATCCCTTTGTATTGCTGAGTAGTATTCCATAGTATGGATTTGTTTAACCATTTACCTGTTTAAGGCATCTGGGTTGTTTACAGTTTTTGGCTGTTACAAATAAAAGTGCTTTAAAGATTTGTGCGTAGTTTTTTTTGTGTACCTAAGTTTTCATTTCTCTGGGATAAATGCCCAGGAGTGTACTTACTGGGTTGTATGGTTATTGTATATATAGTTTTTAAGAACTTGCCAAACTGTTTTCCAGAGTGGCTGTGCCATTTTACGTTCCTACCAGCAATGTATGGAGTGATCCAGTTTCTCTGCATCCTCGCCAGCATTTGGTGTTATTACTGTTTTTCATTTTAGCCATTCTGGTATGTATCTAGTGATATCTCAGTAAGATTTTAATTTGCATTTCCCTAGTGGCTAATGATACTGAGGATATTTTTATGTGCTTAGCTTTTCATCTGTATATCCCCACTGATGAAATGTCTCTTCATGTCTTTTGTCCTTTTTCTAATTGGATTTTTTTCTGTTGAGTTTTGAGAATTCTAGATATATTCTAGATAACTAGTCATTTATTGGATATATGCTTTGTAAATAAATATTTTCTCCAAGACTGTTGATTGTCTTTTCATCCTTTTAACAGGGTCTTGCAGAGCAAAGGTTTTTAATATTGATGAAGTCCAATGTATCATTTTTCCTTTTGTGGATCTTGCTTTGAGCAGTCAAGTCTAAGAGCTCTTTGCCTTGCCCTAGATCCTAAAGATTTTCTCCTATGTTATTTCCTAAAAGTTTTATCATTTGTTCTAATACTTAAGTCTGTGATCCATTTGGAGTTTATTCTTGTATAAAATGTGAAACTTAGGTAGAAGCTCATTTTTTTCGTCTATGGGTGTGCAGTTGCTCCAGCACTATTTGTTGAAAGGCTGTCTTTCCTCCATTGAGTTACTTTTGCACCTTTGTCAAAAACTGTTTGGGCATATTTGTGTAGGTCTATTTCTGGGTTCTTTGTTTGTGTAGGTCTATTTCTGGGTCGACCTATGTGTCTCTTGCTCTGCTGATACCACAGAGTGTTGGTTACTGAGCTAAATTGTGAAATGTGATATACTGATTCTTTATTCTTTTTCAAAATTGTTTTTGCTTTTCTAGTTCCTTTGCCTTTCCATATAAACTTTAGAATAATATTATATCTGTTAAAAGTCTTGGTGGGATTTGAGTAGGAATTGTGTCAAATCTGTGTATATGTTTTGGGAAAATTGATGTTAGCTTTGTTGAATCTTCAAATCCATGAAGAATCCATTTATTTAGATCTTCTTAGACTTCCATTAGTGTTTTATAGTTTTCACCATACAAGTAGATGTTTCGTTATGTCTTAAAACATAGAGATTTTTATTTTCTTTGGAGCGATTATAAATAGTATTATGTTTTTTAACTTGTTTCCACATGTTCTTAGTATATAAAGATATGATTGGTATTGTGTATTGGTCTTGTATCCTGCAGCCTTGTTAAATTGTTATTCTAGGAGTTGTTTTGTTGATTCGCTGGAATCTGCAAATACAGGGAGCTTCCCCGCCTCCCCTCAAGTATATGCCTTTTATTTCCTTTTCTTGTCTTTTCACACGAGCTAGAACTTCCAACACTATACTGATTGAGAATGGTGAGAGTAGACATCTTTGCCTCATTTACAGTCTTAGAGGCAAGGATTCAGTCTTTCACCATTAAGTATGTTAGCTCTAGATTTTTTTATAGGGACTCTATATTAAGTTGAGGAAGTTCTCTATTTTTGTTCTGAGAATTTTTATCAAGAGTGGGTGTCGAATTTGTCAGATTCCTTTTCTGCATTGATTGATATGATCATGCAATTTTTCTTTTTTAGCTCTTAGTAAGGTGTACTACATTGATTTCAAATATTGAACCAGCCTTCACCCTTGGAATAAACCACACTTGGTCATGGCGAATAGCTTTTTTTAAAAGATTGCTGAATTCTATTTGCTAATATTTTAAGTATTTTAGCATTTATATTCATGAGGGAAATTGATTGTAGTTTTGTTTTTTTGTACTGTCTTTGTTTGGATTTGGTATCAGTAATACTAGCTTTATAAAATGAATTTGGAAATATTCTCTTATTTTTTGGAAGAAATCGTATAGAATTGGTGTTAATTCTTTAAATTTTGGGTAGAATTCTGTAAAATGTTCTGGGCCTGCTCATTTCTTTTTGGAGAGTTTTAAAAATTATGAATTAAATTTTCTGAGTAGTTAGATATTAAATTTTTCTCTTTCATATTTGGTAAGTTTTGGTGGTTTATATTTTTCAAGAAATTGGTCATTTTCATCCACGTTGCCAAACTCGTGTGTGTAGAGTTGCTCTTAGTATTCCTGTGTTCTTTTTTATGTCTGCGGTTTCTGTAGCAATATCCTCAATCTCAGTCTTTTAATTGGAGAGTTTATTTCATTTTTATTTGTTGGAAAATTTTATTTGTTGTAAATATGTATTTGCATTTATTTTTACCCCTTCATTTTGTGCTGTCGTACTTTTTCTGTGTTTGTCTCTTCATTTTCTTGCCAGTTTGGGGGTAGATTTTTTTTTTCCCTTTTCTCATTCTCATGTTTTCCCCATTTACTAGTTGTGAAATTATATACTTTTTCAATTAAAACTCTTGAGGTTTTCATGAATTTTTTGGTTTTAATACATGCATGTAAGTCTAAAATTACTCTTTTCCTTTCTCACCTATAGAATACTGTATGTAAAGTGTTCACTCTACCAATTTATTGCATGTCATTGTTGCCCAACACTTTTGTTCTATATTTTCTTGCCTCACAAATTTGATAGTTTTATACAGTAAATGTTTGTTTTGGCTGATGACCTCCCTCTTCAAGTTTATTATTTTCATTGCTCATCATTCTACTGTCTTAATACTCATTCCTCTTTATTACTCTGTTCAGCAGTTTATGGGCTTTTTACTTTCCCTTCCATGTGTGAGGTATGCTTTCCTTCTCAGGACTTTTGCTCCTGTTATGTCCTGTGCTTTGGAATGCCTTTCTTTCAGGATCCATTCGGTGCTTTCTTACTCTTTCAGTTACTCAAGTTTCCTTCTCAGTGAGACTTTCCCTCTTTCAAATTGCAGATTTTTTACCTCTTCACTACCTGTTTCCTTTTCCTCCTTTATTTTTGTTCATTGTATTCACCACCACCTGCCATGTTATGTATTTTATTTATTTAGTAACATATATTCCTTAATCCTTTTTATTTCTCGTCTTTCTGGTTCATAGCCATTCTGACAGGTATGAGGTGATATCTAGAAGTTTTTATTTGCATTTCTCCTCTTTCTGATTCATAGCCATTCTGACAGGTATGAGGTGATATATATAAGTTTTGATTTGCATTAGTGATGTTGGCCATCTTTTCATGTACTCGGCCATCTTTATGACATCTTTGGAAAATACCTATTCATATCTTCTGCCTGTTTTTTTAATTGGTTTTTTTTTTTTTTTTTTTTTACTTTGGGTTGTTGAGTTCTTTATTTTGGATTTTAACCCCTTGTCAGATATACAATCTGAAACTATTTTCTCCCATTCAGTAAGTTACCTTTTCGTTTTGTTGCTGGTTTCTTTTGCCATGCAGAAGCTTTTTAGTTTAATGTAGTCCCACTTGTTTGTTGTTGTTGCTGCTGCTTTTGATGTCAGGTTCAAAAAATCTTTGCCAAGACCTATGTTATATGGAGCTTATTAATGCCTGTGTTTTCTTCTAGGGATTTTATGGTTTCAGGTCTTATGTTCAAGTCTTCTATCCATTTTTAGTTAATTTCTGTGTATGGTGTAAGATAATCATCCAGTTTCATTATTTTGCATGTGGCTGTCTAGTTTCCCAGTATCATTTATTGAAGAGACTATTCTTTCTCCATTGTATATTCTTGGCTCCTTTGTCATAAATTAATTGACCATATATGTATGGGTTTATTTCTGGGTTCTCTATTCTTTTCCATTGATCTTCATGTCTTTTTTATGCCAATAGCTTACTGTTTTGATTACTGTAGCTTTGTAATATAGTTTGAAATCAGGGCGCATGATGCCTCTAGCTTTGTTCTTCTTAAGATTGCTTATGATTTTAAAGGAAATGATTTTAAAGGAAATCTCATACATTGTATAATTTTATTCATAAATATATCAGTATGTGACTATAAGAATAGAGATCATCCTGACCAGATAATATACTAAGTTTGTGTTAAACCATTTTTATTTTCCTAGATTAAACTATATTTGGGTACATCGAGGAATTTTATGTCTTTACTCACAGGAAACATTGATGTGTTACAAAAAGGCTCCTATGATCCACATTGGGAAATACTAGGCCCCCAGTTTCATCCGTCTTTTGCCTAAGATTTTCATTGGATGAATGGACTCCTTGCTGACATTTGAAAAATAATGATTTGCATATTTTAAAAATTTTGTTTTTTGTGTTCAACAGATTTTTCCATGTTTGTCTTCTAACATGTATTTGACTGACTTTTAGTCTCTTGACAGTTTAAGGAACAGAATTACATCTTTTTCTTTTTGAAGGGTTAATAAAATTTATTCATTAAGCTGTCTTGTCTGGGTAGATGCCTTTGAAAGTGTAGAGGGGTAAAGATAATCTCTTGGTCTTGAATCAGATTGAGTAATTTATATTTTTCTAGGAAATAACTTTTGTCGGTATCTTTAATTAGAACGTTTTTGGTTTAAAGAAATTTCCTTAATATTTGTGGTCTTTATATTCCTTTTCTCATTCTCAAGACTGTTTTCATTCCCTTTTTGGAGCCTGCCTTTATAGACTTTTCTGCTTTTTGCTTTCTAATTCATGTGTTCTTTTATTTTTAAGTTCTTCACTCTATTTGAGGATATGTGTTTATTTTGTTGTTACAGTCAGCCTTCCAGATCCATGAGTTTCACACCTGTGGATTTTGGTATATGTCGGGGGTGTGGTTCCTGGAACCAGTCATTTTCAGATACCAAGGGACCACTTTACTTTTTTGCTTACAAACTTATCTTTAATCTTGTTTATAATAATGGAAGCATTTAGGGTGATGTTCTCTCAAATTTTGGTTTTATAGATTTCGAAGGGTAGTAAATATTCTCTGTTGTTTCTTTTCATAGTTGACTTTCAATTTTGATTTCTTTAGCCAAGGAGTTATTTTATCAATGTGTTGTAAGGAAGAGACTCACATAAGGTGTATCAAGTAAAAGAGGATTTAATTATAGTGAATATGTAATTTCACAGGAATGGAGGGCCAGGAACTGGGGCTTCCTATGACCTATTAAATGAGTAGTAGTTAGGAATTAGAGAATCTTTCTAAATTGTCACAGTTTCTCTTATGGCATCAGCTTGGTCACTCCTTTTGATAGCATATTTGATGGTTTTTCTTTATTCATTTCTGCTTATAAAGGAAGATGTAGATTGTTTTAATGTAATTGGGATAGGCAATATTAATAATGTGATTTATCAGTTTTCTTCAGCAGCTTCTCTTTCTACTTCATATGATACATGATAGCAGATGGAGGATCTACAAAGTTTGTGTTAGACCTTCCCCAAATTCCGGGCTGTGTTTGGAAATTTCTCTCTCATGTTTAAGAGTTGAAGAGTAGTCTCAAATATTTTACTCATTAGCGATCACATATAACTATCATATTTACTTGTTTGATAAGTCGTTTTATAAATGTAGTTAGTACCTTCAACTTGCCTTCACTGCTATATATAATGTTCCAATTACATAATGTCCCAGCTTTAAAATTTTTTGTAAGTTGGTGTTACTTAAATTTGATAAAGAAACAAGGTTTATTTAAATTCCTAGTCTTAATTGATATTAGCTTTTCTTTTGAAATCCAGATCGTGTATCTTTTTAAAAAATCAGTCATGACAGCCTATTTCTCTGTAGTTCATAGAATTTCCTTAAAGTCAGCAAGCATTTATTGAGAAATTCCTCTGCGTAGAGCAGACAGCAATCATATTAGAGGGCAGATTTGGGTAGGCAGCAGGATGGACTGGATAAAATCTACTTAAAAAACTATACTAAAGATAGATGTTAGTGGAGAGCAATAGCTGAAATCCATTCTTTGTATAGTATTCATAGCTGGCTCACCTTACCTGGTGACAGCTGAAACTTCATTGAAGATGGAGTCAAAAAAAAAAAAGCATCACTTTAAGAAGAATGGGATCCACCAAGGTTTGCCAGGAAAAACAGTCATAGAATTTGACTTAATAAGCTCCTTAGGGAATAGGGAATATCCTAAATGCTAAATAAAGGTTAGTTTTTGTTGTTGTTTGTTTTTAAACAGATATTGATGACCAGAAGGATGAAGTGACTTTCCCAAGGTCCTGAGTTTTGATGCTAAGACTTGACCTACATACAACTCCTTATTGCTGTTGTGAAGTTTTCCACAGGACACCATTGACACTCTAAGCCATCATCTTTGGCAGGACTTGCCATCATCTTCAGAAGTGCCTAGCAGTACTTTATCTTGGCAGCATTTTTGCAATGCAAAGACTGTCTGTCCTGTCTGCTGTTGTTTCCTTTGTCCTTTCTTCAAACCAGGGGATTTCTTTTTTGCTCAGAATCTTGTTATCTCACATTTATAGTTCTAAGCCCTTATCTCTTCCCTTTTGTTTGGATATTTACAATAGCTGATGAAGCCATTTTTATTAGCATTCTTTGCCAGATGAAGTTACCATTGGAAATAAGTCAATTGAGACCTCCTAGGAATTCCATTTTGAGAGCCAAGCTTATGATGACTTGGTGTTCTCTTGCCTCCTTTCTGTAAAACAGGTTTCGTTAAAGAATATCTGAAAATACCTGGAAGGAGGGAAGCAAAGTAATGTATTCCATTTCTTTAGAAAGAATCACAAATACCTTGTTTATGTATGCCTTTTTTTGGTTGGTGTTCGTGTTCTCCATGATTTAATGTTGCTTAGATTATTATAATATAAGCAAACTTCAGTTGAAGTATTTACTAGGATTGGGGGCTTCGGGGAAGATGCATTGCTTTTCTTGCTTGGGAAGACACTTAGTCCTGAAAGCTACATAGTCCTTTTTATGCATGAAACCTTGAGTAAACTGTAATGGGCTTGTTATGAGTTTGGCCAAGAATTTTGTTTTCCATCTTTATTTTTATTTTTTTTATCTTTGTGGTCCATAGCATAAGGGTAAGATAAAAAAGATCTCCATCTTAATATATGGAGGAAATGAAGAGAGTTAAAGTATGACCATGGCATTGTGATACATCTTGCTATAAGAGTGTTGTTTAGAGCTCCACTGTGGTAGTTTACTAGCCATATGTGGTTCTTACGCACGTGAAATGTGATTAGTTCAAATCAAGAAGTGCTCTAAGTGTAAAATGCACACTGGATAGTGAAAACTTAGTATGGAAAAAAATCTCATTGACACTTTAAAAAAATTGTTGATTTTTAAATTATAAAAGTTGTTTACATGTTGAAATAATACTTTTGACATACTGGGTTAAATAAAGCATATTATCAAGATTAATTTGTTTGAATGTGGCTACTAGAAGATTTAGAATTATGTATATGATTCTTATTTCTATTGGACAGCGCTGATCGAGAGTATAAAAAATGGCGGCTAAGGCTACAACTTTTAATACTGTACAACTCTGACTTGTACAGTATGAAATATGGATGCATATAGTGTATGTAGTAGAATTATGATATAGCTTGTATATGCAGCTGTATTTGTCATATTTAAAATTGTTTTCAGTTTAGAAAACTAGTAAGTATTATTCTTGACAACTATTTATAAGCCAAAAAGAGTTTTAACAATGGCTTCTAGGCTACCAATGAGACTTAAAAGTGCAGAACGGAGGAATTATGTTTGATGAATCATTGCCAGCTATAGGTATTGCCCTTGCATACCTACCAGGTTGAGAAGGAATCCCAGGTAGCTGTGGAGTGTGCGGCACTGAGGAGGTAGATTGAGGGAAGTTTCTTCAGGTTGCTTTCTGAAAGGGTATGTTTTTGAAAGGACATTTGGTAAGCTCTAGGTCACACTCTGACTGGACAGTACGCATGTGAACAAATCTGACCTAAGTGTGGGTTACCTCCAAGTTCAGAATTGACTGAAAAATCGTTAAGGTGGATTTCTGAATCAGCAAGTGGTTAAAAGTATATGTTAGGGTTTGTTGAATAAATAGATGGTGGGATTTGAAGCAGGAATTGCTTGTTACCTTCATTTTACACCTAAGAACAAGTCAGTAGAGAGTGGCTTAGAAGGAACCTTGTCCTTTGAGATTTGTGACCACTTGTTTCCTTGCTTTTGAAAGGTCATTTTCTCATTGGATACTCACCCAGAAACTTCAGTCATTTTAGAAATTTGACAGCTAAAGAAGATACATGAATTTTTAGCTTTAATTTTTAAAAATATTTTTGTATATTTTCTGTTTCTTAATATTTGAGTTGAGGTGAAAAATTCATTGAATTTTGGATCATAAGTCTCTTGATTTTGTAGATTTACTACTTAGCCTCGGAAGTTATGCATATAGTATTGTAAAAAATGTAATTCTTTGGTTGATTCATTCATGATAATACTGTAACAAACAATATGTATTGGTAGTACTTAGTTTTGAAAAGATATTTTCATTGGTTATAAATTTCATGGTCAAAAGCAGATATGGGTTTTCACTTGAGCAATCAGATAATGGGGTGTTAATAGAAACCAGTAGACTACCAAAAAAAAAAAGAGTACAACAAAACATAATTAACACCATAACTTGATTGTAATTTGGTAGGGTTTGGGGTAGCAGCATAAACAGGAATGATTCTAACAACTGGCATGTGCCAGTAACCAGTGGAAATGCTGGTTACTGGCACATGCCAGTTGATAGAATGTGGGAAAAATCAGATTTTATAGTATATTTTAAATAGGGCTTTTATATTCTTAAGGGTGACTATTTGCTTATGTCTTTTTTTTTTTTCCTTTTGTTTTAGAATATGGTTTCTAGTTTTAGGGTTTCTGAACTACAAGTGTTACTAGGCTTTGCTGGGCGGAATAAAAGTGGACGCAAGCATGACCTCCTGATGAGGGCGTTGCATTTATTGAAGAGCGGCTGCAGCCCTGCGGTTCAGATTAAAATCCGAGAGTTGTATAGACGCCGATACCCACGGACTCTTGAAGGACTTTCTGATTTATCCACAATCAAATCATCGGTTTTCAATTTGGATGGTAGCTCATCACCTGTAGAACCTGACTTGACCGTGGCTGGGATCCACGCGTTGCCTTCCACTTCAGTTACACCTCACTCACCGTCCTCTCCTGTTGGTTCTGTGTTGCTTCAAGATACTAAGCCCACATTTGAGATGCAGCAGCCATCTCCTCCCATTCCTCCTGTCCATCCTGATGTGCAGTTAAAAAACTTGCCCTTTTATGACGTTCTTGATGTTCTCATCAAGCCTACGAGTTTAGGTAAGTGTTAGAGAAATCCATTTATTGGCAACCATGACTAAAACCTAATATAACTGTTGATTCATCATTCATGTTCTTATGGCTTAGAACTCAAATTTCTTCTGTGCATATGGGAACACAAATCATCTTGCTTGTGATTCTGTGTTTTGATACTTTTGATATTTTTACAAAGACTTAGTTTCTGTTTACTATACCTTTTAAAGTACTTTCCTAAGAAATGAACCTATTTTTCTTAAATTTTTTTTTGTTGTGGCACAGGGAGTTTGACACACGTTTTTTAGCTTTTTAACACCCATCAGCTGTTCAGAGGTAGGGTTGAATGTCTGGAGAGAAGACTAGACCTGAGAGATGTAACAGTGTGTTTCTCTGCTTGTGATGCACCAAGGGGTGAACTCTGAGGCTTCCTGCTTTTCTTTCCTCCTTTCCTGCTTTGTTCAGAAATAGGAATAGAAATTTTCCTTCTTTTCTATATTCCTCATAGAGTTTCTCTTTCATTAACTTCAGTAAAGTTAAAGAAAAGTAGTAGGCTTTTTATAAGTTTACTAAAATAAAACTTCTGTATCTCATTTGGCTTAGATAAAAAAATTCCAAAGGTATTTTGTGTAGAAGAGTGGCTTAGAAAAATCTGCCTTTTGCTCATAGTTAGAAGGTAAAAAATATATATAACCTCAGGGCTTATAAAATAACTTTTTACCCCTAAGCTGAAAAGCTATTCATTTATTTGTTTTTCAGAAGTCCTGCCTATCATTGTTTTTATGAACATTTCCTTATTTTGCCTTGTTATCCCTAAAGAAAAAAAGAAAAATTTCTTAATGTATACAGTCTTAGTATGTCTGATCGATAAAACACTGATCTTAAGAAATGCTATTTTAGACTTCGAGGTAGAAAGTTAAAAAATCAGTATAGTACCATATAGTCTGCCATATAAAAGTAGAAAAATATAATAATTTCCAGTAATGACCTTTAACTGAAAATTTTTAGTGTCATGATGTCAAAGGCAGTATAATATGACATTCAGAAGTTCCCTTAAGTTTTGATTTGGTTTTATGACATTGAAAATATTTCTAAAAATAAAAATTCTGGGAAAATTTGTTTATTTGAAACACTACCATGCAGACAACTGTTTACATTTGGGAACTAAGAATTCAAAATCCTCAGGAGTCAAAAAGAGATACCAAATCCATATTGCAGAGCACATATTCTTCAGAACTGCAAGCCAATCTGTATAGTCTTGATTTTATATACAATTGACTAGATAATTTCTAAGCCATCAATATATTGTTGAATAGGAATTAATTGACAGCATGGGAGAGACTGAAAGAGCCGTGCTAGAAAAAACACAAGAGATCAAAAATGTTATTCCAAAATCTCTTAGGATAGTGAGACCAATAATCATTCAGTATTGAGGGAATCACAGTTACAGCATGGCACATGTATTGATGCTAAAAAAAAAAAAAAAAAACCCAAAAAACAACCATGGTAAATATATTGTTTAAGAAGATAACATTATTATATAGTTTGCAGGTTGGAATTATTTTTATTTAGAATGGTTAAAATAAAAATATTTTAGCATTTAAAATGACAGAATATCATTCAGAAAACAGGAGTGTACACAGTACTTAAGGAGGTTTCCTGTAGCTAAGGTTATACTGTAACAAACGGATAATCCCCCAATCTAAAAACTAACCCAAATCTCTGTCCTCTTCACTTAAGTAGCTATTTGGATTTGCTCTCACCTGCAGTCTTTCTCATCTTTTTGATTTTTTTCGTAAGAATTTATTTTGAAGATAAAATCCTTTTTGAATTATATTTCTATTTTAAAAATTTGTCTACATTCAGTCTGTGCATAAGAATATATATAAAATATTGTTGTAAAGAACATTAATGAAATGAACACCTGTGATTCTTTTCAAATTTCAAAGTAATTTATGCTAGTAACTGAAAATTCAAACATAGAAATATAACAGGGAAAGTCTCTCATAATCATATATTATCAGCTAGTCCTATCAATAGTTACCTGTTTCTCTTTTTATGTCCTGCCATCTCTTTTGGCTTGTCTCCGTGCTAACATATTTGGGATCTTAGCTGAGAAGGTATAAAGACCGGGGATGACTTAATGGCTAGAAGCTGGGATCATCTGGAGGCATCTTCATTCAACATATCTGGTGGCTATGCTACCTATTGGCTTGGACTCAGCATGGCTGTTAGCTAGAATACCAACATATGGCTTTTTCATGTGGTCTAGTTTGGTCTTCTTTATAGCATGAAAGCTAGGTTCTGAGAGTGAGTGTCCCCAGAGAGCAAGAAAGAAGTGCATGGTGCTTTTACGATCTAGCCTTGCAGGTTGTATAGCATCACTTATACCATATGCTACTGATTGAAGCAGTCACAAAGAGCTATTCAGGTTCAAAGGGAGGATGATACAGACCCCACTACTTAATTGGAAGAGTATCAAGAGTACATTATAAGAAGGGCATGATGGGAGATGTTGCAGCCATTTTTGTAAAATAGAATCTACATTATGAAGGATTGTTGAAAAAGGAAGGAGTTTAAACGAATTCATATCTGATTCATGTCCTTCCCTGAGCCATGGTCTTTTTCCTTTTCATTTGCTGCTGTTAACATAAAAAGCATTCATTGGATCTATGTAGAATTGGTTTTCTGGTCCTGTGTTAGAGAAACTAATGGGGAGAAACACCACAAAACCTGCATGCTTCTACTTTATATCCTGCCATTCTTTTTCCTCATCTGAATTAAAATGAAAGTCTAGCTAATAGACTTACCTTATGGTGAGTTTAGTGAGCTTTTGGCTACTATTCTGTCATAAAATTGTCCTACCTAAAAACTATCAGTAAATATTAATACATATTAGATTTTATTACTATATGCACTATTTTTTGTTTCTGTAAGTTCTTGGAATTTAGTTATGGCACATAGTGATGAGACAGATCTGTTTTTCCATAGAAATGGTATGATTATTTGGGATTATATTTTGGACTGAAAATTTGTCAGCAAATTGATAAAGCAAAACTTTTAGAAAAATAAAAGATACAGCAAAGATATCTATGATGATCTAAACTATTAACATTAAGCTGCAAGTTCTGTAAATTGTACATAAATGGTAGCATACATTGACTATGGAAGCATTGTAGTTTCAAGAAAGTTCATGGTTTATGGGTGCTTTTCTGAGTAGGTTGACCCCAGTCAGAGTGGACCTCAAATACTGGCATTTGTGCTGGTGAATTCACTGAAGATCTTACATACAGCTTTGCAGGTGTAGGTACCTGACATTTTGGGTGCACCGATAGTGGATCTGTCTCTGGAGATTTATGTTAATTAAGGTCATCAAAATGAAGTAAGAATTGCAGCTGTTGGGTAGATAATTTCATATACTTATCCTTGCTCTTGTCATTTCTTAGTTCTACCTGTGTTATAAATACTGCCTTTCAATGCTACTACAGTTTTCTTTTAAAAGAAATAAAAACAGCATATTGTTTTACTTTTTCCACTTATTTACTGTTTGTGGTGGTTTTCATTCCTTAAACTTTTGTTTTGAAGTTTTTTTTAAAAATCCTGATGATTTCTTTTTACATTTCTTGTAGTGTATGTCCGCTTTCAACAAATTCTCTTAGCTCTTATCTAAAAGTCATTATTTTACCCTGTTTTTGAATGGTATTGAATTTTCAGTTGACAGTTTTTTCCTTTCACCGATATAAAGATGACTTCTGGCCTACGTTGTTTTTAAAAAGAAGTCAGCCTTTATTCATATATATATATATATACACATATATATATATATTTTTTTTTTCCTAATTATTATTTATGCCTATAGCACCTGGTCTTTCTAGGTGGTTTCCCATCCAAGTATTAACCAAGCCCTACCCTGCTTAGCTTCTGAGATCAGACATCGGGCTTGTTCAGGGTGGCATGGCGATAGAACATGGACCGTGGCTCCACTGGGGCGCAAACCCAGGACCTTTTGCATGTAAAGCAGTCGTGCTCACTCTACACTATGGAACCACGTCCTTTATTCATATTGTTGTTCTCTTGTATGTACTGTTTGTTTTTTTTCTGACTGCTCTCAAGATTTTATAGTCATCATTGGTTTTTAGTAGTTTGGTTTTGATGTGACTAGGTAGTTTTTTTTGTATTTATTTTGCTTGGGGTTTGATCTATAAGAACTTTACCCCCTTCCATCAAAGCTAGGGGTTAGTCTTCCATTATTTATGCGAGTTTTTTTCTTTTTCTTTTTTCTTTTTTAAATATGTGCCCCATTTTCCCTTCTTCTGTGTTAGACCATTTGAAGTTTCTGGCTGGAAGACTGAGTGCTCATACCATTAAGATTGAAAATGCAGTGTGTTTACCTCTAATCTCCAAAATATAGATTATTGAATTTGATAGTTAAGAGGTCATTGGTGACCTTAGCCATGGATAGTGGAAAGTGGAATCTGCAACTACCTCATGGAGTTCTTGTGAATAAGTGTGTTAATAATACATCTGCACAAGAGTTGAAGAGTGAATGGGAATTGAAAAAATGGAGTGACTTATTGTTGTAGTTCCGTGTTTGTGTTTCATGCCCTTTAGTTATGTTTATGACTTACAGTTTTGTTTCATTTTTAGGCCTTCATCATAAACAGCATCCCTCTCTCTTCTTTTTTAAATGTTCTGGGAAAATTTGAGCCACTTTCATGACATGATTTCTAGGAGTGTAACTGCTACAATAAACTACCTGTGCTTAAAGAAAAGATTGTTTTACCCAAGATGTTAATATTTCTTCTCGATATGGTGGATTTGAAGGGATATTCGACTGGCATCTCGTTTATTTATCTTCATGCTCAGGAAAACTGACCAGGAAAACTGGCCAGTAACACACAAGAGCCATTTCGTCTTTTCTTGCATGTACTTGTTAGGAAGCAGAAGACTTGAGTTCTCTATATTTGCTTTTGTTTTGTGTTAATGAGCCCTAGAACATCATTGAATAATACATCAGTATGTACCTGTTGAAGTTCTTTGTGAATTAAATATATTACAATTTTTTATAATAAAATTAAGGATGATTTCATTACGTAATTTTTTTAAGTAGATAATCTTTCGTATGCAAATAATTGTTATGTATCTTAATAACTATCAACTTAGAAGTTTTAAACTTTTAAATTTTCTTTCGTATGAATGATCAGTATAGTTGAATATGAAATATTGAAAACAAAAGACAGCAAAGAAAATAAAACAAAAAACTCGAAAAACACCTGAATCTTGGATAGAATTCTCCTGCAGAGAGTTTTTGACTTGATCAGATTTTCATTAGATGATACTATATAGTCATGGATGAAATGTAATTTTGAAGGGTTGTGTTATATTTTTCCAGTATTGTAATTATTGTGTTAGAATAAAGAATAATAAATGTCTAAAATTGAAACTGCTTTAGAGTGACTTGACTTTCATGATTCCAAGAAGATTGCAGTTTAGTACTTCTTTATTTTGGATTATTTTAACTATAAAAATTTTAGAATTTGACAGACTACCAAAAGTACCTGCTTACTGCAAGTACTAATATTTTTGGTTTTGTTATTTGAATATTCTTTTTTTTCCCTCCCCAGTTCAAAGCAGTATTCAACGATTTCAAGAGAAGTTTTTTATTTTTGCTCTGACACCTCAGCAAGTTAGAGAGATATGCATATCCAGGTAAGAGGAATGTTTGGAATGTATTTCTTCTTCAATGTTTGTGTGTTAGTCTGCTAGGGCTGCTGTAACAAAGTACCGCAGACTGGGTGGCTTAAACAACAGAGATTTATTTTCTCACATTTCAAGGGGCTTGAAGTCCAAGATTAAGGTGTTGACAGATTTAATTTCTCCTAAGGCCTCTCTCCCTGGCTTGCGGACACCTGCCTTCTTGCCGTGTGTACGCACATGGCCTTTCCTCTGTGTGCCTGAGTGTTACTGGTGTCTCTTCCTTTTCTTATATGGATGCCAGTCATATTGGATTAGGGCCTCAACCTCATGAGCTAGATGCTCCCCTTCCCTTATCCTGCCTTCCCGTCTCTAGTTAGTCATTGAGTCTTATCAGTTTTTATACCTAAATATCACCGTGATATTTGTTTAAATAGCTTTCAAGCCTTCATCTTTTGCCTATACAATTGTAATGGTCTCCTAGTTCTCTCAGCTGACCATTTGATCCTTCTAAAGCCAATTCAGTTTCTTTTCTCTTGTGCCTAAAAACCCTGTAGCAATACCTCATGAACTCAGCATTCCATTGCCTGGCAGTTCTCTTCAACATCTTGCTCTTATTCATCTTCTTTATCATCTAATCTCCTGTCACCCTTCCCTAGCAGCCTATACTTTGACTAGGCTTTCACAGCTCTGTTTGCATATCCTTTTCCTCCCTACTCTGCTTTAAGGGCCAGTTCAAGTCTTAACTGTTTTTGTGATACATTTCCAGATTTCCCCAAACACATCCTTTGTCTCTCACTGTATTGCACTGTATACTTATATTATGGCATCGTTGCATTTACTTGACTACTTGCATTTATAAACGTCTTAACGAAAGCAACATCTCTGACTCTTTTTTGTATTCTTAAAGCCTGTCACAGTGCCTGGCATATAGTAAATGCCTACTTATATCTGATGAATGAGATCAACATGTGAAAGTTCTCAGAACAATAAAACTGGCAGAAAATGAATGTCAGAAGATGCTAGTCATAACATAACATGTTTGTGAAGATATTTAGCACATTGCATTTCCCAGTTTATGTTAATTTCCCTTATTGGAATAAAGTATTTTATTAGAATAAAGGACTTTAGCGAGCTTTTTGGAACCCTTTATAATAGGCTTCCATCTAAATTTCTAGGTTCATCTTTTGTTATTTCTCTTTTTTTCAAGTTATGTTCCTCAACCTAACGAGATTCTGGTTGACCTTTTACCCTTTGTTGAGAATCACTGCACTAGTGAAGCCACTGTTACTGATGGAGATGTGTCTCTCAAAGTAGAAATAGGTAGAACCACTGCTGTACAAACCTTGTTTTCTAATTTCTAAATTTTCCCTTTTTTCCGTAGCATTTATTTTTCATAATATACATAGCATTTAGCACATTTTATTTTAGTTGTATATACCAGTTACCTACTAGCATATAAGATTTTTGAGAGCAAATACTGTGTCTTATTTACCTTTGAAACTTTAGTACTCAGACTGAAACGTTTCTTGATTTGAATGAGTGGAATGTTATGGGTTACTCACAAGAGGTTGATGTAGTCTAGGATATTGGGATATTTTGAATAGATATTTGAGAAGAGCGAAGGCTTCCACTGGCAAGGGAAACAGTGAGATCAGAGTTAATAATAGTAGCCAGCTGCTTACACATGTTCAGCACTTCTTATATCCAAGTACTTTAAATGTATTATTAACACATTTAATCATCACAAGAACTCCGTAAAGTAGGTGCAGTAGTTTTTCATTTTTAACATGTAGAAACTGAGGCACAGAAAGGTTAAGCAATTTGCGCAAGGTCATACAGCTTAGTCCTGTAGAACTCAAGCTGGTCCCTGCTGTGCTTTACTGCCTTCTAGTGAACATAGAGAATTGGAAACAGTAAGAAGACTGGCCCAATTCGAGCAAGATAAGGGCTGAATGTATTCTTAAGAAAGGACTAATCTCTAATGTTATTCTCTCTGACAAAGTCCAAGATTTGTGATAATAGCTAAGGACACTGCTTCTTAAACTGGTCATACATGTCACCTGGGGATCTTGTTAAAATGCAGATTCTAATTCTGTAGGTCTGGGGTGGGGCCTGAGATTCTGCATTTCTAACAAGCCTCGCAAGCAGTAGCAGTGCTGTTTCATTGTGGATTCCATTTTGAGTTGCAAGTGTTTGGAAGGTTCAGGGCCAAAGATATTTTATATGGGACTCTGTTTGGGTCTCACCTAGAAATTCTAAGAGGTTCTGTGTATATATTAGTTGGATACATAATTATGTGTTGCCATGATGTAGAGGTATTGGGACTCTAGGCACCAGTTCATGATCCTGGTTCTATATTAGAATCACCTTAGTAGCTGTAAAAACTTATGCTTAGGCTGTACCCCAGACCAATAAGAATATTTAGTGAGTGGGCCTGTATATTAAAAAAAATTAGCAAGTGATTAGAATGCTCAGCCAAGGTCAAGAACCATTATAAGCAAACAACTTCATTTATTAGAATCTTTTAGCACCTAGGGTGCTTCTTTTCATGTTAGCTAAATCTGTTGCCTATTGAAATCTGTTGCATTATGAAAGTTTCTATGAGTGAAATACCCTAAAATTACTATAAAGACATGATTAAATGTTAAGTAAATGAGGGTTATCACTATAGTGGTTTTTTTGTTTTGTTTTGTTTTGTTTTTGTTTTTCATCTTTATTGAAATAAAATAGACAATTAGTTGCTTGCATTTACATTGAACAATTCAATGAAATTTTTTTTCAATTATAATTGGTATATAATAATATACCAGTTTCAGTTGTGTAGCAGTGATCAGAGATCCACATAACTCAAAGCGATCAATCACCCCACTAAATCTAGTACTCCTCTTCCTCCTTACGTATTTATTCCAACATTATTAAACATCTTCCTCATGCTACAGTCTACATCTCCATATCCTGCAACTATCTATTTGTACCTCCTAATCTCTTTGCCTTTTTTTGTTCTCCCAAACCCCCTCCATCTAGTATCCCTCTAAATATTCTCTGTATCTATGAGTTTATTTCCGTTCTTGTTGTAGTTGATTTTGTTCTTTAGATTCCACATGTACGTGTAATCATGTGATATTTGTCTTTCTCTATCTGACTCATTTCATTCAACGCAATACCCTCTAGGTCCATCAAGGCAATATCTTTCTCCATCCCCTTTTAGTCTGTGTGTCTTTTAATTTGAAGTGAGTCTCTCGTAGGCAGCACAAGTAGGGGTCTTGTTTTCTTATCCATTCAGCCACTCTATCTTTTGTTAGGAGCATTTCATTCTTTTCCATTTGAGGTACTTGTTGGTAGGAATGTAGTTAGTACCATTCTTTATTTCTGTTTTTGATACATGTTTTTTCTTCCTAAAGAATTCTCTCTAACATTTCCTGTAATACTGGCTTGGTGATGATAAATTCTTTTAGCTTATTTTTGTCTGGGAAGCTCTTTATCTGTCCTTTAACTCTAAATGATAGCTTTGCTGGATAAAGTATTTTTAGTTGTAGATCCTGGGTTTTCATCATGTCAAATATTTTTTGCCAAGCCTTTCTGTCCTGCATAGTCTCTTTTGAGAAATCAGCTGCCAATCTTATGAGTGCTCCCTTATAGGTAACTACTTTTCTCTTGCTGTTTTTAAGATTCTCTCTTTGTATTTAACCTTTGGCATTTTAATTATGATGTGTCTTAGTGTAGGCCTCTTTGGGTTCCTGTTTTTCGGGACTCTCTGAGCTTCCTAGGGTTTGATGTCTATTTCCTTCACAGGGTTAGGGAAGTTTTCCATCATTATTTCTTCAAATAGCTCAACATCTTGTTTTCCTTCAGGTACCCCTATAACACGGATATTTTTACCTTTAATAGTGTCTGATAGGCTCCTTAAATTATTATCATAGTCTTGGCTTCTTTTTTCTTGCCATTCTGATTGAGTGTCCTTGGCTTTCCCATCCTCTATATAGGTCTTTTGATACTGTTTATTCACTTTGTTTATTCCATTTAATATACTTCTAATATCAGATAATGTGTTCTTCATTTCAGACTGGTTCTCTTTTATAATTTCCATTTCAATTTTTATGCTTTTTATCTCTTTGTTGAAGTCCTCACTGAATTCATCTACATTTTCAATAAGTTCATTGAGCATCTTTATAACCAGTGTTTTGAACTTTGCATCTGTTAGATTGTTTGACTCCATTATTCCTGGATCTCTGTTCTGTTCTCTCTATGGTTTCTGCTGCTTTGTCTTCCCATTTTGACTGCCTTTCTGTGTCTGTTTCTATGTATTAAACAAAGCTCTTAAGTCTCCCAGTATATTAGTGTGGCTTTGTGTGGTAGATGTCCAGTGGCACAGTCCTGAGAGGGGTTCAGCTGCAGGCCAAATTTAGCCTCAGCTTGTGCCCCTCTGGGGCTACCTGTTAAGATTCAGCAAGCAATCCACAGATGCTGTGCTTATAGTTGCCCAAAAGGCCACACCAGTCTACAGCCATGCCACCCTGAATAAGCCCAATCCCATCTGAGCTCGGAAGCTAAGCAGGGTCGGGACTGATTAGTACTTGGATGGGAGACTACCTAGGAAGACCAGGTGCTGTAGGTGTAAAAAATAAAAAATAAGGGATTGTAAGCTTGCAATCTGTGAGGTCAACCAATGGTTGCTTCACCTAAAAGAAAAAAAAAAAATAGTCCATACCAGAAACTGAGGCCAGCTGCCTCCAGTGTGAGTCTAGGTGCTGCTCAGCAAGGGGCACCTGACTAAACAAGGACACACCTGGTAGTGGCTAGGGTGGGGTCTCAAGTTGGGGGAGGCAGAGTTTCAGGGAATCCTCTGGGCAGAATGACCTCTGTTATTCAGTTGATGACATCACAGCTATGACGGCGCTGCTCTGCACACTAGGAGACAGGAAGGCTCAACAGAGGAACAATAGATAATGCAGGCACTTTTGTACAGAGTGAGGCTCGCCTTAGCCCTCATTCCAACAACTCAGTGTCCCCCTGTAAGTCCCTGGTGCCCTGTGTGCTGCTGAACTGGTACTGGTGCTCAGAGTGAGCGTGTCTGTCACCATGAAAGTCTGCTCGTGGCCCCTTTAAGAAGCTTCTGCCGCTGCTGCAGCCTCTGTCTCACTCAGCCGCTCGGGACCTGGCAGCATGGCGTCTTTCCCCCATCCTACCTTCTGCCGTTGCAGGGTGATTTCTTAGATTTATCTCTAGTTGTATGGCTTGTTCATCTAGATCCCAGGCGATTTTTCCTTGCTGTTTGCTCCTTGTTTCTGTCACAACTTTGATTTGGTCGCCAGAGGGATAGAGTTTCTGTCATCTACGCCCTTTTTTTCCCCGCCACCTGTATAGTGTGTTAAGGCTTGTACTATTGATAGGCTAGTGTTAGTCTTTTAAGGAATAAGAATAAAAATACTAAAATTTTTTTCTGGTGAGAATGTTTCTATGAATTCTCATGCTTTATTAACCCAGTTTCTTTCTCTTTTCAACAGGGATTTTTTGCCAGGTGGTAGGCGAGATTATACAGTCCAAGTTCAGCTGAGGCAAGTTTGAAATTTTCTATTACTTTAATAACATACTTGCTGACTATGTACATATAGCATGAATTTGAAAATATGTAAGCATGTTTGAGTACACTCTTAAAGAATAATTTCTTTATTCTTCTTTAATGCAGACTTTGCCTGGCAGAGACAAGTTGCCCTCAAGAAGATAACTATCCCAATAGTCTATGTATAAAAGTAAATGGGAAGCTGTTTCCTTTGCCTGTAAGTTGCTTTTATTCACCAGGGGTGGGGTAGAGTAGATAAAGACCAATTATAAGTAAATAAATTAAAAGATTAGACAATGGGTGTATGGGAGTTCATGATACCTTTTTCTCTCTTTTTGTATATGTTTGAAATTTTCAGTAATAAGATAAAAAGACAAATCTAAAAGCAACAAAGAAACATGACAAACAGAGACTCATGGACATGGACAGTAGACTAGTGGTTACCAGAGGGCAGAGGGGAGAGGGGAGGTAGATGGGGTAAAAGAGGTCAAATATGTGATGACAAATCTAACTATGGGCGGTGAACATATAATGCAATATATATGACTTACTGTTGAATTGTACACTTGAAACTTACTGGATTTCATTAACCAATGTCACCATAATAAGTAAAAGATAAAAGACATCTTTGAGGCAGTTGGGAAATTTAAATATACACTGTATATTAGATACTTTTTTAAAATTATGGTTAATTTTATAAGGTGGTGAAACTGTTTTTTTTTTAAAGGTCTTATTAAAGATGTATATATCTGTAGGTAAATGGTATGTCCAGAATTTGCATTTAAATACTCAGGTTCAAACCAAATGCATGTAAGTGTGGGTTATATTTTGGGGTGGGCTGGTCCTGGGGCCAGAGGCAAACAATGCACAGATGGCAACACGTTGATAATTATTGAAGCTGGTTAGTGGGTACTTACTGTTCTCTCTACTTTTGTGTATGTTTGAAAATTTCTATAATAATAAATTTAAAAAGTAAATCTGTGTTGGTAGTGTTAACGTAATAGTGGTAATTAGAAAACTGGGGGAAATGTTAAAGGAACAAAATTGTCAGCTTTCGTGACAATCACAAGTCATGTGGGATGACATCAGATGCAACAGAAAAATTATTTGTGTGTATCTTTTATTGCAATATTAGGTTGAGACTTCTGGTGGCTCTCCAGCAGCCTTTATATAGAAAGCTTTTAGAGTTACTCCAGTGGTCCCTTGTCAAATGAAGTTCATTTTATTTTTGCTTTAGATTTGGAAAATTATTAGAAATATATTTTACAAAATTCCAGCTGTATCCTATTCTTAATAGCCAGGTAGTTTGATGGTTGAGTGGAGGTGACACTGATGGTCAGAGGGAGAAGACAGACTAACAGATAACTCAGAATTATCAGTGAAATCAAACTAGTCAAGTGGAATAGAGGATAGATTTTAAATTCTTAAGGTGATTAAGACTAGTACCATACTTGATTTAGACTTTTCTAACACCTCTTTCTTACAGTCATTATTATTCTCCTCCACTCCTATTGCTCTCATCTTGTCAAACTAATTTAAAAATTGTTGCTTGGTGTCTTATATTCGATTTTGCAGTTCAGCTGTTTAGCTGGTTCATGAGTTATTGTTAATATCTTGGCAGACCCTGTGCCACTGTTTTTATTTAGTTAAAGTACCAGAAGACAGAATTATCTTCCAGCCCCACCTCACCCTCACACAAAAAAAGGCAAAACAAAGGTTTCATTCAGAATTACCCAAATATTGGTGTTGATATTCCATGTACTTACTGCTCATTGAACCCATTTCTAGGGTTTTATTTATAAGAGGACCTTTAAAGTGTTTGTTTTATTTCAGTTGAACAGCCTTAAATGGGCATAACTCCTCTACACAAGCACACACACAGTTTCCCGTTTCCATGGTATAATGGAAATTATTTAAGATCTCTTTTGTCTTCTATTCCCCTGTTCAAATGGTTTTTAATGACTTTTAGAGTCTTGTTGCAAGTTGTAGTTTATAAGTTACCATGTGAATGTCCACTTAATAATTACTATTATTAGGTAGGCCTCCTATGAGGCAGTGAAGGATGTTCCCTAGTTGTGATAGACAGAATGTGTTCTATAGCTCTGCTGGGTAATACCAACAGTATGGTATTTCATTTTCTTGTAAGGTGCGTATTTTTAACATCCCTGAAATCTAGAGCTGTCTTAAAATCGCTGATGTCCAGGTGGCATCTGTCATGTATTGTTGTTATCTACCCTTGTACAACCTTAATGTTATTCCCATGGCATGACTGGTTAGCTGCCCTTCCTCAGTTTTTCATTCAACAAATGACTTAACATTTTGAGGAAGGTTCATGAATCTTGGCTGTTGCCTGAAAACATTTGAGCAGTATATTCTCATGAGATCCAGAGTGTATCAGCATTAACACAAGCAGTTAACTTAAGGGTGTCAGTGACTTGGCAAGGAAATCTGAGAGATGTTAATGGAGTAGGATATCGTTTTATATTGAAATACAATAAATATATAGAATACTTTTATCTCTAGAACTCTTGGTGGCATATAGGAGAGTATCATGTGGAAAATGTATGCATTGATGACTGAGTGAAAAATAATTCAGAAGACTCATGTATATCCAAAAGGAATATGTTAGGCAATTCATTTTGCTTATATTTCCTTGCTATATATGTAACAATAAGTAATGATACACTAGGTTGTATCATTAACTTCCTGTTTTCTCCTTCTTAGTGGTAATAGTTAAATTACATCAATGGCATCTTATTTAGTAAAAAAAAGGTATCTATTTTTCAGTACGTAGATGTTTTCGCAGCTTAGAAATTTTAATTTTCTAAAAAATATATTTTGATTTTGAAAATCATAAACTGAAAAGTCTTGTGGTATTTGAGAATTGGGATGTACTGTGAATCATAAATGAGTACACTTGCTATTTAAAAGAAATACTTAATGACTAGCAAAAGTAGAATAAAGCACAAATAGCAGTATTGCTATAGCCATCAAGCTAATTTAATGCCAGTCGAAACGCTGATTATTCTTATTTGTTAACTTGACCCTGTTTTAAAGATTATAATCTCTGTTTTACTTGGAAAGAAGGCAGTGAAGAACATTTTTGTCACTCACAAGATTGTAATAATCCTTTGATATTCATTAATTTGTTCTCTTTTTAATTCCCAAAGCTTATTTTCCTTCTTTCCCACCCCCAGTATTTGAATGCATTTCAAATGGGAGCTCCTAAGATGAAGCAGTACAAAGAGGTGCAATTTTATTGTTTATAAAAAGGAAAAAGACTCATAGCTAATATGGCAAGATGTCAGCATCTTTAATTTTAAGGGTGGAACATAGATTTTTTTTTTTTTTTTGTACTTTTCTAAACTTGTGAAATATAACTTTTTTAAAAGGTCATTTTCCTCTTTTAGATTGAGGACCTTAAGGTGAGGACTATGTGATTTCCAGGATAAAATAAAAATAACTAGTATAACTGAAATTAGGCAAGATCTTCTGTATCTTGGAGAAAATATTTGGTTGTCTACAGAGAATTTAAAATTGTTTTTCTTTCTTACAATTATAGGGCTATGCACCACCACCTAAAAATGGGATTGAACAGAAGCGCCCTGGACGCCCTTTGAATATCACATCCTTAGTTAGGTTATCTTCAGCTGTGCCAAACCAGATTTCTATTTCTTGGGCATCAGAAATTGGAAAGGTAAAGATTCTCTCCCTAGCTTGTTCCATTTTCTGATTATAATCTCTAAAAAGTAATTTCCAAATCAGGGGTAGACGTATGGGGATTCTTAAGGTTAAAACCTTTAAGGTTTCCTGAGTATCATCTCTTTATTTTCCTAGAAAGGAAATAATTATACTAACAATATTTCTTAAAGTAATGATTTAATCACAGTTGTGTTTAAGTAGTATGTTAAGAAACTGGAAACTTTTGAGTGATATTATATATTTATGAAAATGAACAAAGAAGCTTTATTGAGCTTTGGGGAACATAGTTAAATGTATTCATGTTGTGATGAGAAATAATCTGTTCCAGTCTTTACATAAACACCTGATACTTTAGACAACAATGGGCATCTCATACGAAAATATTTACTTAGAATTATATTATTTCCTCTATAACTTTAGGTTGATGAACTTGGCGTTCCGCTGATTCTGAATCTCAAAATGCATTGTGTCAATTATAAGATAGTGATTAATACAACAAGGGATTTCCATTTTAGAACTACTTGTTCATGTCACTGAAATAATAGAATGGCAGACGATTTCAGTTAATTTCTGAACATAAACTTTTTAATGTTGCTATTTCATAGGAAAAAAGTATAATATATCTATTTTATGGATGAAGAAGTTGAGTCATAGGTTCGTAGCAGGAAGTTTTTGGTTTAATTACCAAGGTAATTGCAGAGCTGGACCTGAAGAAGAGTATTTTTGTATTAATTTTTGGACTGTAAAAATATTACTATTTCTTTAATGACCTCTTGAGCTCTCATTTCCGAATTTTTACTATAACTTATTATTTTCATAGGGTACTGATTTCTAATATTTTTGATTTGCATGAACTGAATGTGCAGTGGTAAAGTGTTGGATAAGGATTCAGAAAATCTTAGCTTAGTCTCACGTTACCCATTGTTTGAATTTGGCAGAGTTGCTTAATTCCCTGAGGCCTAGTTATTATAAAGAATAAGTAAAATCTTGAGAATGGGTGTTGTATACAAATGTAAGGGATATCGTTAAATGAGCAAGTATTAATGCTTAGTGAGAGGAATTTAAACAGAAGAGTATCTTTTCTAAATGATTATTTCAGATTTTTTGAATAAATGATTGTAAACATTGAAAACCTGGTGTTTGAACTTTGTTTCTGCAGTGGAACCCATGTTTCAATGAAAATATTATGAGAGCCCGTTATGTAAAAACAGAACAATTCTAGTTAGAAGTAGGCATAGGAGGGTGCATCTCATTCATACCATGGTGGTCCCTAAGGTACTGGTTTTGCTAAATTGGAAATGCAGTTTGAAAACCACTGATCTAAACTGTGTTATCTTTCACATAGATGTTTTAAAGCGATAAGTGATTGAGAAATTCCTTTAATATGATAGAGCTTTTATCTTTCCTAAAGGAGCTGAGTTGATTTGTTCCCTTAGCAGTCATAAACCTTCCTATGGAAGTTATTTTGAATGTTATTTTTAGAAATCAAAGGTTCTTAGACAAGTATTTTATTTAAATAGACTATTATCTCTTGTCTTTAATACAGATTATCTTTCTTTGTAGAATTACTCCATGTCTGTATATCTTGTACGACAGCTCACGTCAGCCATGTTATTACAGAGATTAAAAATGAAAGGTATTAGAAACCCTGATCATTCCAGAGCACTAAGTAAGTAATGTTTGTAAGACTTGAGCATACGCGATGCTTCAATAGCAAGGCGGGGCAGGGCGAGCCTCACATATATATATATCAATTAATTTGGGGACAGTTATTAGAAACCTAAAATGAGTTTTAAGTTAAAAATACTCAAAGAACAGAGCCCTATAAATTGAAAAAAACCGTTCTTAGAAACCACTCCCAGGAAGATCAGTTTTAAATCCCAACTAGTCTGCTTTTTGGCCTTTTCATGAAAACATCAAGTTGATGGTAGTTTTGATACATACATTGACTTGAGAATAGAAATGCACGTTTTCAAAACATCCAGTGTTTACTAGAACGTACATTTTAAAAAGTTATAAATAATAAAAAGCTCTTTTAAACTAAAGAAATGATGGTAACCACCAACAATAATATTTGCCTTCTAAGATGTTTTATTTTGTACTTTGTTTTCATAATGTGTAGCAGGTAGAGAAAAAAGTCTAACCCAAATTAAATAATTTGGTTCAGTAACTGAATTTAATTGAACAAGACATTTTTCTGGGAAAGAGAATATTATCCCCTCATTTACCTCCCATACCACTGAATGAACCAGAAAAGAGAAAAAGATCTGTAGGTTGAAAAGGGAGCCAAGGCCTTTTGAAATGGTATTCTGTTTCTTATAACTCAAACCATTTCTCATCTCAAACAGAGCAGTATCGATCTTTCTGCCTAGAGCTGAAAGCCACGGAAGGTCTTCCCTAATTTTTCTTCTTCAGCTCTAGTTCCACTGTCTCCAGTTCCATTCTCCTTATAATGGTGTTGAGAATTAGACATGTGAGGGCAATGCATATGTTTATTCACTTGTATATATTTCCTGGTAAATGAAATCACAGATACATTACCACATAGCAGTTTTCCGTGTTCAAAGGAAGTATAAGAATATTTTATTACCTTTTTTGTTTACAAATTTAGTAATTGTTGGAAACAACCAATACTCCCTAATAAAAACAGTCAAGAATGTATGTTAAAACAGCACTGAAACTTGGAGTACTGCTGCAGCTTTCCAGGTTCCTTTCCTAATTGTTTTGTTCTTAAGTCTTAGCTTTCTGTTTTGAAACTCTTCCTTTCCTGCCATTTTACTTTAAAAATTCAATTTAACCTGTGATCTAAGTTCGCAGGTTTGTAGTTCTTTAACCTAATAGTAAAAGTATGATTGTGTTTTCAGTACATTAGTACTTAAAGTTTTGTTTGTTTTTATAGTTTTCTTGACCTATTCAAAGTGTTTCGGAAACTTTAAGATGATAATTTATTTCTATAATTCTGTCATATGTCACAATTAAGTAGGTTTTTTTTAATTGTTATTTTTCCTTCTTTTTAAAGTTAAAGAAAAACTTACTGCAGATCCTGATAGTGAAATTGCTACAACTAGCCTTCGGGTATCCTTGATGTGCCCAGTAAGTAAAGCCGTAAAATATTCTGGGATGTTTTACTTTTTATAAATTACTAATTATCCCATAATTAGTAAGTGTGGAAATGAATGATATATTATGATAGATTTCTGAACTTTTGTCATTTTGCTATTCAGGAATCTTCATGATTAAGCATTATAATTTCAAGGAATGCAAACATTCTTCAGGCAGTGACTAAGCAAAGAGAGACCTAAAAGGATATTGTATCGAAGCGAGAAGAGACTTTTAGGTTCAGAATAATCTGTCACAGTTAATGCTGTAGATAATCCATAGCTAATAATAAACATATAGAGAGAGTTGGCTCCTTTTTATCAATACAAATGATATCCTGATAGCAATAAGATTACTAGGACCTATTAAAAGCCAAATGATGGTTCTGCTTTCATGAGTTAGAATGTGTGAGATGTCTTTAATTCATTTGTAATGTACATCTGAATTGCACAATAATATTTATTTTATATTTCCTTACATAGAGACTATGGGGGAGAATCAGTCAGCAACTCTGAGAGTCTCCTATGTGTTTGGTACTGAGTTCATTGTGGGAAAATATACTGAAGACTTGATAAGAAGGTTTCAGAAAGTTACTAGTCTAGTTTGAGAGAGAAAAATCAACTCACATGAAAAAGCAGAAGACTATACTTAGCCACATATAATCTCGTGCTACTGGAGTACCAAGAGATGGGAGAGGTCAGGAATAGTGTGTATGAAGGCTTCTTTAAAATCAGTACTGTTGGATGGGACCATTTCTGTAGGAGAGGGACTTTATATAGAATCAGGAATTTATAATGTAGTTTGGGGGCATTTGGTGACCAGCCACTGTTGTGAAAAATGAAAATTTTTTTAAATGGAGAGAGGACTGTCGCAGAAAGAGAGAAGAGAATAATTTGTTGAGTTCCTATTGTGTGCTCCTTTGTTCACCTGCTTGGCAAACCTATATGGGAGTCGTTCCCATTTTGCAGATAAGGAAACTGAGAATGAAAGGTTGGTTAACCCAAATCACACAGTAGTGACTACTAGTAGAAACCAGGATAAAAATTTTGGTCTTCTGACATTATTCCATTTATCTTAACAGTATACCATATGGCCACATTGGGCTAAAGTATAAATATCCTGATTATAAGTTCTCCTCTCTATCACCCAGGAAAGTGGTGTTTGCATATATATTTCTTTCTGAAGCTTTATTTTTAAAATTATCATTAACTTAAACGAACTTACCTTTATTGAAAAGGAATAGAATTACACGAAATTGTGATTGCTTAGAAATTGGGAACCTGTGATTATCAAACCCAGAGGGGTCTGCATTCCCAGCAGGGGTGGACATTAATGCCTTGAGGTGGTGGCAGAGGCCATAGAGGGCATGTGTTTGGACCCCGGACCTCCTCTGCTCATAAGCTGTGTGCAAACCTTCAGTCATATGTTCTGATCCTTCATGTCATAAACTTCATCCCAATTATGATACCTTCATATCGTAGCTTTTTATGTACTGATATATATGAGACAGTCACCAAGTTACATCATGTGACAGAGGGTTCAGAATTGTGCATATCGTATGCCACTATTTGTGGGGAAATGTTTTTTTAAGCCTACTTGATTATGTGTAGAACATTTATGAAAGGACAGTCAAGAGACAAATAACAGTGGTCTTCTCAGAATAGGGAAACAGCTGAGAAAGAGGTGTTTTCATGTATCTTTTTCTACCTGTGAATTTACGTTACCTATTTTCCATAAGTGAAACTGTCTTTTAAAAATTATAGGGCAATCAATGAATACTAATAAAATATTCAGCAATCTTGATGGAAATTCTGGTTTGAATTTCTTTCTCATTTTGATCTTCTTATATGACTTCTTCAGACTTTTATGGCTGGCTTTTCCCTTTGAGGCTTTGTTCTCCTTTCTGAAATGGTTTCCCACATTCTCTTTCCTGTCCTATAGTTAGGGAAAATGAGGCTGACAATCCCATGCCGTGCAGTGACTTGTACACATCTACAGTGTTTTGATGCTGCCCTTTATCTGCAAATGAATGAGAAGAAGCCCACCTGGATTTGTCCTGTATGTGACAAAAAAGCTGCCTATGAAAGTCTAATTTTAGATGGGTAAGTATAATGTCAGCTGTGTCTCCATTCAATCCAACCTCATGTAAATTCTGCTCTAGCACAAAGTCCAGGTGTTTGTTTTCTGCTTTATACTTAATTATATTCAGTTTTATTTTTAAACTGGTTAGTGGCTCTTTTATGTTTATGATTTGTGTTGAGGGCAAGAGAGTGAGTAGTTTCTTTTTCTTTTTGCTTCCCAAGATCATATATCATTGCCCTTAGGAAAGTGGGGAAAGTCCACTCACTTAGTGATATCATTTTGCTTGCTTAAAACTCTTGAAGAGCAAATAGGGTCTATGCAAAAATGCAGAGTAATAGGGTAGATAGAATTGTGTGACATAGCTGGTAAGTTCAAAACTGGAATTCATACCCAAGTTTTTTTGACTCGACTCCAAACTCTTAAGCATTCTCTCTCACATCTTATTGCAGATGTCAGAATTAAGGAAAATATGAACCAATTATCAATAAGTGAGGTACCCTTTTTTTGAATAACACTTATTAAAAAATTGCATGTGTCATCCATGCATCACTATAGGATTTAGAAAATATAATTAAAAGTTTAAAATCATTAGCATTCCATTCTATAGTGATGATTTTGTTACTGATGTATTAAAAAGATTGAAATTATATTTTATATAATGACTTGTCTGTACATATGATTTTCACTTGATATAGAGTGAAAAATATTCTAGATCTTTAAAATTACTTGTATAACATTTTAGATTTTTAAAAGAGTATTACTATATAGAGGAATGAGGCAGTGAAGAGAGAATGGTACTTTCACTTTTCTCTCTATAAGCTTTTACTTTACTGGGTTTTTACTTTAAAATTTTTAAAAAATTATTTTCAAATAATTTCGAACTTACAGAAAAGTTGCAACAGTAGCACAAGGAGCCTTTGACCCACGTGTGTCAATTTGCTAACATTCTGTCGTTTGTTTTATCACATTCCCTCTTAATATATATGTATATATTAAGTGTGTATATACACATTTTTAGTGTGCATGTATGTGTAGAGAGGAGATGATTATTACTATTTTCAGAATTCTTTTAAACCATTTGAGAATAAGTTGCATATGTCATACTCCTTTGATTGGATAATATTTTAGGGTGTGTTTTCTAAATACTTGATATTCCATTTTATGGGTATACTACTAATCATTTAAACATTTTTCTGTTATTGCCTCTATAGTTTGCTTCTACTTTTTATATTTTAAGTTGCTTTGTGATACGAACATTTTTGAAGCTTTTACGTGTGTATGTCTATGGATTTTTCCTTAGGTTCTTAGAAATTGCAATGCCGAATCAAAGAGAATATATAATTTTAAGGCTTTTACTATTAAGATTGCTCCCAGAAGGAGTAAACTGTTTTACTCTTTCCTAGGAAGTCATTTGGCTCTCCTACAAGTAGTGTATTAGAAGCCTACTACTTCCGAGTCTTCTTACCAATCTTATTTAAAATTTTATTTTTTAAATGCCTTTACCAATTTCCTAGTTGAAAAGAGATCTTATTTGATTTCTATTTCTTGTATTATAAGAATTACAGACATTTCTTCATCCATATATTAGTTGTTTTATTAATAATCTTTTATGAATTGTCTCTTAATATTTCTTTATCTCCCCCCATTTTTTTCTGTGATTATAATTTTCCTACTGATTTATAAGTGATCATTATATTTTGAGGCCATTAATTCCTTTGTCCACATGTGCTAAATATATTTTCTCTTTTTGCCTTCTAATTGTATTTATTGTGATATTTTTCTCATTCAGAAACTTTGAATTTTTATTTCATCAAGTCCGTCCTTTCACTTTGAATTTCTGGTCTTTAATATGTTTACAAAGTCCCAGACATTTTATGTGAACATTTACTTGTTTTTGTCAGGTACTTTTAAGATTGGATTTCCGCCCGCCCCCCTTTCTTGTGTAGTTCTTCATTCCATGGTGCATTCCTTCATGAATTTACTCAACACAGTACTTAATAAATACCTGCTATTTGTCAGATACTGAGTCTAAAATAGTGAACAGAGCACTTTCAGTGTGGGAGACAGTGAAGAATTGCATATTGAGTATTAAGTGCTATGAAGGTAAAGGATGGAATTATGTGAGAAAAATCAGGGATGGGAAGAAATTTTAGGTTGGGAGTAGATGATCCCGTTAAGTTAGGATCACTCCACCCTCCTACCCAGATTGTTAGTCAGTAGTCTCACCAACATTCACAGTCTTTTCCATAGACTTACGATACTGCCTCCATCATTTAATACAGTCTTAGATACCTTAGTCTTAATTTCTGAATTGCTATTTGCTCCATTGGTCAAAGTATTAGTGGGCCAGTATAAACCTATTTTAATTATTGGATTTCTGTTATGTGTTAATATCTCTTAGACCCTATATTTCAGAATTTTTTTGGACTGTTATCACAATTTGTTTTGCCGTATTCACTTGAATAAAAGTATTCTCAAATTACATAAAGCAGTTCTGTTTGGATTTTGATTGGACTTATGTTTTTAGTATAATCGGGGAAATAGACATCTTTAAAATATATCTCTAATGAAAGAAGCGTATTTTCCTTTCATTTCTTTCACATTTATTGGGATATAAGAGCTGCCTGTATGTAAAGTGTATAGTTTGATACATTTTAATCTATACATACACCTGTGAAATCATCAGGATAGTCAAAGTAATGCACGCATCATATGCAAAATTCTCTCATGTATCTTTCTAATCTTTTACATTGATATGCTTTTTGTTTCTATAGGTTAGTTTGGATTTTCTAGAATTTTATGTGAGTGGAATCATAGTATGTGCTTTCTTTGTGTAGCTTACTTTATTCAGCATGCTTAATTTGAGATTCATCCATGTTGATGCATATACCAATGGTTTGTTCATTTTTGTTGCCGGGTAGCATTTCATTGTTTAGATATACCACCGTTTATCAAGTCTCTCATTGATGGGGTTTTGCTTTGGGGCTATTGCAAATAAAGCTGCTGCGAACATTAATGTCCAGGTTTTTGTATGGACTGATATTTTCATTTATCTTGGGTAAATCCATAGGAGTAAGATCCCTAGTCACACGCTTAGGTGTATGCTTTATAAGAAATTCCCCAATTTTTTTCCAGAGGGGTTGTACTTTTTTATATTCCAGCTAGCAGTATATGAGAGCAGTATGTTTTCACCAACATTTGATATAGTTCATCTTTTTAATTTTAGACATTTTAATGGTATATTGTGGTTCCCCATTGTGGATTTAATTTGCATTTCCTTATAACATTGAGCATCTTTTCATGTGTTTATTATTCACTATCTGTGTATTGTTGGTAAAGTGACTGTTTAAACTTTTGCATATTTTAATTGAGTCATTTGTTTTCATATTAGAGTTTTGATAGTTCATTATATATTCTGGTTGCAAGTCTGTTATCAGATATGTGATTTATAAATGTTTCCTGCCATTTTATTTCAGTCTCTTAACAGTGTCTTTCAAATAGCAGTTTTTAATTCGGATAAATCTAGTCTATTAAGATTTTCTTTTATTTACTGTGCTTTTGCTATCAAAAGACATTTTCCCCTATCCCAGTGTCACAAAGATTTCCTCTGTGCTTTCTTTATTTTATTTTACATTTTCTTTTACATTAATAAAATGTAAAATTTTATTTTACATTTAGGTCTATTATCCATATCAAGTTAATTTTTGTATATGGTGTGAGATAAGTCAAGGTTGGAGTTTTTGGCATATGGCCATGCAGTTGTTCTACCACGCTTGTTGAAAGATTGTGTTTTCCTTGTTGAATTGCTTTTGTACTTTTTTTAGAAATCAGTTGACCATATATGTATGGTTTACCTCTGGACTCTGTTCTACTGATATGCCTCTATTTATATCGATACTGTACTGTCTAGAAATCAGGCTAATGTGGGTCTTATCACTGTTCTTTTTCAAAATGATTTTGGCTATAGATCTTTTGCATTTCATTACAAATTTTAGAAACGGCTTGCCAGTTAAAAGCAAACCTGGGATTTTGTTTGTATCAAATTGAAACTATAGATCAGTTAAAGGTGATCTAACAATATTGAGTCTTCTGATCCATGAAGAAGATACATCTATTTAGTTAATTAGGTCTCAGTAATTTTTGGTAGTCTTCAGTATATGGGTCTTGTACTCCTAGTGTCAAATTTATCTCTAGTTCATATTTTTGATATAGTACTGGGTTTTTTTTGGAAAATATTCTGATCGTTGCTAGTATATAGAAATGTAGTTGATTTTTCAGTATATTGCTCTCATCTTGAAACCTCACTAAACTTACTTTGTAGTTCTGGTAGCTTTATTGTAGTTTACATAGGATATTCTGTATAGACAATGTTGTTTATTAGTAAAGACAGTTTTGCTTCTTTCTAATCTGGATGCCTTTTATATCTTTGTTTTGCTGTCTTGAGCTGACTAGTCTGTTAACATGATTTACATTGATTGATTTTCAAATATTTAACCTTGCATTCTGAGGATAAACCCCACTTGGCCATGATTTTTTATCTTTTTTATTTATCATTGGGTTCGTTTTGCTAAATTCATGAGGGATATTGGTTAATTGTTTTCTTGTAATGTCTTTGTCTGGTTTTTAGTATCAGTAATGCGAGCATTATACAATAATTTGGAAAGTGGTGGTATTATGTGTTCTCAATATTTGGTAGAATTGCCTATTGAAGATGTTTGGGTCTGGAATTTTCTTCGTGGTAAAGTTTTTAACTATAAATTTAATTTCTTCAATAGGCATAATACTCCTCAGGTTATCTATTTCTTTTTGAGTGAGCTTAAGTCTTACTATAAGTTTTTCAATTTTATTGACCTTAAAGTACCAGCTTTTTGGTTTTGTTGGTTTTTCTTTTATTCTATTTCATTTGTTTTTGTTTTTTGTTATTTCCATTTTCTTTCTTCTTCTTTTTTTTTACTTTAATTTGCTCTTTTCTGGTTTCGTTTAAGTAGAATCTGAGCTTTTTGACTTATTTTCTAATATCAGAAGATTAATGTATACACATTTTTCTCTTAAGTACTGCTTTAGCTACATTCCATATATTGTATTATATTTTCATTCAGTTCAAAATATTTTCTAACTTTTGTTGTTTTGTTCTCCTTGTCTTGTTGATTGTTTTGTTGTCAAATATTTAGGGGTTTTCCAGCTATTTTTCTGATGATGATTTTAGATTTATTTTGGTCATAGAACATCATTTGTATGCTCTGAGGTTTTAAAAATTTATTGGGACTTCTTCTATATTCCTATTTCTTCTTCCTTTTCTCCACCCCATGATCCTTTATTTCTTGATAATAAGCTTATAAATTATTTTTTGTATAATAACTTCTTTGTTTGCTTATGTGTATTTTATGTGTTGTTTTGAAGGTTGCTCTTTACTGCCAGTCTCAGCTAGGAGGCTCCAGGTGTCTATTTCTGTTTAACCATTAATTTTTTAGATAACTCAGTGTCACTTAACTCTTTTATTGCCCATTAAAGATCTAAAACCTAGGAGGAAGCGGGGTATGATAGTTGTGGTAAAGAAAGTATCAAGTATTGAAATACCAAAACAGACTGAAGTCAGATAGCATTACTTTAATCTCCAAAGTAATATGTATTTCTTTGTTACAATTTTACCTTTGAACAAAGCTACTGATTACATCTATGCACTTAATTGATTTATAGGCTTTTTATGGAAATTCTCAATGACTGTTCTGATGTGGATGAGATCAAATTCCAAGAAGATGGCTCTTGGTGTCCAATGAGACCGAAGAAAGAAGCTATGAAAGTATCCAGCCAACCATGTACAAAAATAGAAAGTATGTGCAGAATGGCAGCAGAGAGCAAAGCAGTGAGACTCGTGCAGCATTATCTTTATCATTAATCTTGGCCTCTAGAGCTACATTTCAAGCTTAGTTTGCTAACTTTATTTTTTAATCATCTATTACATATGTAATTTCCTCCAAATGATTTTTATTCTTAAGAAATGTGCTACAGTTTATACTATTTTATTATTAGCCTTTTCATAGTAGTTTTCATATGTAAAATAAATGAAACTCATCTAAAATTGTTTTAAATATGGTATTTGTTACAAAATGAAGGGTTTTAAATGACATTTCTATGGACAGTTTTTCAGAGTTGTTTTTAGAGTAGTGTTGGGGAAACCTCAAGTGGAGGTGTGATTAGGGAGAGAGTACTGAACCATTAATGGAGGGTAGGGGGAGGAGGTCACACGTTAGTTGCTAAAAAAAGTGAACAAATTGTTTCCATCTCATTGTGGGAAGGAATCTGACCACTGTCTTGGTTACCTAGGAAGATAATTAGCCTTCAACTCTCTGTACCTGTCCACACTGAGTGGGGAAACTAAAGGCAGTTTGACCAATGGAAAGATGTAGATTAACTTAGTTTCTTTTTACCTAACCGAGTCCACTCACTGCACTTGAGTTTTGTGTTGACTATTTTGACATTCTAGCAATGTAATAATAAGTGTTCAGAGTAAGAAGAGTGAAAAAATAATGTCAATATTGATCGTTCTTCTGTGATTGTTACCGAACCTATAGGTAGAATGATCAAATTTTCCCTGATTTTTGAGAAAAAATAGTGAGTTAGTTGATTAGCTGCTGCTGGTTTTCCATATCGATTAGCATTCATTTTCTACTAAATAGATTACGGGGCATAAAATACTTTCTATGAAATGGTGAGTTAACATATGGTATATGAGACTATCATAGCAGAAAGGAGAACTTAAGTGATTAGTAGATAATTGATAAGAAAAACTTTAAGTGTCTGAATCACTTAAGTGAGAAGTTTGGGGTTCTTTTCAACATGAAAATTTTTATCAGGTTCTGGCTTATGGTGAAGAGCCTATACATTCTTTGACATGAGCACCATTCCTTTTCTAGAATGGAAATATCTGATTCTGACTGAACACTGCCACATGTTTGTGGGAATACACAGCCAGTGAAGCCACGCACTCTTTTCCACGGCTGAAGATCAGCTTCGTAACTCCAGATGTCTGTCTGTAAAGTGACTGCTTACCTGGGGAGACAGCATGAGCAGCAGGATATGCACAAATCTATTGTCAGTACCAGGGAGATAACTAAGATCATGCTGCCTGAAGGAGGCTTTTGACCCTCTGTCAAGGCACAGAGCCCACCCTGTCTCCCCAGGTTAGTAGTCATTTTACAGACACAGATCTGGAGTTAGGGAGTCAGTCTCTGTCCATGGGGACAGCATGTGGCTTTTATTGGCTGTGTGTTCTCCCAGCCATGCTGCACAGTTAAGACTCCCATGGCTAGAGTTTGTTCCATAGCTTTGAGTTTTTTCCTTCTGTTTCCTACATATAGGTTCAAGTGTCCTCAGTAAGCCTTGTTCAGTAACTGTAGCCAACGAGGCAAGCAAGAAGAAAGTGGATGTTATTGACCTAACAA
>NW_006442107.1:5757493-5764139 GCF_000325575.1 Pteropus alecto
TCTTCCGATGGAGGACGACCCTCCTGCCAAAAGGAAGTGCATCTTTATGTCAGAAACACAAAGCAGCCCAACCAAAGGGTTTGTTAATTCATTATTTATAACACTTGGAACTAACTGCTATTGGGATGGGTTTGTAAATATCTCTAAGAGTTGCATAATCTTAGAAGGCTGTTTTAATTTGCCTTTGTTCAGTTAAAATATTTTCAAGTGAGCACATTGTTTATAGGAGAACAAATTTTGATGAAGAAAATATTCCCATCTTTGGGAAGTGAGAGTTGAAATAATCTCGTGTAAGCATTTCATATTCGATGCTTTTTATAGTTTTCTTGAATCTTTTTATTTGTAAGAAGCAAGTTTGGCATCACAGACCAACAGGAGGAATCCCAGAGTAATGCAGTGTGCAACTGGGAATTCGACAAGTTTGGATTCCAGTTTTGATACCATCGCTTACTTGTTCTGTGATCTTGGATGAAATACTTAACTAGTTCAAGCCTTCTTTTTCTGTTCTGTAAAATAGGGTTAAGTAATGCCTACCTCCTGAACTTTTTTCAGGTTTCAGTAAGATAATAAAAAAGCTTAGCCTCAGTATCAGGCATATGGTAGTTTTTCAATAAAGGTTGATTGCCTTCTTTCTAACCCTCTCTAGGGCAGATATGGGTAAATTAAATGCTTTCTAGCATGTATTCTTTATGATTTATCTGGCAGAAGCCATTGCTAACCTATAGTAGGTGACAGGTTTGAGTATTTAGCAATAGATGTTTCTTAAGAGATTTTTGAACCTGCAAGAGAATTCTCTTGACAACACAAGAATACATTCTTTCAATCTTGGTATGCCAGTCTTATCTTTTTGGCCTCTCCGTATACTTATTTTTTCTAATGGCTTTATTGAGGTATAATTTACATACCATAGAAATTTCCCAACCTAATAAGTATTTAGTTGTACAATTCAGTGATTTTAGTAAGTTCATAGAGTTGTACCATCATCATAGTTCAGTTGTAGAATATTGCCAGTACCCAGTAAACTTCTCTCATGTTTATTTGCAGTTAATCCCCTTTCACACCCCAGATCCAGGCAATTATTGATCTTCTTTTCGTCTCTATAAATTTGCCTGTTCTTGACATTTTATACAAATGGAATTATACTCTCAGTGTACTTTTGCAACATTCTTTATAATTACTTTTGAAGCCAAGAGAATTACATCTTTTTTGTGCAGAAATTCTTCAGTGTTAAAGTACTTCTATTTCCAGATATGTTTTATACATCATAGTAACGGTATATAAATATATTTTTACCCATTTAATCAGAATGAGATTTTTTAATGGAACAGAAAATGAGAAAAGTATTTCAAGTGAGTTTTTTTTCTGGGATGCCGGTCATTTATTATTCCTTTCAGACAATTTGATTGGCCCTTTTAGAATTTAAAAAACAAAAAATGAAAATATAATTTTGCAGTGTTTACTGAAGTGGAGAATCATGGAAATGAATAGTTAGATGTGGTATTTCCAGAGTTTGCTATCTCATGATATTCTTTAGAACATATTGGAAAAACATAGGTTTCACAGCATTATTATAGTTAGATGGATTCATGCCAGGTTGAAAGGGTTGCATAGTGATGCTTACTGATGATTTGTTGATTTGTTCTTAGACAGCATTAATAAAAGAAGTACAATGTCTAGGATACACGTACATGCCAGTTTGGCTGAACTTTAGGTTGGATAACTTTCATTTAGACCATTTTAGTCAGTGCTGATCCCCAAGGAGGGTATTAATAAATTAATGTAGTCAGAGTTGGGGAACAGAGTGGTGAATGGTGGAAACGGTAGCATGATGGGTGAATGGGTCTAAGAACTAAAGCTGTTAAGCCAGAAGAGAATATGTGATATCTTGTAGGTCTTAAAAGAGAGCCATTGATTAACTGAGTTAAGTTTATTCTTTGTTAAAACATTTGGTAGATCAAAGTCCAGTGGAGGAAAGATACATAGAAAAACTTTCCCCTGGAGCTTTCTTCTGAACACTAAGAAAGTTGTTGCTTTGTGCTAAAATTTCTGTGTTAAGGTTGAGTGGATGCCACCTATCCCAGTGTCATAGTGGAGACTCATGCTGTAGTTATGTCATCTTTGTAATCTCTTCCAGCTCTTACACGTTTTTGATTTTGTTCATGATCATTTTTATATCCTCTCTGTGCCTCAGTGTCTAGGATTTTTATGATTTTCTTCTGCTGTATAAGTTTATTATAAGACTTCTTGGTCAGTGATAATAGGCAAATTAGGAAGAATAGAGAATGAGAAACCAGGAAAACTTACTTTAAGTTATTGTCCAGAAATTATGTGAGCAATTTTTTAAGAGGTATTGTTTTAGTAAAAATTATGAACAATTTTACAGAGCACCAAGAATTAAAAAGCATCGTCTTGAGATAACCACTGTTAACATTTTGATGGTAATTCTTCCAACCTCTTTCCTTGCATACTTACTGTGGTCCTTGAATGTAGTCATGTAGTATCTCTTAGAAGAAACTGGCATCTTAATTTAAGACTTTTAGAAGACCTCTGATATTTTTCTACATTAAAAGATAATTTTAAATTTTATGTCCCTACCCCATTCCCTGGAAATTGAATGATTGCTTTGTCATTAATATGGAGGTATTCTAAAGATACAAAATAAGGAATTGAGATACATATGTATTTCTCTGGATAAAGGATCATTAGGAATTGATAGCAAAATTTAATCTTTTAAAAATATTTTTATGATCATAAGGTGCAAGGGAGCACACAATGAATTTTAGTTTTATGGGTAAAATTTCAAATTATTGCATTGTTAACCCCTTTTTAGATATTTAAGTCTGGGCCAACTATGATGAATTCAGTGATCCAGTAGACAGTCTGAAATACTGATATTCTCTAGCTGCATTCCAACAATTACCTTCCTTTTGTGCTGTGATATTATCAATAAAGCTATAAAATTTAAAAAATTATGTACACATACATAATGTATACATATGCCTGTGTGTGTATTTCCCAATCTATGAGGAGGCAGTAACAAATGTTAAAAGCTTTTTAAGAATTCTTATTACTTCATAGCATCACATCTTTATACTCATAATTTCACCATTTACATTTCTCCATGGTCCTTGTTATTTTATGTGTTAGATGTATTATATCTATAAATATATCTGTTTTTTGTATAGGCATTAGAATTATTTACCTTTCTGAATATGGTCCTTATGAAGATTATGATTAAAATAATCTACCATGCATAATTTGATAATTCTAACAAATGACTTATTTGTTAGTCATTGTATATAAAGTTGAATGTGTCGATGGTTGCAAAGTTCAGGTAAATAGGAGTCAACCTACACTAAATAGTTGAGTTTTTTCAGGGTGTTTGATGGGGTTCTAGATGTTGATATAATAATTTCTGCCCTCACTGGATTTTGACATGTGACAATCAACAATTTTGTTTGGAGAACCTAGGAAAGTTAATCATTTTCATGTTATGAGAAAAGAACATATGCAATAATTGTTACTATGGCAGTAGACAGTGTGTTGGGACATTGATCTGACTCTACGGATGCAAGTAAAGGGGTAGGGGGAGGGAAGTGAGTTTTGTTGTTCCCTATAAATCCGATCCAAGTTGAATGATCAATTCCAGATCAACACAATAGAAAAATCTCCAGTGTGAGATATCCAAGGAAGAGAAAGGGGAGTGGGAGGAAGGTAGGCATTATCTTTTTCTTGTAAACCTGAACATTTTCTTTTAGTTATTTTCAGTGTTAGAGGAAGACTGATAGATTAAATGTACTTTTAGGTATGAACTTTTTAAAATAAATGAAACCTCATGTGTGTGTATGAATTGTGCGCGTGTGTATCTGTGTCTTCAAAAGCTTGCCACTTAAATATTTTTAAAAATACAATTAAGATACTAATACTGTGAGGCAGCCAGAATAATGAGAACCAGTTTTTACACTCCCTCCTCAGCACTAGCATGCCAGTCTCTCTCCTTCTTACCCTCTGTTCACCTTCTGCTTGTGATGTTAGGTCTCCAGGTAACACTGGAGGCCAAGAAACCTCCTGCTTCAAAGCTAGCAGGTTGCTATTTGGAAGATGACTTCCTTCTATCTTCATCTATCTCTGGAAGGTGTTTTTGAAATACCAGGCTTATGTTATTGTCTCAGGCATATTTCCTATGCCTCCTAAATGAATCTGTTTTAAGATTTTTGAATTCTGACTGATGTTATTTATTCATTTTTCTGAGACTAACTCAGTTGCCAACACAACCAGGTATGAACTTTCAAGATGACTTCATTTTCCACATTTACAGTGACATCCATATTTTTGACATACTACAGAATAACAGCTAGACAAGATCTTCATATCATAATGCAAACTAGTTTTAGAAGGTTTTCAGTGTCTAAATAGGTCGTGATTATTTAAGTGGTTTGAGATTTAAAGTTATGAGGTAGTTTTGTCGGAGTATGAGCATCATGGAACTACGTTATTGTACATTGTTACTCTATTCAATAATTCGAGCAATTACAGGAAGTGTTTCAGCCAAAGGAAAGGACATGTAGAGGTCCTAGTCACCTCAGCCTTGCTTTGTGATTACTGTCTTTAAGTTTCTGTCAGTTTTACTTTCTTCATCATCTTTGCAGTGATCCCTTCCAGCTACAGAATTCCGTGCCTCTCGTTAAGCTTACAGTAGTTTTCTGGCAGTGCTTTAGAATGCTAACATAATGTCCCCAGCCTCTCACCCCCCTTATTTAATAGTTTTATTTTTCAATATGTACAGTTGGTGGGACCTGTTTATGCATCGTTAGTAGCAGCTGGGTCATCTCCACCCTTGGTGTTTCTGGTGCACAGCACTTGAACTCTGTGTGTCAAAACCAGTTTAATAAGTCCTTTACTGAGGAGCTGCTAAAGGACTTTCTGGCCAAGGAACTGCAAATCTTTAGTCTCTCAGAGGCAACAGCTTATAGTTGAGAACTTTCTTCCAGAGTTTGTCATATGTGGCTTTGTCAAACAAGACTAGGTTATTGTGCTTGTCCTGAACTTTGCTTTTGAGCCACTTCTTTTTGACTTTGCCCCCAGATTTGTTCACAGAGTCTTTGTCTTTCTTGTCTGACTTTCTGGCACTTAATTTTCTCGTCATCTTTGGATGACATCTCGAAACTCAAAGAGCAGCTGCTACCACTGCAGCCTCACTGATGTGTAGGACAAAAAGAAGGCCATCGTCTACCATACGGTCTGTAATATTGCTTAGTTTCTTATGTGCATTCAAGACGTTTTTCTTGTGAAGTTCTAATTGTTTACTCTGGGCTAGGACAAAATGAAGGTTAAATAAGAAGAATGCAAAATTATCTCTTTATTCCTGAACTTTTTCAAAATTATGGTTATACTGTGTCTTGAAATTATAAAGTTATATATAGTGTGTATAAATATGTATAATACCAATTATAAAGTATATCTTAAGTGATTAATTTGTATTTTTCGTAGAATGAACAGCTAATTTTAACATCATAAACCCTCTTAGAAGAGTAAATGGTATGTTAGCCAACCTTTTTATTTCTGGTCATTATATCTTAAATCCTGAGTAGTCATCTTATTGTGATTTCTGATTGCTGCCTATTGTCATCAGGTTGGTTGGCTTTAGGATTGGCTCTCTGCTCAGGTGATTCTCAGATAAGAGTGTTAATAATTAACACAATTCGAGTTAGAATGGAAGAAATTCTGTTTGAACCATAGGTAGGAGCTTCACTCATAAAGATACCCTGATTTAAATCAAATCTTAGGACTCCTCTATTTTATTTCTAAATTTCTTTATAGAGAAAACTCTTAATATCCGCATATGTTACACATAGCGTTAATAAAAGCATATGTAAATTATATTTCTATTTGTGGATAAACGTTTTATGTGTTACTCCAGCACTACATGTTGTAATGCTCACTTGCTCTTATGTCATAGCTGCTGTTGAGAATCAACATACATTCATATTAAAATGAAGACTGTTAATGAAAGAGGAGATTAGAGTAGAGTACTGTATAGAGAGTGGCTGCCATAGAGTCATGTTGAAGCTTAATGAACTTAAAACTGACAATGTCCAGTAGTGTAGCCCTTCTCTCCTGTGAACTAACAGCCAGATCGTTTGTAATTTCCCATGCTATTTAAAACAGGGTTCTCATGTATCAGCCATCTTCTGTAAGGGTGCCCAGTGTGACTTCAGTTGATCCTGCTGCTATTCCACCTTCATTAACAGACTACTCAGTACCATTCCACCACACGCCGATATCAAGCATGTCATCAGATTTGCCAGGTATGTGAAGAGTTTTTTTTATATATATATATATACACACACATATATCAGATTTTATCATTTATTTTTAATCTTAGTCTGCGGAGCAAGTATAGTTTTAAATTTTAAAATAGAAATTCTAAGAAAATTTGAAGGTTTCATGTAAAGATAATAGGATCTGTTTTAATATATATAAAATTCCTGTCATTTTAACTACAGAACAATCTATAGATGCCTGATGATAGAAAAAAATAGTAGCATAGTAGGAAATTTTTGTAGAATTTATTCTCCATAGCGCATTTATACTCAGAGATGTTTTCTTGGTATATTTTATTATAAAAGTTTCATAGGTTAGGGAA
>NW_006442107.1:5764166-5798381 GCF_000325575.1 Pteropus alecto
CTCATACTTTGCTTGGGAGCTCACAACTTCAGAATATACTGGTATACTGTAAGGTCAGTGTTGCCTACTAGCTTTATCCTTTGGATTTTTTTCCCTGTAAAAATAGCATCTACCAGCTGTTACTCTCGAGTGCTGCTTAACACTTGGAGATACCTCTTAAATGTATATTAACTCAACATTTAAAAATTATGGGCTACTGAATTACCTTAATACAAAGACTTATGCAACCAAGGCCATATTATAAATTTAACCCCGCCCCCCCACCCCCAGCAACTCTCTTCTTCCCTCAATAGCCATTGTTTCTGCAGACATTTTTTTTTGTCTATCAAATTTGAACCATTTAGAACCAGTGCCTCTTATATTCATGACTTCCCTTTTCTTTGAAGGTGCTTTTAGTGGAATACAATTCCCTCCTCCTCTTATTAAATTTTCTTCTCTAAATTTCTGATGTTAATTTTGACCTATGATCTCTTCTTTGTATTCCTCTTACGGTCTTTAATAACAACATATAGTCTTTTGGGCAAAATTTGTGTTGTGGAAACAGTTGATAGTTGTATTATCTGGCCCAATGTAATTTTGCCACTTGAAATTTGTTCAGTTCAAATAAAATAAAATAATGGAAAAGAATAGACTAAATATAGTACCCGTCAAAAAATTTTTAGGTACCTTTTGCTTCCTAAATATGTTTATTCCATATGTGCTTTGGGAATTGGTATTTTTAAAAATTGTAAACCCAGCTATCACAATTATAAAGTATTTGTTGTATACAAAGCTTGATGCTAAGGTACAGGTGAGGTTTCATGGTGCATAGGAAGAAAGAAACTTGGAGATTCTTAATTCCTAACTGCCATTTTTGCTCTAACCTTGGCTAGTTTTAAATGACGTGTGTCCATATGTCATCTTAGCATATGTTATAAACAAGCATTCCAGAAGGATTTGTTTCCTAAGGACTTTGAATTAAAAATTAATCCTGAGAAAAGATGATAAACGTTCTATTTACTAAAGTGACTCTGGCCATTTAGTAGTAGAATAGGCACCATTTACAAATCACCTGCACTATTTTCAAATTATGTGATTCTGGATGAATTTTTAATGTTGGGGAATTTATACTTTTCAAAATTTGGGCATAACTTGAGAGTACTTACTTTATAGAGAGTGCATATTTGAGAAAAATGCAGTAAAACGATAACTGTATTTTGTAAAATACATTTTAAGCTGGTATAAAAGAGCTAAAACTAATATCTAGGGTTACTATTTAGCCAACATAAACCAATATGGTGATACTGGTTATTAAAACGTTGAAATGCTTTCTACCAGTTGATAAACTGAATAGAATAGGATCTATTGTACTTGAGAAGAATTTAGTTTATCATCATCTATGAATTATGTAGCAGTTACCACATCTAAATAGCTTAGTTTTTACTTTGGTTTTATTGTTAATGTGCTCTTTTGTAATTAGTGGTTACTTTGGTTTTATTTTTGTGCATAATTTTTATGTAATTAGTTATACTGTACAGTTTTGATATTAATTTAATAATTTATAATAAAATATTAAATAGAACACCAAGAATGGAGAGATGACAAAGTTTTAATACATTTCTTAACATTCTTTTTAAACATCATAAACATGAATCTTCTGAATCTGCAGGGGAACAAAGAAGAAATGATATTAATAATGAACTGCAGCTTGGAACATCTTCTGATACTGTGCAACAGTGAATTCAAAATAAAACAAATAATTTGTATTTATGGAATGGAAAACAGCTTGATTATTTCAAGAAAAAATATGACTGCCTTATTATTGCTAGTGCCATATTGTCAGGTGCGAATGGTGCTCAAAAGTTGTATCATTAAAATTTGAAAGTGCTAAACATTTACATATTTAAGCATGTAGCAATCATGTTTTGTTAAAGCTCATGGCTCAAGTAGGAAAATGTACTGTTATTAATAAGACATGTAGAGTCAGTTTCACATAAAGGAGCATTTAAAATCTAAAACTACAGTTTTATTAGTGTTAATAAAAAAATTTTTAGAATGTACCATCAGCATTTTTAACCCTACTTGCTTTTTAGTTAAAAATAATCGAGTATTTTTAACCATGAAACACATAGAAGGGCATAAATATGTATCAATATTAACTGTTGTTGAGTTGAAACTTATGGTGAAATAAAACAGCATTTTGCTAAACTTATAAAACAGGAAAGTAACATGAATCACTATTGATGAAACTTCATCTATTTCATATGAGTTTTAATAGGCACTTAAAATGTAAAATGCAAGACTAATAATTTTTTTTCGAAGGAATAACATCTGAAATACTAGTGTTAGTGTCTAAGAAAAAATGGTTTCAATGAGAAATATTTACATTAGAACATTATTGGATTTTGTATAGACAGCATCTTTGTATGCTGAGGAGACAGTCTAGAATTTAAACCAAATTATAGAAAAATGTCTAGGTATTTTACTATGCATTGTTTAAGTTATCCCTGGATGAGATGTCAAAAGATACATAGATCAAGTAAATCTCTTAAATCAATAGACTGCATATGTGTGTGTGTGTGTGTGTGTGCGCGCGTGCGCGCGTGCGTGTGTGTGTAGGCACACATGAAGTAATCAGAGAATTACAGTACACCTAAAGAAAAGTTTGTTATTCAAGTGGACTGAGTGATTCAACAAGCATTAAAAGTAACTGAAGATATAAAATTAAACTATTTAAAACAGAAGCTATTATAAAAAGAAAAATGTTATACCGTTTGAAACAAAATAAAATTAATAAAAGTAAGCCATTTAAATGACATGTCAATAAAGTATTTTTGTGACTTAGTCAATAATAGAGATGTCGAATATATAAAACTCTCAGAAGGTATTAAAAGGGTTAGACAAAGTTTGAATTTGTGTTCAACAGAAGCAGAGAGAGGATTTACTGAACAATATCGTTAATGTGAAGAGAAACTCCACTAATTGAGATAATCATCTACTGATTATTTAATGGAGAAGTTGTTGGAAAAGTTTGTTGTGATTCCCTTTGTCTAGTGTTGGCTCAGACCCCACTGTATCATATAGCTAGTGTGACAGGCATACGAAATGAAAAAATCATATCCACAATATTTTTTAAATGCTTTTGAAATGGAACAGTTTCTTTCAAATGATTGGTGCTACAGCTATCACCTGATAAGCATTTTTGTACTTTATTTAGAGATTATAAAGGAATAAATATACTTAAAATTTTTGAGTTATAAATTATTCTGGTTATTAAATATTTTAAATATTCACACTAATATTCTCTATTTTGAGTAACAGTCTAGTGTCCAACTTTCACTCTGTATGATTGTTATTTAAGGTGATGTTGAATGCCAGCAAATAAAAATTTACATAATTGAATAGAAATTGGCCTGTCTTAGTGACCTATGGTGTGTGTGTGTGTGTGTGTGTGTGTGTGTTGAATGCCAGCAAATAAAAATTTACATAATTGAATAGAAATTGGCCTGTCTTAGTGACCTATGGTGTGTGTGTGTGTGTGTGTGTGTGTGTGTGTGTGTGTGTGTGTGTGTGTTATATTTTAAAATTTAGTCAAACGGAATTCTAGGGGAACTGACTTTGAAGTTTATTTCTAAACTTCTCAGACCTGAGTTTTGTTTTTTTTTTAATTTATTGTTATAACTTTAATACTTCAAAATGGTATTACTGGGCAATCTTTTCCACATTCCTGTTTTTAAAGCTTAGTTGGGGAATCTTAGATCTTTGATTTAGAAAACCCTATTGGCTTATAACCGGTAAGCCTTGATAAGATTTAGTTTGCTAGCGAGCATAAATTACCACCTGCTTCTTTTGTGCAGAGCATGGAACTGTATACTACTCTTGATGTGCGAACAGGGGAACAGAGAGCACTCCATGAAATAGACATCTGCTTAAGAAGTGGTATTTTAGATGAAGCTCAATGTGGTGTATTTCTAAAAAATAAATGTGAAGTATCTTAAGAGCCTAAGTATGTTTTTTTTAATGGTCCGTATCCAGATCATTATCTCATTGTTTTTATTGCTTCTCATTCTGTTAAGTGATGAGGCGAGGAAATGTTCGCTCTGACTAGTCCTACCTACTTCTCTGGAAACTTTTGGACTCCTACCTTTAAAGTCTCTGGGAAGTGATTTTTCCAGATGTTTTGTCAGAGAATATGTTCATTTTGGGGTTTTATGCACATTAAATATCACTGCTTCTGGTATAGAACTTTCCTATTGAAGAATGGTAAGCACTTACCCCAATTGTTTTATGACTTATGATAAATACGGAATGATTTGGGGAGATAATTCTTGTCTCCAAAATATGAGACAACTATTAACAAAGCATTTTTGTTTTAGGTTTGGATTTTCTTTCCCTTATTCCAGTTGATCCCCAGGTATGTATCCTGAATTTAAGCAACTAATTTGTATTTGATTGTTACTTATGTCATACTAACTAAAAATGACCAGTTGCATAAAATCAGGACAGTCAACTCTGATTTAAATTGATGGAAAGGAAGCACTGTATAAATTTTTCACAATTTTATTTGGACAAATAAAGCTGCTGTTTTTCGATTTATGATATTTTGGCTTTAAATACCTGCATTTTTAATTATATTTTATTTAGTTTAATAATCACTTGGCATATCTTACAAGTATTTGATCAAAATTAGGGGAAGCAGTGCTAGGTGACTGGAAGTTAAAACTACAAAGAATTGTAAAACAGTTGTTTTATACATAGAAAATAGCCGAAGCTGATTAAACTGACTTGAATCATTATCTTGATTCTTTTATTGTTTTTAAAGGCAATCAGATTTAGACTTTGGGGAAGCCCCAATCTAAAGTTGCTATAAACCAATTATTCCTGTTTTCTCTGTCAGAGATAAACTCTAGTATCCCAGTATCCCAACATGAAGACCTTGTAGTGAACATAGATTCCACTGACAGGCTTTTAGCAAAGGCAGAGCAGAGGAGGGAAAGGCTTGGGAAAAGCCAAAGAAAAAAGTGAAACAGAGACTTTGAGAGAAGTGTTAGGGAGGGACAGAGGAAGAACATGAGCCTCCCCTCTAGGCAGCTCAGAATCTGCCAACTACAGGTCTTGTATCGCCCTCCCCTTTGAATTCTCTGTATCTAATCACACAACACTGGAAATTTGGGCCCAAGATAATGTGCACAGAATGAGGAATTTTTTTCTCACTCTTGAGTTGACTTTGTTACATCAGTAAATTCTATGTATAGCAAAGTATCTATATAAATTTTTTTAGGAAATGGATTCTTCAGGCTTAAAGTAGTACTGATGCGTGAACCATTCTTTTTAAAAAATGATCTTGGAACCTAAAGGGTTCTGATTTCATAGTGCTATTTGGCATGCTGTTTGTCAGGCTGACATTGATAAGCCAATAGAAAGGTGAGGTTGTGCCTTCAGTTTCCCTTAGCCTCTTTAGATTTATTCTAATTTACCTCCATATCTTTGTTATTCTTGGGCAGATATGTACATACAAGATACAGAGAGGTAAAATGGCTGCAACCTGAGTATTATAAAAATTCAAGGCATAAAGCCAGTTGATAGAACAATAGCATCTAGCCTTTGTTTTATATATGAAATGGAGTACCTATTTACTACTACTTGCAGTCAAAAACTGCCTGAGAGGTAGTAGAAATAAAATGTAAGTTTCTGGGCTCTTTTCCGAATTCTTTCCCTGTTTAGTGGAAAGTTAGAAATTGATTGGCTTTGAAAGAAGTTTAATACCTGAGAGTTCAACTTCCTTTAGTGCTCTTTAGAAGCTCTTTAAGAATCATTCCTTCTCCCCCTTAACCAGTGTCTTTTGAATCTCTTTTGCATTTTATTGACGAACCAAGGCAATTATCTATCTTAAACATTAAATTACTTATTTTGAAAGGCAGCCTGAATTTTAGTTGTTTTTCCCCTGACCAGCAGCTTAATGTGGGGCTGTCTTCTTGAAGATCATGTGGTCTAAACAACCTCAGTTTTCAATGTCTATTCTGTAACTTAGTATTTCTAATGATAGCTGACTATAGAATTGATCAGATATCCTTTCTGATCTTTTCATACTATCAATCTAAAGACAAACTTAGGACATCTCTTGTAGTATATACTGGACCTTGCTTATTTTACTAAAGTCAGTGCAGTTGGTTTCTCACGTAAAATACTCTGTGGTGATGTAAAATAAAGCTTTTAGCTTTTGTCTCTCTCTACTCCTCTTGGTCAATATTAGAGTATTAAACTCAGGTTTGAATTTGTTTAGGAATCAGCAACCAAGATGGTAAGGAAACGAAATATGAACTCTTGGAGAGAGGTGTCAAGCAAGCATCACAAGGAAGATTAGATTAGACTAGATCGCCTTTAAATTTATTCTGAAATTTTGTGATTACATGAGATAATTCTCTGTTTTAAGCATCCCATGGTACTTAGCTACCATGTAGTCCATTTTAGAATGAATGATGTTCTTGTAATTACACAGGTATTGTTACATGTATGTACAAAGGAGTCGAAAGCCACTATTTAGGTGATCAGTCTTAACATTATTCCTAAAAGGTCTGATTGATACTAAATTTTGAAGGAATTATTGAATTTCGCATTAGCATTTTTGCTAAATACCATTAGAAATAAGCATTAACTAGCCATTTGCAGTGTGATTTATACCTGGTGTAAATACATCTAGTGAGCAAATTCTTTTTGAGGTTAATTATGAGTCATAATTGCGGGGCCAATATTTACTATTAAATAACTTTAGTTATTATTGGCATTTTTGTAATTGTACTTATATATATTTGATCAAACAAATTCTACAAGTTTTGAGAGAATCAAGAATATGCTGGATTCACTAAATAATGTAAAATAGTTTAATTCATGCCACCTTCCATCCAAAGACATGAAGTTTTGAGAAAATATTAAATCCCCCTGGGATTTAAATTTGTGGCTCTCACTTGTGCATATCTAACAATTTCTAGTCTCTTTATTTAAAATCAATGTAGCCTCTTCCTCATCGGCATCATTGTTTGTTTCAAGCAGTACTGTCCTCCTATGTTTTTGGATAGTCTCACCTCACCCTTAACAGCAAGCAGTACGTCTGTCACCACCACCAGCCCCCATGAAAGCAGTACTCATGTTAGTTCATCCAGCAGCAGGAGTGAGACAGGGGTCATAACCAGCAGTGGAAGTAACATTCCTGACATCATCTCATTGGACTAAAAGGAGGACTCACTCGATTCTAGGAATCATTCATCAAAACTTCTCTTTCTTGGATCTCTGGTCCGTGGAAACTGTTTCTTTCTTTTCTTCTTCTTTTTTTTTTTTTTTTTTGGTAACAATTACTTGATATTTATTGAAACGTCAGATGGATTCTTTTGCTTTCTGAGAGATGAACACAGATGACTGCAGCAAGAACCAAATGACACACAGGATTTTTCTTATTCATGCTGTACTGTGAGCATCAGCTGTATTCAGCCATTCAGCCATAACTCTTATCTTCTTGGGAGATGGATTTCAATTTCATACGTGACTGGATGGATTCTACAAATCAGTTAAAAATTTTGTTTTTGTTGTAATAAACAGCAATAAAATTATGTAAATGTTCAAGAAAACTTTTTTCTAATTAGAAAAGATGTAATCAATGATTCTAAAATGACAGCAACTTTTTAACCCGATGTGAAGGAAAAATATATGGAAAGAAGTTACGTTTGCCGAATGAGTCCTTTCCGCAGAGATTTGTTCTATTTCGTTGAAGTAATGAAGCCTTGATAAGTGGCCAAAGCTTGGGTCCCACTTTTCTTCTGCAGTTCACTTTTCTTCCTGATTCTATCAAAGAAAACTGGCCTTTGTGTTAATGCATTTTTCCCTGGTTGTCATTTATACTTTGATATTGTTTGCTACTGAATCCAGAGTGAAGTTTTAGGATTTGGCTGCTCTTTATTTTAGTATGTTGAAGAACATTATGCAGATTCTGCCCTGACATAATGTGTGTTATTTTTGGTAATTGAGCATTTTCAATCTAGGGATGTCTATAAATTTGGGGCTTGTCTTCTCAAGAAAGTCTATGCAGCCATTGAAATGTTTTTGGAGTAAGATGTGGCTGGGATGTTCATTAGGATTTTGTTTATACTTTCCAGAAATATTGAGAGTTTGGAGGCAGTAGAAGAACGATTTAAGGGTGGTAGGAATAACAAAGTTTAATTTCTCCTAAGAACTTCTTTTGCTCATTTACTTTATAGATAATATTAAAATCTTTGTTGAAACTTTTCAGATTTTAATAACACTGACAAAATATGTTTTAGATCTCCAATCATGTTTCTCGCCAGTGTAATCTGTCTCATAGCAATGATTTTCAAACTAAAAAATCAAGTAGCAAAGGATAGGGATGGCATCAGATTTCCTCTTCCTTTTCTTAAAAGGAAATCTTTCCTGAAACCACAAATACAAAACAATTAGAAATGTTTGAATATAAGCAAGGAAGGGTTGAGAGGATGGGCCCGAACCTCATTTTGAAAACCACTGTCTTATAGTATGTGTTTGATTTTAAATCCCTCAGGAAGCTGAGTTTTACCCTTAGAGAAATATTTTCATCCAAAATTCATATTCTCTTTTGCTTCATTTAGCTTCCTAAATAATTTTTTAGTTCTCAAGTAGTCAGTACTTGCCCAAAGTTTATCTTTCTCTCCCTAAGCTGTATCTACTTTAAAGATAAACCACCACCACCACCACCACCCCCACCCCCGCTTTTTTAATGACTAATCTGATTCTCAAGCCGAAGTGCCCAAATGGAGAGTACCAGTTTCAGTTAGAATAGGGACACATTTCTTCAGGTTTGGTGCATTTCTATGGAGCTGACTTGTCACTGCTTGGTTTTGGCACCTCAAGTTTTCATGGCCTCTGTGCACCTTTTATACTGATTTAATTTCATGTGATTTCCTGTAATCACCCCTTCTTTAGCTACATCATCCCCTTAATGTATTACCCCCTTTTGGAGAGTGGCTTACTATTAAAAATGTGGAAAACAAACTTCTTGCAGTAGTTGCACCATAGTTGCCAGTTCTGTCTTGTCATTAGGTTTTCAATCCATGTTACAGTCCTTTGGTCCAGATACAGAATTTCTTCATAGTAAGATTTAAAGTTGCTGCTTTAAATACAGATGCAATTTCTGTTAACTCTGTAATCAGAAAAAGTAACCTGATTTGTGTGGTATAATTTGTTAATAAAGAAATGATGTATATTTGTTATCATTTTGTTACCCTTTAGATTCTCAGAGACTCCTCTTCCCCAATTTAACCAACAGAGTTTTATAAGGTAAATGAAAATATTAATAGATTAGTTTATTTACTTGGTTGTTGTAACCAGTACCTCTGTGCTTTTATAGTTGTGATTTGTTTCCTTTTCAATATTTTATGTGAACAGTTTTAGTGTTCATTTTTGGTGCTTTACACTGAAATTACATATAAGTTTCTAATTTATCTCATACAGGCGACTTAACATTTTAAAAAATGCACTTTTAAGTTTATCTTAAAATTGGGGCTTTTGTGTATATACTTTTGAAGGTGAGTATGTTTCTTTATGCCTTTGGCCTTATGACAACAGCATGGTTATGAAGCCATTATCCTTTTTTTTAGTACGGTCACTAAATATTTTTACCAAGATTGAGTTGTTAGTTGATTTTGCTAGCCCAGATTTTTTCTTAACCAAGCCAAGTACAATGCAGTTTCAGAGGAAGTTGTCTTAGTTGTTACTTAGACATCAGCAAACCAGTGATTATGTGGAGCATGTTGTTTAAGGAATGGAACTGCAGTTACTAGTCTCTTACAAACAGCCAACCTGTATTTTTATCTCGATTCACATACAAATGTTAAGGGCTTTTCTTGCTTTGGTAACTCCTGACAGTGTAATTGGTGCCGAATATAGCTTCACACCTAAGTTCTACTTACATTCACTAACTTTCTGACCCTTGGGTGAGCCACTTTAGGATTATACTTCGATTTCTGCCAGAAGGTATAAGTACTTGGTATCTGTTCTAGGATAATTATAAAGGCCAAATGAAACTAGAGGTAAATTTAGGTTATGTGGCATTTATCTAATAGTGTGTTTCAGGAAAGCTAGAAGAAAATGCCGTGATTAGCGATCATGAGAATGAATAAACTGATCCATAACTCTTAGTGGAAAACAAGTTTCCCTAGGGTAGAATCTTGAGGAATTTGAAGAAAGCTAAGATGTTGGATTTTAGATGAAGTTTTCAAGAGAGACTTTTCTGACTTTGAGATTCAGACCTTTCAGATATTCTGCCTTCAGACCAATCCTGGACACTTGTCATTTAGTGACCAAGTTGTCTGTTTTTCTTCTGCCAAAAAAGTCCGTATTAGTTACGTTTTGTCTTTTTAAATAAAGTTGATTTTTACAAAGCATTAATTTAATTCTCAGGTATGCTGTTCATTTCTCTCTAGCCCCCAGTTGGTAAAAAGCACTTAACTTGTTTTTATCTTTCATTAAACTTTTAGTTTTTCTAATTTGTGTCATTTAAACTTGGATTTGATGTTGTATTTAGTGCCCCTGAATCTGTGTGGTGTGGAAGCTCGAAGTTGTCATTTAAATCAGTGATCAGTGATTCAACTTGATTCACCATCTTTTTGCTAGAGTTCTACATAAATATGGTGAAACTTGTGGAAAAGACTTTAAGAATTTCTCTGCCTTTTAAAGAGTCTGATGCTACTGTCAAATTACTGGTTTGTAAGCTCCTTTTTGTAATTGCTAGGAATCACACCAATTCCTAGCAGAAACAAATAAAAACTATATAAAAATGCTCATTCTTCTTTAATGCTTCCCTGATTCAATAATGTTTTTGTTTCTGTTTATGTCAGTGGTACATTCTCATTATGGAAAATTTAGACAACACAGAAAAGTATAAAGAAAAATAATAATTGCCTATAATTCTATTACCCAGGGGAAAAAAAGCACTTTAATAACTTTGCATATTTCTCGCCAGTCTGTTGTGATGTTTTTACGTAGTTTTGTTTATTTTCAGTATAATTTGTATCTTGGTCTTTTTCTCAACCTGCAGACATTATTCCATGTCATTAAAAGCTATGTCAACCTTAATTAATTGCATGGTATTCCTTTGTATGGATGTACCATGATTCATATCACCTTTCCCCATTGGACATTTCAGATTGCATCTCATAATGTTAGAATAGAATGTCTTTGTGCATAAATTATTTCCTTAGGAAAAATTCCTAGAGATGAATTTCTGGGTCAGGTTCTTCATTCATGTCACCTTCTCAAGTGTATATACTAATTTATACTCTAACCACGTGATAAAAGAGCAGTCTGATTATATTTTCCATGAACATGCACAATTTATCTCTATGCAGGCGTCTGCACTAAGACCCTCTGCCCTTCTGATCCTGGTGAGCTGGGATGATTTGGAGGTAATTGGCAGAGATTTTCCTGAGCTGTCTCAGTTTCAAATATGTCTGACATGGTCCAGAAATACCTAACACCTATGTATGGCTATCCAAGTGATTTTTCACATAGTTTTACATGCACTGTGAAGTAGCCCATTGCCAGACTACAATTTCCATTCTTAGAAAATCTTGACACACACAAAAAAGCCATTTGTGCCTAGGGCCAGCCCTTAGTAGCCAGTTTTTTTCCCCCTCTTCTTATAGGCTCCCTTTTGGTCCTGAGCTCCCCAAAGCCAGTTGAATCTCCTGAGCCAGAGGCAGTCCAACACAAACTGGAAATGTGGTAAGGCTAAAACAGCAACAAGAGCTGGGCCAAGCTTTTGCTTTTCACTTTGTATTTTGTTTCCAATCAGATCTTGTTATTCTAAAGGCACCTGTGGGGGAAGACAAACATTGTTATTTTCAGGTGTTTAAGGTGTATTTTCTTGATTGGCATACCACATTATATCTCAAACTGCTTTTTATTTTTGAGTGCCTTTTAAAGCTTCCTTTAAGTGCTCAAAGCTTAACTCTTAAATGAAGAAAAGTATTGTTATGTTGTAAAGTAGAATGTGCTGCTTATTTTGGCCTTCAAACTATTCAGACATATTCAGTATGTTTCCTAAGTGCATGTGGGATACAGTAGTATAAACGATCTGGTCCCAGACCTCAAAGGGCTTATCAAGTTGTCAAAAATCAAGAATTCTTACCTACAAACAGACATCATGCTAAGAACTTTACAAAAAAAGTCTCGTTCTTTATAACATCTCTTCAAGGGAAGGTGATATTCTCCCCTTTTCCAAATGCAGAAACAGCTTTAGGTAAGTTTCACAGTGGACTTGAGAGTCTAAATTAGGCCTGACCCAAACGCCCTCTAAGCTGAAGCGGCATTAATTAGGTTAGCTATTTAGGAGACCAATATGGGCATCTAGACATAAAATTATGAGAACCAATTTCAACAATGGCCACAGGAATAAGAGGAGTGGGTACCGGGGCCATTTCAAAGGAATACTCCAGATTCAGTGTGTGGATGGATGTGGGAGTAAGGACTGAGTCTACTTCTCAACCCTGAGTAACCAAGATAATAGTGCTATTAAGAGAGACAGGAGGCAGAATGGACATTAGTCTTTTAGAGGAGACAATGGTTACTCGGTAGGCACGAGATTTCAGAAAGGAAGCATCCATGAAACACCTTTGTTTTTCTGCAGTCTTTTAAGAAGTGCAAACTTCTTTGTCCATTTTCTTCTTCACTTGTCATCATCCTGTGTATATTCGTGCCATTCCCAGTTGCCGACCCACCTACTCTCCCTAAACCGTGCTCGGCTGTCACTTGAAGTGCCCCCATACCCTGCAGCTCTCACCAGTGTGATCTGTGTTCACATTCTACATATTTCAGGACGTGATAATTGCTCTCATTCCTCTGTCGTAATTTCTAAATTTCTCCCAAGACTTCTGACAAAAACCTGCCCCTTTGCAGCCTATGCCAAGATGCTAATACTATCAGCTACTCTTACCAATTAATCTCCTAATCAGTCTCTGACTTGCTGAAGGCTTGCTTCACTTCCTAACTCACAGTGTTATTGCCATCTCTAATTCTGTTACTCTCAATAACTTTAATGTTCTTTTGGATGCTCCATCTAACAGATTAGCCTGAAAGGTTTTTGGTTCCCTCACTTCTAACATTTCCTTTCCCTGAAACTCCCTACCGCTCTTTTACCCCTTCCGTTTACTCATCTTGTCCAACTTAGACTGCTCCTTCATCATCACAGCCTTGAACATATCCTCGGACCCCTCCCTTGGAGGTACCTGTCAGTCCTTTGACTTGGCATTGCATGGTTCTTTTGCCCATTCTCATCAGTTACTACAAATGTTTACCTGTACTTTGCAAACCACACTCAGTGGTTGACCTTGCTTTCTAATTCAGTCAGAAGATCTTGAACTTCAGCATTTCTCTCCACCTGTGCCCACCTTCATTCTTTATTTTCATCTCAGGATGAGGTGGTCCTGAACACCAAGTCAGCCACATAGGTCTTTGACTCTCTTTCCTGTCATCTCCATGACCTAATTCCATCAGACTTTCCCTCTTTCCTCCATGTCTTTCACCTCTCTACTTCTTTTGGCTTACAAAAGTCTCAGCCATCAAGTATTTGAGATTCTGTTATGTGCCAGGCATTGTATCAGGCACTTGGAACACAAGATGGGTAGGTGCCTACCTTCACTAGGTTATCCTGTATAATATGCAGATGAGTGAAACATTAAAATGCAACAGTGCAAGGTGAAGTAGAGGGTGCTACAGTAACACATAGATGAGGCAACTAACTGATGTCATGGAGTAGCATACAAGAAGGAACAGAAGAATTGATTATAAGTTTGTCAAGTAAAGAGAGGGCTGAATGTATTCACGATGGCTGAATTTGCTCAGGAATAAGTATGTGAGAAATCATGAAGGGCCTTGTAAAGGAGTAAGGAGACATCGAAGAGTTCTCATTGACAGCATTTGTTGAATCTGGCATGATTATCTCCATTTCACAAATGTGGAAACAGGTTCCGAGGGTATGACTTGCCTAAGGTCATGCAACTAGTAAGTGGGGAGCCAGGCTTCAAACCCAGCGTGTAACCACAAATGAGGCCTTTCTTGATCATTCTATCTATAAAGTAGATGTTTCCTATCGTTATCACATTGCTCTATTTATGTCCTACCTACATGGCACTTATCATAACCTGTGTGTTTAATATATTGGTCCACTATGTACTGTCTGTTTCCCCTACTAGATTGTAAGCTCCATGAGGGCAGGAGTGAGCTTTTATTTCACTTGATTCCTGGAGCCTAACATGGTGTGGTGTGTAGTAGGTGCTCAATAAATATTTGTGAATGAAAAAATGATGGGTAACTGTATTTGACTTATGCTGACTGTGGAAATCATTTAATACCTGAGTAAGAGGTATTCAGCAAGAAAGGAAAACGAGGAGGTGCGTACATGTTTGGGACGGATAATAGAGGTGAAAGGTTCTGGGAAGTTGAGAGGAAGTCAGTGCACTGAACCTTCTAGACTTTAAGAACTTACAGGGGCAAGAGCTGGGAATGGAGGATTGGTAGAGCGGTGTACACAGTGGGCATAATGTGTGAGTAGGTATTAAACATGAAAGCTTAAGCGACCCATTGTAGGCTCAGCCTACTGAATATATAAGGCTGGGAAAGTTCTGCATGTAACCTACTCGATATACAGAGGAATACCTCATCCAGGACAGGTACATCACACGTAGCTACACAACACAGTTGTAAAGGGTAAACTTCTAATTTGTCACCCTCAGTCACTCAAAGCTAACAACTTGACCTATCATTGTCAGACTCAGTACTTTGGAACTAGAACAAGAATCAGTTAACCCGCTGTCTCTGGAATTCATGCCCACATGCCATGATGAGCTACAGGCTCATCCTGCAACTTGTGATTGGTACTGAGACCATGAAAGTTCAAGAGTTTAGAGAAGTCGGTGAGTAAGAAAAGAGACCTAGAAAGGAACACCAGGAGATTGAGAAGGAGCAGCTGAGATAGGCAGTGTGATATCAGAGATCAGGGTGGTGTCACAGAGGGCGAAAGAACAGGATTTCAGGAAGCATGATCAGTGGAGCTAGAAACTTGCTATAATGTGAAAGTATCTATTTACAAAAAATTTCAAAAACAATATTTGATTATATCTATACCTGATTGAATCTAAGACACCTTTAAACAAAAACTGACCCATTGCATTCAATCCCATTTGTTGTGAGATGTAGTCCTTTAAAATCTGGGGGAAGAGTGAATATGCATCTTAAAACTTAAGAATTTTGATAATTAAGATCCTCCTTCAGCTTTCCTAACCAGGCCACAATTTAATCAAAGAATAATTGCAGTGGAACGATAAGGGTTGTACCCAGGTCGCAGTGGGGTGAGGACTGCAAAGTAATGAAGTGGGCAACTCAAAAACTGCCTGTGATAGAGGGCGAGGTTGTAGCGATAGAACTGTGTATGGTTGGGGGAATATTTTTAAATGGGAGAACCTCGAGTCTAGTGGGATGGAATCAGGAGGAGGGGTGGGAGGGGTTGGTCAAGGTCATTGGTTCCTGAGCGGGAGGAGGAAGTTGGGATCTATATCAGGCAGATGAGGGATGGTAAGGATATAGGCATGTGTGCCATTTGGATGGCGAGAGTTTTCATCTAATGGTTTTGCTTTCACATCTTTGAGAATCAAATGAGGTGGCCAGTTTTAGAAGGGAGGGGGTGAGGATGGTGGTACAGACAGCAGAATTATTTGAAACAGCGATCTTGCAGAATAAGAACGAGAGTGGACTAGAACAGCAGTGAGATGGACACCATAGACTTCACAGCAGTATCCATTTATGTGAGGGTCTTTTCTTCAGTGTTCATTGGTAAAGCCTTTTATCCAGGCTGAGTATTAAGTAGGTGCAACAGAAGAATGACGGGAGTAACTAACATCTTCGGAATGCTGCCAGAAATTACTCTCAAAGTAAAAAACGCACATGATCATCAAGTTCCACTGACTTGACTTTTGCTAACTTGAACATCTGCTTTTGACTCAGTTCCTTCCCATTCCTTGGTTTTTGTAACGACACGATCATTTTTCTGTCTCTAGGAGCTCCTTTCCTCTTATTTCTCTCCGGAAATGTAAACGTAGGTGTAACCTGGCTTGGGTGGCTGCCTTTCTTCAGGCACTTCACCCACATTCCTTGGTACACCCAGCCATTCCTCTAAAGTGTAAATCCCAGGAAGGCTAGGACTTTCTGTTCTTAACCGTACTACCACAAATGTCTAGAACAGTTTCTACTTTTCAACCTATGTTGTATTTCTCTTTTTTTTTTTTTTACTTTTTTTTTTTTTTTTACACCTATAGCACTTAGTCTTTCTAGGTGGTCTCCCATCCAAGTACTAACCAGTCCCAACCCTGCTTAGCTTCCGAGATCAGATGGGATTCGGCATGTTCAGGGTAGCATGGCCGTAGTAACTATGTTGTATTTAAAGTGAGTTTCTTGTCGACAGCCTGTAGTTTATGTTTTGGTAGCACCTTTACTGAAGTGTAGTTTACAGACTGTTTTAGTTTGCTAGGGTTGCTGTAAGAAAGTTCCACTAACTAGCGACTTAAACAACAGACATGTTTTCTCACGGTCTGGAGGCTACAAGTCTGAAATCGAGGTATCAGTAGAGTTAGTTCCCCTTCAGGGCTCTGGGGGGTGGGTCTGCCCCAGGCCTCTCTCTCTGGCTAATAGATGGCCATCTTCACCCCGTGTCTCCTCACATTGTTTTCTATGTGTGTCTGTTTAAATTTCCCCTTTTTGTGAGGACAGTGGTCACAGCGGATGGAGGCCCACCTTAATGACCTCATGTTACCCTGATGACCTCTGCAAAGACCCTGTCTCCGAATACGGCCACATTCTGAGGTACTCGGGGTTAGGACTTCGATATATCTTTTTGTGTGTGGGACACAATTCAACCTATTACACATGTACAATTCGCTCATTCAATATGTGCAATTCATTGGTTTTTAGTATAGTTACGCAGTTGTGCAGCCATCACTACAATCAATTTTAGAACATTATCTGCACCCCCAAAGGAAACCCCGTATCCATTAGCAATCACCCACCACCAACTTCCCCATCTGTCACACCCCAGCAGTGGGCAACTGTGAATCTACTTTCTGTTTATATATTTACCCATTCTACACATTTCATATAAACTCACGTGGCCTGTTGTGACTGGCCACATTAATGTTTTCAAGGTTCACCTACATTGTAACATACAGTCTTCCCTTGTACGCGGGGAAAATTCCAAGGCCCTTAGTGGATGTCTGAAACCCTCAATAGTACTGAACCCTATACTGTTTTCTCTACACCTACATACCTATGATAAAGCTTATTTATAAATTAGGCACAAAAGAGTAACAATAACAATGGAACAACTATAACATATGTGAATGGCTTTGGGGCCATTAGTAAGCAAAATAAAGGTTACCTGGACACAAGCACTGCAATACCATGGTAGTCAATTGGGTCCCCGAGATGGCTACTATGTGACTAACAGGCGGTAGTGTACACAGGCAGATACAGTGCACAGAGGGATGGTTCACATCCCAGGCGGGATGGAACAGGACGTGTGAGACTTCATCACAACTCAGAATGGTGTGAAATTTAAAACTTATGAACTGTTTATTTCTGGAAATTTCCATTTAATATTTTCAGTCCACGGTTGACGGTGGGTAACAAACTAGAAAACTAAACTGTGGATAGGGACTACCGTATATCAATACTTCATCCCTTTTTATGGCCAATTAATATTCTGTTGTGTGGATATATGACACTGTTTATCCATCCACCAGTTGATAGTCTTCTGGGTTGTTTCCACCTTTTGACTTAAGAATAATACTGCTATAAACATTTGTGTATGTGTTCGTATAGGCATATGCTTTCATTCTGGGGAGGTTTCTATTGTATTTTTCAGTCCTAAAATTTCCATCTTGTCATTCTTCCTATCTCTTTGCTGAGACTGTTTTCTTCAACTGTTTCCGCATGTTCGTAATCGCTTATTGAAACATTTTTTATGATGGCTGCTTTAAAATCCCTGCCAGATCTGATTCTAATATATGTGTCATCTCATTGGGATCTGTTGATTTTTTCTTTTATTGAATCTTGGACATTTGGGATATTAGGAGACTTGAATTTATTTAAATCTGTTTTATCAGGCTTCCTCTGGCTTTGTACTGGTTGGAGAAGGGGAGTACCTGACTACTGCTAGATGTGGGTGGAAGTCCAGGTTCCACCTAATAGAAATCTCTGAAGAATGCTGGAACCATTTTTAAGAAGCCCATCAGTTAAAGAGTTAGTGGTTAATCTCAAATAGGTTATGTAAAATGATTCTGTTAATCTGTGTTGTTCGTATAGCATTTCTTCAGGGGAAGAGGACAAAAAGTCTAGTAAAAGTTCTGGCCACTGAACTTGGCAATGCAGAAGGCACTGGGGAGCCCGACAAAGGCATTTTCAGCAGATTGGTGAGGATGAAGGCCTGGCTGGAGGGATTCATGAGACTAGAGGAGAGACGGTGAAGACCGATTACGGAAAACTTTTAGAAGAGTGTGATGATTTTTAATGCTAAAGCCTAAGGCGCATTCATGGAGTGGGTGCTGAGTGAGGGAGGAAAGGCAAGATTATGAAAGGAGAGGATGTCAAGGAACTGAGAGGCCAGGATTGGAAGGGCCATCCATGAAGATATTGAGGTCCCTAAGAGTTATAACAGGAGTGTGCCATTGTAGAGAGATGGTGAGCCAGGAGCTTACTTCAGGGAAGGAGGGGAGTGACCCGCAGGTTTATAGATGACTGCAGTGAGTGGGGTGTAATCCGACACTAGGAGCTGGAGGTTTTCAGGGAGATAGGAGGGAGAATCATCGAATGCAGCCATTGGTCCAGTGGTGGAAGGAGTGGGAGAGGAAAAAATCCACTTGAGACGGTTGCAGGGGTCCTCAGAGGAGAAGCCACTTTTCTGTTAGATCAAGACATGGAAGGGAAATTTCAGAGAACTGGATGATAACATAGGAGAATTTGCTGACATGAATGGACCCTGCATTGCAGAGGGCACAGTGGAAGGGTTTGGAGGGTTGAGAAATAATGGGAAATGTTAAATTAGGGAATGTTCAGATCCTAATGGCATGAGAGTCTGGGTGAGTGTAGGGTTCTCTGGCTTCTGTAATGACATATTAACAAACACAAGGGCATGATGGCATTCTTCCTGATATTGTCTTGCATAGTTTTTTTTTTGGTAGCAGCTTCATTGAGATATAATTCACATACCATATAGTTCACTTATTTAATGTGTACAATCCAGTGGTTCCTAGCATATTCACAGAGTTGTGTAACCATCACCACAATCAATTTTAGAACATTATCCTCACCCCAAAAAGAAACTCCATACCTGTTCTCAATCACCAACCTTCGTTTCTCCCATCTATCACACCGCTGGTGTATAAGCAACCACTAATCTACTGTCTGTCTATATATTTGCCTAGATATAGGATATGTAGCCTTTCATGACTGGCTTATTTTAGTTAGCCTAATGTTTTTAAGGTTCAATGATATTGTAGCATATATCAATACTCCATTCCTTTTTATGACCAAATAATATTCCATTGTATGCATATCTCACACTTTGTTTATCCATCCACCATGGATAAACATCTAGACTTTTTCCATTTTTTGGCTATTATGAATAATACTGCTATGAACATTTGTGTACAAGTATAATTTTTATTATCTTCTTTTGTGTACTTTGGGTTTAATTTCTCCTCTTTTCTAGTTTCCTAAAGTAAAATCTTAGATTGTTGATGTTAGATATTCTTTTCTCGTGTGTGCAGTCAACGGTAAGTTTTCCTCTAAGCATTGCTTTTTGCTACATCCCACAAATTTCAATAAGTTGTATTTTCATTTTCATTTAGTTAAAAATATTTAAAATTTTCTCTTGAAACCTCTTTGACCCATGTTATTTAGAAGTATGGTGTTTAATCTCCAAGTATTTGGAGGTATTTTTTTTGTTTTGTTTTTTGTTTTTTGTTTGCTATCTTTCTGTTACTGATTTCCAGTTTAAGTCTGTTGTGGTCTGAGAGCATACTTTGTATGTTTTCTGTCCTTTTAAACTTAATCTATGTTTTATGGACCAGAATGTGGCCTACGTTGATTAATGTTCTGTGTAAGCTTCAGAAGAATGTGTGTTCTGTTGCTGGATTAAGTATGCTGTAGCTGTCAATTGGATCTGGTTGATGGTGCTGTACAGCTCCATTGTGTCCTATGATTTTGTGCCTGCTGGATGTGTCCATTACTGAGTGGTGTTGAAATCTTCAGCTGTATTGTGGATGTATCTAGTTCTGAACCTCGAAGTTCTATCAGGTTTTGCCTCAAATATTTTGACTTACTATTGTTAAGGGCGAACACATGAAGGATTATATGTGTTCTTGGAAAATTGATCCCTTTATCGTGTAATGCCCCTCTTTATCCCTGATAATTTTCCTTGCTTTGTCTGAAATTAATATGGCTTGGTCCGCTTTGTCTGAAATTAATATGATGATTCCACCTTTCTCTGATTAGTGTTAGCACAGTGCATCTTTTCCATTCCTTTTCATTTTCTGTGCCTGTATATTTAAAGTGGGTTTTTTTTTATAGACATATGGTTTGGTCCTGTTTTATTTGATCCACTCTGACAAGTTGATGTCTTTTAATTGGTACATTTACACCATTGATATTTAAAGTGATTATTGCTATAGGTGGGTTAATGTGTGCCATATTTCCTCCTGTTTCCTATTTGTTGCCAATGACCTTTTTCTTTACTCTTATTCTGCTTTCTCTAGTTTTAATGGAGCATTTTATATTATTTCATATTTTCTTCTCAACATATCAATTATACTTTTGTTTTTTCTTCCTCCAGTGGTTGCCCTTGAGTTTGCAATATATATTTACAACTAATCGAAGTCCTTTTTCAAATAACTCTATACCACTGCATCTTATAATAGACTAGTCCCAACTCTTCTCTTCAGCTCTTATGATACTTCTTTTATTTAATTTATCTATAAGTGTAATCATCGAATATTTTGTTACTGTTATTTTGAACAAATTGTTCAAATAGGAAAAATAAAATATTTTATTTTACCTTTACGTATTTCTTCTCTAATGCTCTTTCTTAATTTATGCAGGTCTGAGTTCCTGACTTACATCATTTTCCGTTTTTTCCAAAGAATTTCTTTGAACATTTCTTGCTAGGCAGGTCAGTTGTCAAGTAATTCCCTTTATTGTGTATGTCTGAGAAAGTCTTTATTCTTTGCTTTCGAAGGATAATTTTGCTAAATACAAAATTCTAGGTTAGTGGAGTTTTTTAAACAATATTTTAAATATTTCGCTCTACTCTTCTATTGCTTGCATAGAAGTCCAATGTAATTCTTATTCTGGCTCCTCTATAGGTAAGATTTTTTTCCTTGGGCTTTTTCCAAGATTTTCTCTTTGTCTTTGATTTTCTAAATTTGAATATGATATGCCTAGATGTGGATATTTTTAGTATTTATCCTGTTTGGTGTTCTCAGAGCTTCTCGAATCTGTGGTTTGATGATTGTCATTAATTTAGGGAAATTCTGTGTGATTATTGTTTCCAACATTTCTTTTGTTCCTTCCTCTTCACCCTTTGTATTCCCATTGCATGCATGTTAAACATTTTGTAACTGCCCAACAGTTCTTGAACATTCTGGGTTTGTTTTTTTTTTTGTTTTGTTTTGTTTTCCCCATTCTTTTTTGTCTTGCATTTCAGTTTTAGAGGTTTTTATCGACATTTCTTTAGATTCACTGATTCTTTCCTCAACCATGCCTACCTAGTCTATTGATGAGCCCATGAAAGGCACTGTTAATTTTTTGACAGTGTTATTTATTTCTAGCCTTTCTTTCTGATTCTTTCTTAGAGTTTGTATCTGTCCGCTTATATTACTCGTGTTCTTGCATGTTTTCCTTTTTTTTTTTTTTCATTAGAGTCCTTACCTTATTAATCACAGTTGTTTTAAATCCCAGTCTGGTTCTGATGCTTACTCTGTCTCTTCAAACTATGTTTGTTTGTTTGTGTGTGTGTTTGTGTGTGTGTTTGTTTTTAGTACACCTTGTAATTTTTCGTTGAAAGCCAGACATGATATATTGGGTGAAAGGAACACCAGCATTGGTTTCTTTGAAGGTTTTTGCTCTTGAGCTTCTATTGAGGTTAGTTGTGATTCTCTGTGTCTGCCTCTCCATCTCTCCAGTATTTGGGGCAGCAGTTTGCACTGTGATATTAGTTCTCTGCTGGATCTAAAAAGAGTTGTTGGTTTTCAGTTTGTTTAGGTTTTTCTTATTGTTAGGGTGGGAATGACAGCTTCCAAATTCCTTTCATGCTGGACTGGACTCTCTTCAACTTTTGGCGTCCTCCTGTATTCTTACTCTTTGTCCTGTAATCTCTTGAGGAAGAAAGGTGGGTCAATCACAGGGCTCATCTGGTTTGTTTTCCTATTTCTCTGGGATCACTTTCCTTCACTGCCAAATACCCAGAGTTTTGAGGACCATTATTTCATATATTTTGGTCATTCATTATTTCAGGTAGAGGAGTAAATCTAATTCCTGTTATTCCACCTTAGCCTGAAGTAGAAGTAGCAGCTTTTATTTTCAATAAGAATATTTAATGCCACTTTGCCTCCCAAACACTATTTATAGCTTTATTTCTTGGACATGTCTAATACTTTAAGTAAATAAGATAAGAGGTAAAGCAAGCACCACTTTCTCTCCCCAGTGGAGCTGTATCTGGGCCAAATTTGGCAACATTTATTTTTGGTTGTCCCAGCTTCCCTCCTCTCAACTCTTGTCCTCACTGGGTACCTCCTCTTGCCCAGGATATGAGAGCCCACAAGCCTTTTCTCTCTCCTTCCTTTACCTCAGTCCATTCTTTTCTTTTATATCATGAAATAATAGCTCAACTCAAAGCATCCCAAGCATCCCACCTATGTCTTAAAATAAATAAGTAAAGCTCTAGCAGTATGATTAGGTCCTTAAAGGCATTTGATTTTAGTGGAGGAAGAGGTGGCAGTAATAGCAATCTAACTTTAAAATGAGGTAGAGTTGTGTTTCCCACATCCACTATTTCATCTGAGCATCATGATAACTTTGTACTGTAGGTCGGACAGGTGGTGTTTAATGATCTTTGCATCGCTGAAGCAAGGTGAGTTACCTCTGAGCAGCAATAGTCCAGGAGGTAGAAAGGAAAGAGATAAACCCTGAATTGTATTTTATCAACTAATTTTGTTCCTCCTTTTAGCCTGTACCTTCTTCATTTCCTTCCTTGCAATGCCCGTTTATCCTGTAAGACAGACTCAAGGAAAGCATCTTTGAAGCTGCTTTACGATGATCCCTATCCTGCCACCAAGGCTGAAAAAAATGCCCCTTTGTTAGTGCTGCCATCATCACAGACATTGTAGAATTGTCATTTCTGTCCTATAAGTCCATCTCAAATTTCACCCATCTGTTCATTTCCCTCAAAAAACAGAGATAACTAATGAGGGAGTAAAGCCGTCCCTTTACGCGGTAGACGTGTAAAGATAATGCTGAGTGTCTGGGAGAAGCGAGGAAGCCGTTTCATTAATGTACACCTTTTTGTGTCTTTGTATTTTGAGCTGTATGAATTTGTTACTTATTTTAAAAGATAAAGTTCAAAGTGAACTTTGAAGTCAATGGCCATGCCACCCTGAAGGTGCCCAATCTTGTCTGATCTTGGAAGCTAAGCAGGGTCGAGCCTGGCTAGTACTTGGATGGGAGACCACCTAGAAAGACCAGGTGCTATAGGTGTAAAAAAATAAAAAGCAAAGTGCACTTTGATTTTCAAAAATGTGTACAATATGAACTAATACTGGTTTCTTGACGATTTATATGATGATTTGGAGGAACAACATATTTTCAGAGCCGATTAGCTGTCTCTGTCATTCATATGTTAGGGATGTAGAAGCCCAGATTTTTAATTTTTGAGGAAAACCTCATTCTATCTCAGCAGGTTATACAGTTTGGCTGCTTGAGGTGTCAGGCTACATATGAGTCTTCTCTTACTTGGACTATTCTAACCGTAGGGAACATGTTTGTTGCTTTTATCGCTGCTGCCCTATGACTATTCTCAGAGCAATCAGTTTGTCTTCTTAAAACACAAATCGGATCATGTAACTGCTCTCCTCAGAACCCTTCAGTGTTTCTCTGGCTCACTCAGGGCAAAATTCAGTGTTTTTACCTTGACCTACAAGGCTCTATGTTATTGATTCTAAAACTTTGAATTGTGGCCATAGTAAGAAATATATTTTACATGATGTCTCAGTATACACTATATACATTTTTAAAAAGTTTCAAGAAACTATATTTTTCTTATGTATCTAAAAAGCATATAGGATTTCAATTACATTTAAATACAGCATGACTAATTATCTGGTAATTTCATTCAGTATACTTTTCATCTCTAGAAGTTCATTTGGGGTCTGTTTTTAATATCTTCTAAGTTGCTATTTGATTTTTCGAACATATAGAATAAAGTTATAATAACTGTTTTACCATCCTTATTGGACAATTCTGACATCTAGGTCAGTTCTGGTTTGGTTTTGATTGATTGATATTTCTCCTCATGTGGGTCATGTTTTCTAGCTTTGTCGTATGCCTGGCACTCTGTTTAGATGTCAGACACTGTGAATTTTACCTTACTAGATGTGAGATATATTTGTATTCCTGTGAATAACATCGGGCATCGTTCCAGGATGCAGGTATGTTACTTGGAAACATTTGATCCTTTTAGACCTTGCTTTTATGAAAAGTTAAGGACCTCCAGAACAGGGCTATCTCTAGGGCTAACTGTTCCCCACAACCGAGGCAAGACCTTTCTGGTTCTTGGGCATAATGCCTCTTGAATTCTAAGGTTTTACACTCTGGCTGTTGGGGACAGGCACTGTTTCTGTCTCTGTGTGAGTGAGTGCTAGACATTGTTCTCTCTCGTTCTTCTGGATGGTTCTTTCCCCAGCCTCAGATAATTTCCTCACATGTATTTATTGATAACCACTATGATGGATCCCTCTCTAGATACCTGGGGTTTCCTCTCTCAGCTCCTAGTCTCTGGCCCTCCGTCCTACAAATTCTCACCACCTTGGTCTCTGGACTCTCAGCTCCATTTCCTCGGTCCAGGGGCTCCATTTCCTCGGTCCAGGGGCTCTGTCGGGCTCCGCCTTGTTCTCCTCTGTGCTGAAGCTTGGAAACTCTCAAGGCAGTCAGCTGGGACAATTGTAGGACTCACCTAATCTTATTTCATTCAGACCATTGTCACAAAAACATTCATATTGCTAACAATATTAGGAAATATGATAGAGCGATAACTTTTTTAAGTCTTGTTTTTTACTTGAAACAAAAATGCTACCGTTGATAATATTCTTTCTGAGAAACAAATTTATCATAATTGAAACTGTCAGGGTACTGACATGTTTACCAACAGTTGGTAAACATGTTTACCAACATGTTTACCAATACGATCCACTGTTGGTAAACATGTCAGTACCCTGACAGTTTCTGTGCATTTAGCTTAACTAACTGTAAACTGTTTTAATGTAAAATTCAAATAACACAGCCAAAACCCTCCCTTTAGGAAATTGACATTCACATGCCAAAAAAATCAAATGGAACACCATTCTACAAAAGATCGAACGACCTATTCCTTCCATTTATTCATCACATGCTCTTCACTATTTTATAATATTTTCTATGGAGAGAATATAAAGCTTATTCAGTTTCCTGGGAAAGAATCAGAATTTGTTTACTGCCGATGGTTGGGATGCATAAAGCATACAACTTCAGCAACAGATGCACCCACTATCAGTAGCACCACTATAAGTTTGTGATTGAAAAACTCCAGAATTCTGATACATTCTATTTTTCACAATCCCCATTAAAAAAAATCATATGATGCATGTAGAATTACATAGATTGCATTCTCTGCAAGTTTTACAACTACGTATGACCAGGTGAACATGTTCCTAGGGCCCTCCTGGGGCCATGGCACGTAAGCTTCTCCAACTTCATGGTAAAGGCTCCTGAGTCCAAGAGTTACTCACGGACACCCTCTCCTATACCCAGCTTGGTGCTGCGTTTTTTCGAAAGCACCTAAGAAGGAACTGCACTGATCACTGCTTATCAGTATTCATGGGCCCGTGAGGGAGAATATAAGACTGCACAAATGAGAAACACAAGACACAATCTCAAAACTGACATCCAGGCCCTAGGAGAACTTTGGAGGTGTCTCAGTTCGGGCTGCTATAACAAAGTACGCTAGACTGGGTGGCTTATAAACAACGGAAATGTCTTACAGTTCAGTTCTAGGGGCCGGAAGTCTGAGATCAGGGCGCCAGGATGGTCGGGTTCTGGGAAGGACTTGCTTTCAGGTTGCAGACTGCTGATTTCTCATTGTATCTTCATATAGTGAAAAGAGAGAGCTCTGGTCTCTTCACCCCTTGTAGTGGCCCTGATCCCGCTCATGAAGACTCCACACTCATGACTTAAATGTCTCCCAAAGGCACCACTTCCCAATACCATCACCCTGGGGATTTAGGTTTCAACACACAAATTTGGAGGTGGAGACACGAACATTCAGTCCATAGCAGGGGGTCTGGGAAGCTTTCTCCTTGAGGCCACCTTGTCCCTGGAGACCAAATCTTCAGATTTAGCTATGACCCAGGATCACTTAGGATCAGAGGGCAAATTGGGGGATAACAGATAAAGCGACAAATTAGGAAACTTATTTTTTACTGAGAGAATGAATTTTGCAAAATTCAAATCTAAATTCCCAGTTCATTTACTATATGTACTTTTTCGCTACATAAGATTTATAAGATTGAAACTGATAAAATGCAGTGTATAATTGGACACTAGTTTATTTGTATTTAATGAGTAAAGAAAGCGTGGATACTAAAGTCGACTATTATGATAAAGTGAACTAAAATAAAACTGATATATGAACTAATGAATTAAAATAAAGTGCTTATCTTTTCAAATAAACCAGGTTTAAACTAACAAAAAGTTAAACACAAAGAATAGAAAGTTATTACAAAGTTGGCTACAAAAATATATTTTTAAAAGGTGACTCTCAAGGCAATGCAAACAGCTAAGCAGTATGCTTAGCATTAAGATACAGAAATGGAATGGATGGATTTACAGACTGTCTCCCTGTACCTTCTGGAAGGAAAGGTTTGTGGAGACGCAGTAACGAGCCTCAGACTCAGGCTGGGCAGCAGGGATGCTTCTTGGCTTGTGAAATCTGCTGACCTAAGAATGCCCATGAGAGACCAGCGACAATGTATGTGTTTTGCAGCACTAGAGCTATTAGGAAAAAACGTGGAGGAAGTAGATCAATCTGAAATCAACTGCTCCCCAGTATAAATGGGAGTGTCCCCAGAGATTGAGACCTCATCATATTCACCCTGCTGTCCCCACTCTGAGTATGGGTTAACACTTAGGCAGCAATGTAGCTTAAAAGCACTTTTACTATATTTTCTTGTTTGCTCACACATCATCAGAGAATGATTTATCAAAGTTTATGGAAAGAAAGATAGCTTTATAATTTAAAGTGGCCATCCTCACCCGTAGCTGCACATTCGAAACACCGGGAGGTTTTAAAAATCGTGATGCGCAAGCTGTACTCCAGGCCAATCAGAATTCAGGGGCTGGGAGCCTGGTGGAGTGGTGGCCGCATGTAGAGCTGCTTCTGCTTTAATGTCCACCTGCGCCTTGGCCTGGGTGAGGGTCGGGAAGGGCCTCTGGTCTCTGAAGATCGTCTCCATCATTTCCCAGGAACCCCTGGCCCCGCCATGGGAGGGACTCGGAGCCCAAGGTGGGGTCGGGAGAGCGGCTTTGAAGAGCTTTTTGGTAAACAGGCTTAATGAAGTGGGAACTCAGCCTGCTGTCCAGCTGCCCCAAATTATCTGAATTTAGAAAGGAACACACAGTTACAGTGAGTGCTACATTTTATTTTGGCCCAGGCAGACCCAAAACCATAGCTAGAAAGAGAGACAGTAAAGTCCCCATTCAGAGCCTGCTGCCTCCGAGAATTCAGGTGATTTCTCATTTGTCTTCCAATTCAGCTCACAATTCAGAGCAGCTGTCTCCCTTTTATCCTATAAGCCACCTTCATTGTTTACCAAATGGGTTTTCATGTTTTGGTTTACTTCTGTACTTTCTGTTTGATTAGTAATCTACCCATTCAAGTCACTACCATACTGTTTTAATGACTGAGGCTTTATAATGCCTTTTAATATCTGGTCAGGCTATTTCCCTTTTATCATGCTTTTTTTTCAGAGTTGGAGACAAAGGTTTAATCAAAGTCACAAGTTTACCAAAGTTACATTTAATCTTTCATGTCCATGGTTTGCAAATTCTTTCCCTCCTTGCCCCTAGCCCCTATTCTCTTCATCTCTGGAGAATTTTTTTCCTTCAACTTAAAACGTAAAAGTAGATGAAGAGGAGTGGCCCAGGTGAAATGTGGTGGGCGCTGGAGCCTGTCTCTGGAAGCATTGCCATAGAAACCTCTGGTTTTGAAGAAGGGTCTGAAAAATCACCGACTCATGTACTTATCATGCTGCATGATAATTTGCTAGAAATGGCAAGCAGTTCTTCTAAATAACTGCAATTAATATTATTTTATATTGAAACTAAAAAAAAAAAGGTTCTCTTCTCATTCTGTAAACATCTTAATCTATTGACTAATAGTAGTATTCTCTCACCTGATGTCTCTCTCATTCCTCTCTCTGTCTCCCACACACCGGCACACATTTCTCAGGGGACATAGCCAGAACTTCCTTCATACTCTCTCAAGACTAGCGTGAGGCATGGCATGATTTCAGAGCAAGATCCCCTTAAGACCTTCTTCATCTACTAATTAATCCCCATCACTTCTTTTACAAGAGAAAAATCCTTTTGTGACATAAAAGAAAATAGCAAGCATTAGTGTGAATAAGCTCTTCTCCAAGCATTTATAAATCCCTTCTTTGGATAGCTACCAAGCAAGAAGACGAGGAAACCATGGAGGCCACTGAAGGGGTTAAGGTCATAGGGAGGGGAGAGGAGGTGTACAGAAGACTCTGGAGACCTCACAGTTTTGTAGTGGTCTCTTGTTGTCATTATTTACCTGTATACAGAGAGAACTTTGGGGCTGATGTGAGCTGGAGCCAGAAAGATATAGTGAAGCCTCTGATTATGGAAGTTTCATTTTCATTTGTGGGTAAACTGGCCTGTTCGGCCATCATTTTGTTCAGCGTCTACTGTAGGCAAGATACGGTAGGGAATACAGAGATTTTTTTTTTAAAAAGATGCTTTCCTCAAGGTTTTTGTGACTTAGAGAAATAGGCAATAACCTCACAAAGATAGAGGTGAGTGATAAATTCAGTAGAAAAGAACAAGTGAAAACATGACCTTGGGTATCATGATGGCTTTTTACATACAACACCAAAGGTATAACCCATGAAAGAAATAACTGATTCATTATATTGCATTAAAATTAAGAACTTCTGTTTTTCGAAAGACACGGTCAAGAAAATGAGAAGTCAAGACACAGACTGGGAGGAAATATTTGAAAAAGATATTTGATAAAGGATTGTTATTCTAAATATACAAAGAACTCTTAAAACTCAACAATAAGAAAATAAGCAACTCGATTTAAAAAATGGGCAAAAGGAGATATACAGATGGCAAATAAGTATATGAAAAGATTCTCAACATCATATGTCATTATGAAATTGCGAATTAAAACAACCTACTAGAGTGGCCAAAATTTAAAGCACTGCCAACGCCGAACGCTGACCAGGATGTGGAGCAGCAGGAACTCTCATTCACTGCTGGTGCAGCCACTTTGGAAGACATTTGGTTTTCTTACAAAACTAAACATACTCTTACCTAATGAGACCCAGCGGTCACGCTCCTTGGTATTTACCCAAAGGAGCTGAAAACCTAGGTCACACAAAAACCTGCACATGGATGTTGTAGCATTTATTCATAACTGCCAAAACTCGGAAGCAACAAAGATGTCCTTCAGTGGGTGAATGGATGAATAACCTGTGGTGCATCCACACAATGGAGTATTAATCAGCGCTAAAAATGAAATAACCTATCAAGTCATGAAAAGACACGAAGGAACCTTAGATGCATATTACTAAATGAAAGCAACCAATCTACAAAGGCTACATGTTGTGTGATTCCAACTATATGACATTCCAGGAAAGGCAAAACTATGAAGATAGTAAAAAGGTCAGTGGATGCCAAGGGTCGGGGGGAGGAAGGGATGAATAGGCAAAGCACAGAATTTTTAGGGTGGTGGAACTAAAAATGGTGGATACACGTCATTATGCATTTGTTAAAACTTATAGAATGCACAACACCAAGAGTGAACCTTAATATGAACTATGGACTTTGGGTGTTATGTGTCAATGGTTCATTGATTGTAATACATGTATAACGCGTGGGGAGCGTTGATGGATATTGGGGGAGGTTGTGCACACAGGGAGGGAGTGGGCAGCGGATACATGGGAACTCTGTACTTTCTGTTCAATTTTGCTGTGATCCTAAAATTGCTCTGAAAAATAAAAGTTTTTTTAAAAGGCAGTTTACACAAGCAAACAGTTTAAACTTCATCAGCTTAAAAAATGCATGGAAATATGTTAACTATCAACAGCCAGTTGCCTCTAAGTAAAGGAATCGTTGGTTAAGAAAAAAATGAATCATAGACTTAAATATAATACCTAAAACTGTGAAACTTATAGAAGAAAACAGGGAAAACATCTTTATGATCTTGTGTTAGGCAAAGATTTCTTGGATCAACACCATAAACATTCACTAAGAAAAAAGATACACTGAGCTTCATCAAAAAAAGGTTCTGTTTTTTAAAACACAGTGTTGAGAAAATGAAAAGATGGCTTACAGACTGGGAGTAGATATTTGTTAAAGACATATCCAGAAAAAAATGTCAGGATATGTATGTATATATGTGTGTGTGCGTGTGTGTGTGTGTGCGCATGTGTGTGTGTAACCAAGAATAAGAAAATAACTCAAATGGGAAAACTATTTGCATAGAAATTTCGCTAAAGAATAGATATGGATGGCAAATGATCACATGAAAAGATGCTCAACATTATTTGTCACTAGGCAAATGCAAGTGAAAGCTACAGTGAGACATCATTATACACCTATCAGACTAGCCAGAAAAAAAGTGACAGCACCAGTTCTGGCAAATTCAATTCTCATGCATTGATGGGAGGAATGCGAAGGGGTACAGCCACGCTGGAAAACAGTTCGGGAGTTTCGTATAACATTAAACATACACTTACAACGTGATCTAGCAATCCCACTCCTAGGTATATGCCTACAAGAAACGAACATTTGTATCCCCACTAAAACCTCTACATGAATAGTTTTAGCATTTTTATTTCTAATTGTCCTAAACTCGAAACAATCCAGATGTCTTTCAACTGGCGAATGGATAAATAAACAAATACATCCGTACAATGGAATACTTAGCAATAAAAAGGAAATACTACTGAGATACACAGTAATATGGATGAATCTCAAATGCTTTGTTAAGTGAGAGAAACTAGACTCAACAGATTATATAAGGTATAATGCCATTTATGTGACATTTGGGGAAGGGCAAAACTATAGGGGCAGAAAGCAGATCAGTAGTTACCAGGGGTTGGGGGCGGCAGGGAGAATTGCATGCAAAAGGTCATTTGGAATTTGGAAAACTGTTCTTTATTTTAATTTTCATGGCAGTTACACAGCTCTGCTTTAGTTATCTCATAGAACTGTATAACTAAAAGGATAAATCTTACTGTCTGTAAATATAATGTGTGTGTGTGTGTGTGTGTGTGAGTGAGTGTGTATGGGGAGAGACAGGGAGAATTTAAGTAACTGGCTCTGGCGATTGTGGGGGTTGGCAAGTTCAAAATCTGCAGATAGGCCAGCAGCCTGGAGACCCAAAGCAGCAATAACGTTGCAGCTCAAGTCCAAAGGCAGTCTGGAGGCAGAATTCCCTCTTCCTCAGGGGAGGTCGGTCTTTTTCTATTAGGGCCTTCAACTGATTGGATGAGGCCCACCCACACCATGAAGGGTAATCTTTACTCTTAGTCTTTTGATTTGAATGTTAACCCCATTTTTAAAAATCCCTCCACTGAAACATCTAGAATAGCATTTGACCAAATATATGGCTGCTACAGACTAGCCAAATTGACACATAAATTAACCATCACTCTCGGCAAACGTTAACTGAACATAACTTCCCTGATATAGCAATGTAAAAGGGAAACGTTCCTGTTGTCACCTGTCTCACAATCTGGTCAGGTGTAGCGGCTTGCACACACAGGAGGGAGCAACTAACTAGTTCACCCTGCTGGTGGACGTGAGGGAGTGGAGTGAGGGAAGGCTTTTCAGGGGAGGTGACAATCGAACTGTGTCTTGAAGCCTTGTTGCTTTTTTCTGAGTTCCTAGAACAGTGCTTGGCACATAGCTTAATAAATATTTGTGAATGAAGTTGGCAGCTATGGAAAGAGGTAGAGTAAGACTGATAATCCTTGCTAAGGAGTCGAATGCAATGGAGAGTGCCTGGCAGATTTTAAACAGTTCGTGAGACCAGCGTTGAGAAGTCTGGTGGCAGTGTACAGAGAAGAATGCTGGAGGAGCAGCCCAGAGGCTACTACATTAGACCGGGCACGACATAAATAGGCAGCTAACTAAGACATTGGCAAGCCTAATTGGTGAGGGATTGAGAGGAAAAAGATTTGGGAGGCAGGACTAAACGTTGGAGAGGCTCCGGGCATGGACCAAGCACCGGAAGGGCCCTCGCACGCCCTTAGGAGAGACCCAGAGGAGGAAAGCAACTTGCCCGTGGCCACACAGCATGCTGACAGCGTATACTGGACCAGAACCCCGCTCCTACCTCTGGTTGGTGCTCTTTCCACGCCGGGTGGCCTGTGTTCTCTCTCTTGCTCTCCTAACCAACCGTGTCCTCAGGAAAGTTTCCATTGTCATCCGAGCCTGTACAGTGGGAGGTACAGGCTCTCCCGTGTCCCCCAGGCCTCCTCACTCAGTGCCTGCCACCTTGGGCTGCAGAAGGAAAGGCCATGGTGCTGCTGACCAGCTGGAGAGTCTGTGGGGTTGGCGATGGGGAAAGAGGTCACCTGAGGCTGCTTCTGGGCGCAGGCCTCATCCTGGAGCAGCTGCCTGCTCTGCATGGCTATGAGGCTGACCCAGAGTGGCGGTTGTTATTTTAAGTAATTCACGTTGGAGGGAGGAAGTGACTGAGGAAAATGTGAAAATGAGTAGCTCTTGCAAGATGTGTGTGATAAAGGGAACAGGGAACATAAAGACTGACGAAGAGGCACATCTGTTATTTTTGCTCCTTTTTATAGCAACTTCCAAGTCAGACTTTTCACACTAAGTAGGAACCCCTTAGCTCCTGAGCAATTTCCTGACCCAAGCCCTCATTAGCCCTGGTGGGAGCAGAGGAGGGTGGCTGCTGTGGGGGCTTCAGAACCAGAGCGAGCCCTCGGAGCAGCACCCCCCTCCACCCCCAGCTCTGTGCAGGCGGAGGTGGTGGGCTTTGAATGCCAGCCCTTTTCTCTTTTGCCCTCCATTTATTGAAGAAGGGGGTGGCCTGCCTCAATCAGTCCCTGAACCCAGGGACATTCGTACCCAGACTGTTCTTCACAAGCAGCCAGGAATGCAAAAGGGACGTTTTTATAAGAAGATGGACACTGTCTCCTTAATGTGGGGGAAATACTGGCATTCTCTCCGGAGTCATTTTTCCTCTTTTTGGAGGTGGATGGTGTGCCCAGTGGCCAGGCACCAGTGGGGCCTGGGCCTGGGGACTGGCCTAAGTGTCAGGGGTCAGGCTGATGGAGCCTAATAACTCAGAGCTTTCTTCCATGGGACTGCTCTCTGTTCCAAGGCCCATTAGCTGCTGTGAGGAAGGACTGCTGGAGGACCACTGTCCCTGAAATAGCCCCCAGTCAGCCTGCTGTGGGGCCTCCGACGTCCCCTATGCACCACCTTTAAAATGAAGCATCAAAGGCTCTGGTTAAAAAAAAAGAAAACATGGCGGGCGAGTGTATGGATTAAACTGTTAGCGGTTAGCGCCTTAGCTCTCATCAGCTGAGTTCTGTTGATGTGTGCTCAGCTCTGTGCTGTGCT